>NC_092046.1:20017382-20335957 GCF_003086295.3 Arachis hypogaea | reverse complement strand
TCTAGATTTAGGTTTTGATTCTTGTTTTGATCTATTTTTCTTGCTTTTTATTATTCTAGCACTTTGATTCTCTTAGTTTCTCTTGTTATTTCCTTTATTTTACCAATTTTTATGTTATATAAACTCTTGTTAATTTCACTTTTCTATAATGCAATTTTATGTTTTATATTCTTTTAATGCTTAATTGAGTTATTGTTATTATTTTCTTGCATTGGGTAGTTTTAGATTTTATATTTCTTGTAATTTTACTATGCTTTTCTTTTATACCTTCCAAGTGTTTGACAAAATGTTGGCTTAGGTTAGAGTAGAATTTTGAGCATTCTTGACTTGGAAAGAGAAATTAGGTGCTTTTGAGTCATTAATACCCAACTTATGTTGGTGATCTAGAGTTGTTAGTTAATATTGTTTCCATTGACTCTAATATCTTGCTAATTCAATTTGCTAGTAAGTTGATTAGGACGTATGGATTAAGATTAGCTAGTTTTATTTGATTTTCTCCCGATGTTAGAGATAACGTAATAGACTTAACTCTTGATAATTATTGTGCTGTGATTAATGACTAGAATAGAAAACCTTGATTTTCAATCCTTGCCATGAATGCCTCTTTTTTAGTAGTTGTTTGGTATACTTTTATTTCCATTTAAATTTCTTGTTATTTAGATTGTAGTCTTCTCATATACAAACCCCTTGAACCTCATAACCAACAATACGCATACCTCACTGCAATTCCTTTGAGAGACGACCCGAGATCTAATACTCTCGATATTTTTATTGGTTTGCACTCGTGACAAATAAAATTAAACTCTGATTGAGGGTTAATTGTCGGTTTAGGACTATATTTGCAACGAAGCATTTTCTTTTATTGAGAAGAAATTCTAGACCGACGATAACCTTCACATTAGTTCTCCCACACTCTTCGGATATAGCGCCCACCACGCTTTTGGGATTTAATGTCCGTCACACTCATGGAATATAGTGCCCGACACACCTAACAACAGAGAGATAAAGGATGCAACATAGTGGAATATATTTTACACAATCAATATGCCCATCTTTAACATACTTAATAATTTAACATCAGTCAATCATCATCAGTATAGCTCTCATTCATTTCATATTTAGCATTTTTGCACTTCTCAAACATAAATCACCACCTCACAATCTTTCTTTACTTCCACATTAACTCCTTCTTTAAGTTTACCCCTCTCTCTATGATTTAAGAACTAAATTTTGGACTTTAGGAGGTAACTGCAGAGGTTTGAAAGTTAGAAAAATAGGTTAAAATCACACAAAATCCACTTTTTACAAAAACAAAGGTTCCGTATACGCATGTCATGTTTCACGTACGCGGAAGTGTCATTTGCCATTCTCACGTACGCGACTCTTGTCTGCGTACGTGATCCCCTTAGGCAGGGAAAACTTCCCTTGTTGTGTGGCACTGCCCGCGTACGCGAGCCTGTACATTCTCCTGTTCTGCGTACGCATGTACATCCTGTGTACGCGGGTCATCTAGGCAGAGCCCAGGGTCTGCGTCGCGTGTGTGTTCGCATACGCTTGCCCCTCAAAAGTGTTACAAAGCTGTTAAGTCCTGCAGAATTTACTTTTACACATCAAACTTCCGGTACGTATAACTTTTTCGTAAAAAAATAATTTTAATCCGTTTTTCGAACGACATAAACTTCACGAACCTAATTTTCATCTGAAACAAGTTTGATAAAAGTTGAGAGTTTGGAAGTCAAGTTATGACTCACCGAAGTTTGGTCAAAAATCAAATTTTTACCAAAAAGCTCCAAACCTCTATTTCACTGAAACCACAATCTTAAACCAAGGTTTCACACTTCAGACAACATCAAATACACACAAACCATTCCACATCCACTCCACCTCTTCTACAACATTCCAATAGTCAATTTTTTTTTATCAATTTGAACCTAACAATTAATAGCCAACAACAACTCAATTCATCAATAAATCATACCACAACTCATAATCATTCATCAATCCTCATCAATCACCACAATAATAAATTATCACATATTTACATAATTAAACTCAACATATCCACCAAATCACTAAACCTCAACATGTTCACATACTTCAAGCTATCCTATGATCATCTAGCCTAGGTTTTCACGTTACATTATATATTATCTACGAGAAATCAAAATCATACCTTGGCTGATTTCTCCCTAAATCCCAAGACACTTCAATTTCACCATTCTTCAAGCTCCAACACTTTAGCTCCTCACCAAACAGGAACTTCCAGCCACCAAGACTCAAATTCCAGCTTTCCAACACCACCAATTTGATCCAAAAACTCACAATTTAATCTAGTACCAGCAATATTACTCAAAATCAACTTAAGGTTCATTGTTATTAATGGTTCACAAGAGTTAAAGGTTTCTCACCTTACCAATGGAAATTCAGGACAAGACCCGACAAATCTACAAAGCTAGTTTGATCCTAAACACCAAGATTCAACAAAATCTCAACACAATTGCTCAAGATTTTCGAAAATGAAGGGTGACCAGCTGGAAGAAAAACTGAGACTTACCTACCAAATTGTTTGGTGGGTTTTGTAGAGTTCGACGCAGTAGTCACGTGGCTATAGACGGTGCGGCGATCGAAGCTCCGGATTGAAAGTTAAAAGGATTTGAAATTTACTTTTGAGGGTTAGGGCTTTCTTGGGCACTCTTTCTTCTCTTCAGCGTGCTTCCATGAAATGAGAGGGAAGAGAGCTTGCTTTGGGTGTTTTATATGTTAGGGCATGGGCGCGGTTTGGGCCCGGTCAAATTGATTTGGCCCGATGGCTCAATTTCGGGCCGAAATCCTTAAAATTAATGTTAAAATTTATATTTTAATTATTTCTACTTTGTTAAACTATAAAATTTGGTTTTTTTTCTAATTTCTTTAATAATAATTAATTTATTAGATAATTATTTATTAACTTTTAGAATTTTACACTAGAACTGCGACTGCGTTGGAAGGTTGTTAACTTGCTGTCGCTGCTACTCTGTGTCATTGCTCGCTGGTGTTCCTGGTTACTGCTGCCTGCTACTCTCTTCTCCTCATCTGTTGTGTGATTTTAGGTAAGCCTTTAAATAGTTAAATCTCTTTTTCTCTCTCTATTATTTGATTTCACTCCCTCATCCCTCTATTAAATATCTCGTTTCTCAAGGCTCAAGTATTCAATGTTAATAAACCAAATACCTCAGCTACAAAGTAAATGATATTTTTTGTGAATGATGATTTTAAATTTATATCATGGTCGTGCTTAGGATTCTAATCCACATGTGGCTTGTTACTTGTCATTTGGATTTTGAAAGTTTTTTTGCTTGTTTATTATTTAATTGTATTGTAGGTTTAGGTTGATTTGCTTTCTTTGTTGTCTTATTAGTGATTTGTGACTTTGTGTTCACAAGTCACAACAAAGCTATTTTTTCTATCTTAATATTGAATTGTGAAATTTGTGTTTGTGTCAATAGGTTATTTTATCGTGAAGCTTTTTTTTTTCTGTTCAATGCCAATTTCATACCTTTATTTGTCAATAGATTGTATTACAATTCTTGAATTTTTGTTATGTTGGTATTCTATTTTTTCAAATTGGATTTTTGAACTTTTGTTGTTAAACTTGGATGATTGTAATTGGCTTGAACACAATTATGTATTTTTTGTTAAATTGTTAAATTTTTGCTGTGATATTGAACTGACTTGTTGAATATTTATTATATTATTTTTTTTAATAGAATGACATCGAGTCAAGCTAATGCAAGTAAAAATTTGACTAACAATCTAACTTCTCAATTAGAAAGTACAACTGAAATTGATAGTACAAAAAAGTTGCTAAGAATGCTCTTAGAAGTAGAATTGATGTAGGATAGGAACATGGGATATCTGTTGGAGAAGTTGAAAAGAAGATACAATATAAATACTGTCATAAATTTTTTTAAGAAGAGTTTATAGATTAAAATACCACTTAGTAGGAATTCAAAAAGATGTTAGGGCTTGTACAACTGTTAGTGATGAAGTTAAGAAGCAAATGTGGGATATTGTGAGTGGATTGCAAGTAAATTTAATGAAGAAAACAAGCATGGGTAGGGCAAGCCCAGGTAGAGTTGCTAAGGAAGGTGACACTATCAGTGAAAAAAGAAAGAAAATAGAATTATAGGGTAACATATTCAAGAAAACACACATTAGTACTTAAAAAACAATCAACAATATATTTAAGAAGAATTTGAGAGAGGAAGTATGTTTAGAGATTAGTATTGTTTTCTACAACAATAGTATCCCCTTCAATGTATCAAGGAGCAAAAAATACAATAGAATATTTGAGAAAGCAATAAGATATGGACAATGATTCAAACCACCATCCTACCATGAATTAAGGGTGCCTCTTTTGAAGAAACATGTGGAGCTTATTCAACAATCACTATAGGACCATATAGCATATTGGAAGCAAGTTGGATGTACAATAGTAACTGATGGTTTGACAGATGAGAGAAGACGGACCATCCTAAATTTTTTGTTAATAGTCCTAAGGGGACTTTTTTTTTAAATCCATTGATACCTCTCATATTACTAAGACAGTTGAAAAAATTTTTAAAATAATAGATGATCTGGTTCAAGAAGTTGGTGAAGAAAATGTCATCCAAGTTATCACCGACAATGCTGTTAACTACAAAGTTACAGGAGAAATACTAATAAAAAAGAGAAAAACGTTGTTTTAGATGCCTTGTGCAACATATTGTATTGATTTAATGTTAGAAGATTTGGAAAAAAGTAACACTTCACAAGGACAATTTATAGAGGTAGAAAGATTACTACGTACATATATGCTAGGGCTGCTCTCATTTCACTATTAGACATCCACATCAGGGGAAGGTCGGGTATGACCCATTTTGAAATTTCTTACCTTACTTTGGAATGCCTCAATGACAACAAAGGTTCTTTAATAGGAATGTTTCTTTCTGATCAATGAACTTTTAATAAATTTGCAAAGACAAAATATAAAAAGATAATTGCAAGTGTGATGTTAGATAAGATATTTTGAAAAGAGGTGATGATTTACTTGAGGGCTGCCTACCATCTTTTTCATGTGCTTCAATAAGGTGGATTCAGAAAAAAAGCCGGCAATAAAATTTATTTATAAAGAAATAAAAATTGTAAATGAGAAAATACGAGATGCATTTCAAGGAGTTAAGAAAAGGTAATTACCTAACTATTTTTTTAATTTATTAATGCATGAATAATACTCTTTATTTTTTAACTAATTTATTAATTTTTTTTATGTTTTAGTTACATACCTATTTGGGATATTACTGATGCAAGACGGGACAAGTAACTTTATAGGCCATTACATGTTGTAGGCTATTGATGAGCGGATAATTTATACGCTTTTTGGCATTGTTTTTAAGTAGTTTTAGTATATTTTAGTCAATTTTTATTATATTTTTATTAATTTTTAAATAAAAATCACATTTCTAGACTTTACTATGAGTTTATGTGTTTTTCTGTGATTTCAGGTATTTTCTGGCTGAAATGGAGGAACCTGAGCAAAAATCTGATTCAGAGGCTGAAAAAGGACTGCAGATGTTGTTGGATTCTGACCTCCCTGTACTCGAAATGGATTTTCTGAAGCTACAGAAACCCAATTGGTGCGCTCTTAATTGCGTTGGAAAGTAGACATCCTGTACTTTCTAGCAATATATAATAGTGCATACTTTTCCCGAGTTTTGATAATGCAAAATGGCGTTTGAACGCCAATTTTCTACCCTATTCTGGCATTAAATGCCAGAACTGGCATAAAAACTCGAGCTAAACGCCCAAACTGACACCAAAGCTGGCGTTTAACTCCAAGAAGAGTCTCTACACATGAAAGCTTCAACGCTCAGCCCAAGCACACACCAAGTGGGCCCAGAAGTGGATTTCTGCACTATCTGCACTTAGTTACTTATTTTCTGTAACCCTAGCTACTAGTTTAGTATAAAAACTAATTTTAGTGATTTATTTTATATCTATTTTTCATCAGTTTTATGCTATCATAGATCATTGTACACATTTGAAGGCTGGCCTCACGGCCATGCCTGACCTTTCACTTATGTATTTTCAACGGTGGAGTTTCTACACCCCATAGATTAAGGTGTGGAGCTCTACTGTTCCTCATGAATTAATGCAAAGTACTATTGTTTTTCTATTCAACTCAAGCTTATTCTTATTCTAAGATATTCATTCGCACACAAGAACATGATGAATGTGATGATCAAGTGACACTCATCACCATTCTCACTTATGAACGCATGCCTGACAAACACTTCCGTTCTACATGAAAACAAGCTTGAATGCATATCTCTTAGCCTCCTGGTTCACGATCAGAGTCTTTGTGGTATAGGCTAGAATTATTGGCGGCCATTCCTGAGATCCGAAAAGTCTAAACCTTGTCTGTGGTATTCCGAGTAGGATCTGGGAAGGGATGACTGTGACGAGCTTCAAACTCGCGAGTGTTGGGCGCAGTGACAGACGCAAAAGGATTAATGGATCCTATTCCAACATGAGTGAGAACCAACAGATGATTAGCCGTGCGGTGACACCGTATTTGGACCATTTTCACTGAGAGGACGGACGGTAGCCATTGACAACGGTGATCTCCCAACATACATCTTTCCATGGAAAGGAGTACGAATGATTGAATGAAGACAGTAGGAAAGCAGAGGTTCAGAAGGAACAAAGCATCTTCATACGCTTATCTGAAATCCCACCAATGAATTACATAAGTACTTCTATCTTATTGTGTATTTTATTTATATTTTAAATTCTCAAAAATTATTAACCATTTGAATCTGCCTAACTAAGATTTACAAGGATGACCATAGCTTGCTTCAAGCTGACAATCTCCGTGGGATCGACCCTTACTCACGTAGGGCTGGCAATGGGTAGGGTATGGACCCTACCCTAACCCTACCCGCGGGTTGAAAATTTTATTAAAACTCTATCCTACCCTACCCGCGGGTTGAGAATCTCTCAACCCTAACCCTACCCGCACCCTAAAATTCTAAACCCTACCCTACCCTACCCTACCCGCAGAAATATCAAATTTTTTCAAAGTAAATATAAAATTCAATTATTTTGAATTTTATACGTATTAATAACATAAAAAATAAAAAACTAATGCTCTAAATTACTAAATTAACTAATTAGTTTAGTGGTTGTTCACTTATTATAAGTTATTACATAAGAGAGGTTGTGGGTTCAACTCTTACTTCCTTCACTATATAGAGAGATTTTTATAAAATATGTGATATATATATGGTGCGGGTAGGGTAGGGTAGGGTACACCCTAAACCCGTACCCTACCCTACCCGCAGGCATACCCGGACCGTACCCTACCCTACCCGCAGCGGGTAGGGTAGCCTACCCTACCCGAATGGGTTGGACTGGGTTGGGTACCCGTGGGTAGGTATGAATTGCCAGTGCACTTGGATGACTCAGTGCACTTGCTGGTTAGCTGTGTGAAGTTGTGAAAAAGAGTTGAGATTACGATTGTGCGCACCAAGTTTTTGGCGCCATTTAGATCACAATTTCGTGCACCAAGTTTTTGGCGCCGTTGTCGGGGATTGTTCGAGTTTTGACAACTGACGGTTCATCTTGTTGCTTAGATTAGGTAATTTTATTTTAATTTTAAACTTTTTGTTTTTACTTTTATTTTCAAAAAAAATTTTAAAAAAAATAAATTATTCTATGTCTTCAGAATTTTTAAGAATGAATTCTAGAGTTTCATGATGATCTGTTGAAGTCTGGCTGGCTGTGAAGCCATGTCTAATCTTTTGGACCGAGGTTTCAACTTATCATCACAAAGAGCTTGTTAATTTCTATCAATCTTGCTGTTGAATGTCATGATCTGCTAAAGCTTGGCTGGCCATTGGCCATGTCTAGTGTTTTGGACCAGAACTTTCACTGAAAGCTTGGCTGGCTAGTAAGCCATGTCTAATTCCTGGACCGGAGTTTTAGACTAACATTGCATGATTCCTGGAATTCTCATAAAAAAATTTTGAATTCCTTATTTTCTCTTTTTCCAATTAATTTTCGAAAAAATACAAAAAAAATTTATAAAACCAAAAAACCAAAAATTTTGTGTTTAAGTCTAGTGTTTATTTTTAAGTTTGGTATCTTGCATATTTTTAATTCTCTTGTATTTTTCGAATATATGCATTATGTTCTTCATTAATCTTCAAGTTGTTCTTGATGATTTACTTGGGTCTGATATCTAAATTCTCTTGTTTTGTGTCTTTTGTTATTTCTCATGTGTATTCTCAAGTTGTTAGTGTCTCTAATATCAAAAATTTCTAAGTTTGGTGTCTTGCATGCATTGTTTATCTGATCTTAGTTTTCCATGATTAGTTTCATTTTGTTGTTTTTCATCATTAAAAATTCAAAAAAAAATTCAAAATTTTGTTTTTTCAAGTCAATAATGCAGAGAATTGAAGATTCAGAACATACAGCAAAGAAATCACAGAAAAAAACTGGGCGTTCAAAATGGCCAGTGAAGAAGGAAAACTGGCGTTTAAACGCCAGCCAGAGTACCTGGCTGGGCGTTAAACGCCCAAAAAAGTAGCATTTTGGGCGTTAAACGCCATAATGGATACCATTCTGGGCGTTTAACACTAGGATAACACAAGGGAGGTAAGTTATTTTTTAATTCAAATCTTTTTCAAATTTTCATAATTTTTCAAAATCAAATCTTTTCCAAATCATGTTTTTTCTATCATATCTTTTTCAAAATCAAATCCTTTCCATTTTTCTCTCACAATTTTCAAAAACCCTTCCTACCAATTAATGATTTGATTCAAAAATTTCAAGTTTGTTACTTCTTTGTTAAGAAAGGTTCAATATTCGAATTTTAGAATCATATCTTTTAAATTTCTTGTTGTCATTAATTTTAAAAATCAAATCTTTTTAAATTATTTTTCAATCATATCTTCTCAATCATATCTTCTCAATCACATCTTTTTCAAAATAATTTTTAATCATATCTTTTTTATTGCCAATTTCAAAATCTTTTTCAAAATCACTTAACCACTTTCTCACTTTTAATTTTCGAAAACCATCATCCACTTTTTCAAAATTATTTTTAATTATTTTAAAATTTTTAGTTTTATTTAAAAATTTGTTTTCGAATATTTTTTCCCCTTCTCACCTTTTTCTATTTAAGACTAACACTTCTCCTCTATTAGCAATTCGAACACTCCCTCTCTATAAGTTCGAATTCTCCTCTCTACCTTATTCTTCTATTCTTCTTTTCCTCTGACACATTAAGGAATCTCTATACTGTGACATAGAGGATTCCATACTTTCTTTGTCTTCTTCTCTATCATATGAGTAGGAACAAGGATAAAGGCATTCTTGTTGAAGCTGATCCTGAACCTGAAAGGACCTTGAAGAGAAAGCTAAGAGAAGCTAAAGCACAAAACTCTAAAGAGGACCTGACAGAAATTTTCGAAAAGGAAGCAGATAAAACAAACATGGCCGAACCCAACAACAATGGTGGAGATGCAAGGAAGATGCTTGGTGACTTTATTGTACCCTCTTCTGACTTCTGTGGCAGAAGCATCTCAATTCCTGCAATTGGAGCAAACAACTTTGAGCTTAAGCCTCAATTAGTTTCTCTAATGTAGCAGAATTACAAGTATCATGGACTTCCATTGGAAGATTCTCATCAATTTTTAGCTGAGTTCTTGTAAATCTGTGACACTGTTAAGACTCATGGGGTTGACCCTGAGATCTACAAACTTATGATTTTTCCTTTTGGTGTAAGAGACAGAGCTAGGACATGGTTGGACTCACAACCTAATGACAGCCTGAACTCTTGGGAAAAGCTGGTCAATGCCTTCTTGGCAAAGTTCTTTCCACCTCAAAAATTGAGTAAGCTTAGAGTGGAAGTCCAGACCTTCAGACAAAAGGAAGGCGAATCCCTCTATGAAGCTTGGGAAAGATACAAGCAGTTGATCAGAAGATGTCCTTCTGGCATGCTTTCAGAATGGAGCATCATATGCATATTCTATGATGGTCTGTCTGAAATGTCTAAGATGTCATTGGACAACTCTGCAGTTGGATCAAGACGCCTGAAGAAGCTCAAGAAATCATTGAAATGGTTGCAAATAACCAGTTCATGTACACTTCTGAAAGGAATCCTGTGAATAATGGGACAACTCAGAAGAAAGGAGTTCTTGAGATTGACACTCTGAATGCCATATTGGCTCAGAACAAAATATTGACTTAGCAAGTCAATATGATTTCTCAGAGTCTGAATGGATTGCAAGCTGCATCCAACAGTACTAAAGAAGCATCTTCTGAAGAAGAAGCTTATGATCTTGAGAACCCTGCAATGGCAGAGGTGAATTACATGGGAGAACCCTATGGAAACACCTATAATCCTTCATGGAAAAATCATCCAAATTTCTCATGGAAAGACCAACAGAAGCCTCAACAAGGCTTCAATAATAATGGTGGAAGAAATAGGTTTAGCAATAGCAAGCCTTTTCCATCATCTTCTCAGCAACAGACAGAGAATTCTGAACAGAGCCATTCTGGCCTAGCAACCATAGTCTCTGATCTATCCAAGACCACACTAAGTTTCATGAATGAAACAAGGTCCTCCATTAGAAATTTAGAGGCACAGGTGGGTCAGCTGAGTAAGAAGATTACTGAAACTCCTCCCAGTACTCTCCCAAGCAATACAGAAGAAAATCCAAAGAGAGAGTGCAAGGCCATAACCATGACCAACATGGCTGAACCTGGAGAGAGTGAGGAGGACGTGAGTCCCAGTGAGAAAAGCCTCATGCGACGTCCTCTGGACAGAAAGGAGTTTCCCTTTGAGGAACCAAAGAAATCTGAGGCTCATACAGAGACCATAGAGATTCCATTGAACTTCCTTCTGCCATTCATGAGCTCTGATGAATATTCTTCCTCTGAAGAGGATGAAGACATCACTGAAGAGCAAGTTGCTAAATATCTAGGAGCAATCATGAAGCTTAATGCCAAGTTATTTGGTACTGAGACTTGGGAGGATGAACCCCCCCTTGTTCACCAATGAACTGAATGCATTAATGAGGCAGACATTACCTCAGAAGAAACCGGATCCCAGAAAATTCTTCATATCTTGTACCATAGGCACCATGACCTTTGAAAAGGCTCTATGTGACCTGGGGTCAGGGATAAACCTCATGCCACTCTCTGTAATAGAGAAACTGGGAATCTTTAAGGTACAAGCTGCAAGAATCTCACTAGAGATGGCAGACAAATCAATAAAATAGGCTTATGGACTAGTAGAGGACGTGCTAGTGAAGGTTGAAGGCCTTTACACCCCTGCTGATTTCATAATTCTAGACACTCGGAAGAATGAGGATGAATCCATCATCCTTGGTAGACCCTTCCTAGCCACAGCAAAAGCTGTAATTGATGTTGACAGAGGAGAGTTGGTCCTTAAGTTGAATGAAGACTACCTTGTATTTAAAACTCAAGGTTCTCCTTCTGTAACCATGGAGATGAAGCATGAAAGGCTTCTCTCAATACAGAGTCAAACAAAATCCCCACATTCAAACTCTAAGTTTGGTGTTGGGAGGCTGATAAACCACTATTTTATGGTTTATCTTGTGCTCAATTGAGTGGTTTTTATCTACTCTTTACCCACTTATTCATACTATTTGCATGGTTTTACAACTCCTTCCTGATTATGTGCTTTGATTGAAAACATGCTTCTTTGGACTTATAATTGCTCATTATTAATCCTCCCTTATTACCATTAGATGCCTTGATATGTGTGTTAAGTGATTTCAGAGATTACAGGGCAGGAATGGCTCAGAGGATGGAAAGGAAGCATGCAAAAGTGGAAGGAATACAAGAAGTTAGAGAAATTGGTAAGCTGCCCAGCCTGACCTCTTTGCACTCAAACAGCTATAACTTTAACTACAGAGGTCCAAACGACGCGGTTCCAGTTGCATTGGAAAGCTAACGTCCGGGGCTTCGATTTGATATATAATATGCCATAGTTTTCCTGATGCTAGGTGACGCGACCGCGTGATCCATGCGGCCGCGTCGTAGTGACGGAAATCAGCGTGTTTGAATTCTTCTCCAGCGATTTTCGGGCTGTTTTCGACCCAGTTCGCGGTCCAGAAAACACAGATTAGAGGCTATAAAGTGGGGGATTGCATCCATTTAGAGAGGAGGCTCTCATAATTCATTTTTCATGTTTTAGATGTAGTTTTAGAGAGAGAGGTTCTCTCCTCTCTCTCTCTCTTAGGATTTAGGACTTCTCTTAGTTTTTAAGAGTGACTCTCGATCCAGGTTCAATGTTCCTTTTTATTTATTTTCCCAATTAAATTTAAGAACTTTTCCATGTTATGATTTGAATATTTTATTTAATATAATTGAGGTATTTCAGAATTATGTTTGCTTTCTTTTATAAATAATTTAGATATTTTCCCCCTTTTTGGCTTGGGTCAAGTAATTGGTAATACTTGAGCTGTCAAATAAAACAGTGGTTGAAATTGGCAGATTCTGATTGCACTAGGATTGCTCTAAAGCTAGTCTCTCCACAAGAGTTGACTAGGACTTGAGAATCAAGCTAATCAGTCCACTTAACTTTCCTTTGTTTAGTAAAGGTTAACAAAGTGGGATTAAAATCCAATTCTCATCACAATTGATAAGGATAGGACTTCCAGTTCTTCATACCTTGCCAAGAGATTTTATTAGTATTATTTTATTTTACTTGTCATATAACATATTCCCACCTTACTTCCAAAACCCCAATTTACAAACTCATAACCAATAATAAGAACATACCTCCCTGCAATTCCTTGAGAAGACGACCCGAGGTTTAAATACTCAGTTATCAATTTTAAAGGGGTTTGTTACTTGTGACAACCAAAACGTTTGTACGAAGGGATTTCTGTCGGTTTAGAGACTATATCTACAATGTTACTGTTTTTATGAACTTCTTTACTGGCAAAAATCCCGACGTCAAAATGGCGCCGTTGCCGGGGAATTGCAAACGTGTGCCTTATTATTGGTTATTGTAAATATTTTTCAAAATATAAAAAAAAATTCTTTTGCTTGTTTATTTATTTTTGTTTTTAATTTTTATTAATTACTATGAATTCTCACCCCTCTGGTTTCAAATTTGATTCCAATGTTGTTGTTAGGAATGGAAACTATAATGAAAATAGGCATCAAGGTTGGAACAATCAAAGATGGGAGGAGCCACAAGGATTTGATCAACCCTCATGGCAACAACCACCTCCAATGGACTATCAACAACCATTCCGTGATGCATATCAAGGCAATGGCTATGGTGAGTGCTCTTTTGATTATCAACAACCACCACCATATGCCTTTGAACCCCCTCCTCAACATAACTTTGGACCACCAAACTCACAAGCCCCTTTCCACCATTCACCTCCATATGACCCTAACCCTCAATCACCATACCAACCACCTTATGAGCCATATGAACCATATATAGAACCACCCCAATTCCAACCCAATTACTCACAATAACCACCCCTTCAATATTCACCATCTCCATATCCATCAATCCAAGAGCATTATGATCATATTTATGAAAGTCGAGTGCATCAAGAGACAAAGGATCGTTTCAAGGAAACGGTGGATCGATTTCAGGCAACCATTCAACAACTAGAGCAAGCAGTAATTCAATGGGTTTCTAGGCGCTCAAATATACAAGGATCAGCCACAGCTCCATGTGGACAGTCTAGTGAAGAGCGTAGCATGAAGGAGATACCAGAAACCCCAGTGGACAAGACAGAGAATGAATTCGTACTAGAACAAGTAGAAGAAGCTGTCATGGTTCAAGAAGAAGAAGAAGTGGTTGAAGACTTAGGAGATGCAGAACCTCCATGGGAAAGTCAAGACATAGAGACTCCTTCCAAGATGGTTGAAATTGATGTTGAGGAGGGTGTACAACCTCCAAAGCATATCATAGTTGAAGACTTGGAAGAGGTTGATCAAGAGATGGAGATTCAAGAAGAAGAAGCACAACCTCCTATGCCCTTGGAAAGCAATGAAGAGGAGATTGAATTGAAAGAGAGCTACCAAGAGGAAGAGGTTGAAATTGAAGAAGCTTGCAAAGAGGTGGTAATTATCAGAGAAGAGCACAAGGGAGTGAAGCTTGCAATTTCATTAAAAATACCTCCCCCTAAGTTACCATCATCCTTCACAACATTCAAGTGGGTAAAATTCATATCCCTTAGCTTTCTAACCCCACTTGAATATGGCCTACTGGAGACGGATGGTCAACTTAGAGCTCTTTATGATATTAAGAGTAAGAGGAAGATGGCCAGTAGTAAGAATTGTCCTGCAAGGTTCATCATGGTTGGAAGCTTTAAGTTCAAACGCAAAGGTTGGTATAAAGCTCAACTGAATGGGTCTAGGAAGCTGTTTGGTCGCTGCAGTGAGAATTCAGATCACCTTTCACCCGGCTGGAAAAATGCAGATCGAGACAAAAACGGGTGTAAAAGTAAAGTTTGGGATCTTGGAATCTGCTCTAACACTTGTTACCCCGGGAGCCTAAGAATCTGTTTGAAGCTGCTCAAAGACTTTACGTGCCTAGTTTGGGATCCCGGAGGCCATTGGAATCACAAACATTGGTGGAGATTCCTGGATCAGTACAAGCACAAGCCACTATAGCAGGAATCTCATCAAATGTCCAACTTAAGGACTATAACTAAAAGTGCTAGGTGGGAGACAACCCACCATGGTATGATCGTTCTTTTTCAATTTTATTTCGTGTTTTTATTTTTATTTTATTTTATTTTCATTGAACCTGGAATCATGCATAGCATTCACATTAAGCACTGCATTTGCATCTGCATATTGCATTAAAAAAAATTTTCGCTACGCGACGCGATCGCATTAGCGACGCGTCCGCGTCACAGGGGGAGTAAAGAAAAATAAAAATGAACAGAAAGTCACACTGGAGTGTGGCTGGAGGCGTGCCAATGGCACAAATCAACCCACGCGACCGCGTCGCTGACACGTTCGCGTCGCATGGGAATCATGGCCTCCCACGCGATCGCGTGCCCCACGCGGCCGCATGCCCTGAGTTTTCGACGTAAAAGGGTGCACAATGAAATATTGTGCGAGAGTAATGCTGGATTGGTGCTGGAAGCACAATCCTTATCACGCGACCGCATCGCCGACGCGGCCGCGTCATCCATTTTCTGGCGCACACTCACGCGATCGCGTGACCCACGCGATCGCCTCACCCCAATTTTGGCATTTAAATTAATTTGAACATAGAGTTGTGCTGGAGCGAGGCTGCCCTCATGCCAGAAGCATAATATAGGTCACGCGACCGCATGACCGACGCGATCGCGTCACCTTACTTGAAGCGCATTCACGCGAACGCGTGCCCCACGCGGCCGCGTCGCATGCGCCGCACAGCTCAACCTAAATTGCCAAATTATCTTATCTTTCTCTCCTCCAAATCCTAGCTTTTCTTCTCCCTCCTTATTTCTTCCTTCCCCCTCCCCCCTTCTATCTCACCTTTCACTCTCTATCTCTCTCACCTCCATTACCAAGGTTCTATTTTCTTCTTCCTTCTTCTCTTTTCTATCATTCCTATTATTTTATATCTTATTTTCTTTTTCTTTTTCTTTTTCTTTTCATTATTCATATTTTCCTTCTTCTTCTTTTCCTTTTTACATGGTGTTAGAAATTTATTTGAGTCATTATTCCTCATTATGTGCTTGTGGATTGTTGTAATTTGTTTGACAATTATTATTTTTAAGGGATTGCTTGCATGTTCACCTTCATACTTTCAATAGCTTATTTACTATGCATGCTATGTGTTTGTGAAAAAGCCCATATGGCATTATGCACTTCTCTATTTTACTTTATACTATTCAATGCTTGCTTTTCATAAACTCCCTTTACTATTGTATTAATTGAAATTAATTGTCAATACAAACATGATGGTTTGTTACGAATAATGCTTGATCTATGCTACTCATGCCCTTTGCCGGCATGCCAATAAACACCTTGTATTCACTTGTCTTTATATGCACTAGCTATTTTCCATTGATGGCTTTTCACATGTACTCGCGAGTATGTGTTAATGTCAGTTATATCTTAATGTGCATCCATCACCACCTTTTCCGTTCTCTTCCTTGCTATATATATCTCTTTGAATTTAATTTACTTTCTCTTCCCTTTTTCAGGATGGCCACCAAGAAAGGAAAAGAGAAAGCCATTCCCAAATCAACAGCAAGGAAAGGAACAAAAAGAGCTCCAGTTGAGGAACCACAACCCCCATCCACTTGCACATCTTAGCATGCACTGAGCACGGTGCAATCTTTAAGTGTGGGGAGGTCGATACGGATCTCCATGGGTTAGTTATTTCCTATTTCAACACCAATGTTAATTTGTTCATTGTTGCATCTGCATATTTGATTGCATGTTTATTTGATTTTGTGCATTTAGTTACTACTTGGTTAAAGTAATAAAATTCTTTTTAGGACCCTATTTTTGAAAATTTTCACTAATTTAAAATGAAAATTTTTGTGTTAAATTTGTTTGAAGTTGTATTTGGAACATGGTTTTTGAGCCAAAGAACACACAACCTGTGAGATTTGAGCTTATTTATATGGTTACATTATTTAACCATAAATATTTTATTCCTGTGTGTTTCCGTCTCTATGATTGTAATCTATTTTTTTATTCCATTCTATATGTCCAATATTTAGTGTATTTACATGCTTGCATATGATTGAGGCCATTGTTTGATTTTAGCCCACTTATTCCAAAATTAGCCTACCTTTTACATCACCCTTGTTAGCCCCCTTGAGCTTTTATATCCCTTCTGTTTTATAACCACATTACTAGCCTTAAGCAGAAAAATAAGATTAGAATCCCAAGTTGAATCCTTGGTTAGCTTAAGATAGATATTGTGTAAAATTTAAGTGTGGGAAATTTTATGGGAACATGGGATGATATGAAAAAGTAGGGAATTAAATTGAATAAGTTATTTGAAAATTTGGGAAGCATGCTCATGTGAAATCAAAATAATTAAATTACCATGTGCATTGAAGAAAAATATATTAAGTAATTAAATAAGGGGATACAAAAAAAATCAAAAAAAAAAAGAAGAAAAGAAAAATGAAAAAAAAATATATTACCCCAAATGCAAAATAAAAAGAATCAATGCACATGGGACAAAATTCAAAAATAAGTTTGATACATGAGCATGTAATACGAAAGTGGGAAAAATTTGGGTAGTTAGGTAAAGTATTTTAAAATTGTATAAAATATGTATATGTTAGATGAGATCTTAGACTACTCAAGGATTCACTTCACTAGCTCACTTAGCCTTATATATATACCCTCACCCTTACCTTGGCCCCATTACAACCTTGAAAATACCTCATGATGTTTGCATTGGTACATTAAATATTTGTTGATTGGTTAGATGAAGAACAAAGTTTAGAAAGTATGACTAGAGAAGAGTAGAGTGATTAACCCTATACACTTGAGAGATTAGAGTGCATATACACTTCCTGTAAGGGTTCAGTGCTTAATTCTATGTTCCCTGCTTTCATGAGCTATCTTCTTACAAGTTTACTTGTTTTTACTGTATAATTTTAATTAGTGAAATCTGATTTATGTTTGTCTTGGAGAATTTCTTTATTTTTAACCAAGTAGGTAGAAACATTTTGCATGTAGTTGCATTCTTATAGATAGGTTGCATTTCATACATTCTACCATTCCTCTTCATCTTTTTAGCTTCTCTTAAGCTTAGCATGAGGACATGCTAATGTTTAAGTGTGGGGAGGTTGATAAATCACTATTTTATGGTTTATCTTGTGCTCAATTGAGTGGTTTTTATCTACTTTTTACCCACTTATTCATACTATTTGCATGGTTTTACAACTCCTTCCTGATTATGTGCTTTGATTGAAAATATGCTTCTTTGGACTTATAATTGCTCATTATTAATCCTCCCTTATTACCATTAGATGCCTTGATATGTGTGTTAAGTGATTCAGAGATTACAGGGTAGGAATGGCTCAGAGGATGGAAAGGAAGCATGCAAAAGTTGAAGGAATACAAGAAGTTGGAGAAATTGCAAAGCTGCCCAGCCTGACCTCTTCGCACTCAAATGGCTATAACTTTAGCTACAAAAGTCCAAACGACGCAGTTCTAGTTGCATTGGAAAGCTAACGTCCGAGGCTTTGATTTGATATATAATATATTATAGTTTCCCTAATGCTAGGCGACGCGACCGCGTGATCCATGCGGCCGCGTCGCAGTGACGGAAATCAGCGTGTTTGAATTCTTCTCTAGCAATTTCCGGGCTGTTTTCGACCTAGTTCGCGGCCCAGAAAACACAGATTAGAGGCTATAAAGTGGGGGATTGCATCCATTCAGAAGGGAGGCTCTCATGATTCACTTTTCATGTTTTAGATGTAGTTTTAGAGAGAGAGGTTCTCTCCTCTCTCTCTCTTAGGATTTAGGACTTCTCTTAGTTTTTAAGAGTGACTCTCGATCCAGGTTCAATGTTCCTTTTTATTTATTTTCCCAATTAAATTTAAGAACTTTTCCATGTTATGATTTGAATATTTTATTTAATATAATTGAGGTATTTTAGAATTATGTTTGCTTTCTTTTATAAATAATTTAGATATTTTTCCCCTTTTTGGCTTGGGTCAAGTAATTGGTAACACTTGAGCTGTCAAATAAAATAGTGGTTGAAATTGGCAGATTTTGATTACACTAGGATTGCTCTAAAGCTAGTCTCTCCACAAGAGTTGACTAGGACTTGAGAATCAAGCTAATCAGTCCACTTAACTTTCCTTTGTTTATTAAAGGTTAACAAAGTGGGATTAAAATCCAATTCTCATCACAATTGATAAGGATAGGACTTCCAGTTCTTCATACCTTACCAAGAGATTTTATTAATATTATTTTATTTTACTTGTCATATAACATATTCCCACCTTACTTCCAAAACCCCAATTTACAAACTCATAACCAATAATAAGAACATACCTCCCTGCAATTTCTTGAGAAGACGACCCGAGGTTTAAATACTCGGTTATCAATTTTAAAGGGGTTTGTTACTTGTGACAACCAACACGTTTGTATGAAGGGATTTCTGTCGGTTTAGAGACTATATCTACAACGCGACTGTTTTTATGAACTTCTTTACTGGCAAAAATCCCGACGTCAGAGGCCACAACCAAACTCTAAGTTTGATGTTGAGAGGCCACAACCAAACTCTAAGTTTAGTGTTAAGAGGCCCCAACCCTGCTCTGATTATCTGTGAGGCTCCAAGAGAGCTCACTGTCAAGCTATTGACATTAAAGAAGCGCTTATTGGGAGGCAACCCAATGTTATTTAATTATATCTGTTTATTTTCCATTGTTATTTTATATTTTCTTTAGGTTGATGATCATGTGAAATCACAAAAACAACTGAAAAATAAAAAATAGAATGAAAAATAGCATTAAAAACAGCTCACCCTGGGGGCGTTTAAACGCCAGTAAGAGTAGCAGAATGGGCGTTAAATGCCCAGTCTGGCACCATTCTGGGCGTTTAACGCCAGAAATGGGCACCAGACTGGCGTTTAACGCCAGAAATAGGCACCAGTCTGGCGTTTAACACCAGAACAGGGCACCAAGTTGGCGTTAAACGCCAGAAACAAGCAGCAATCTGGCGTTTAACACCATAATTGCACTCTAAGGGCGTTTTGCACGCCTAAATGGAGCAGGGATGATAAAGCCTTTAACCACTCAGGATCTGTGGACCCCACAGGATCCCCACCTACCCCACCTCTTCTTCTCTCCTCTTCACACATTTCCATAACACTCTTCTCCAAATACCCTTCACCTATCACATCTTACCCTTTCCCCCAAATCACCACCTACCTTCAAATTCAAACCTCTTTTCCCTCCCAAACCCAAACCCAACCCCAAATACATGAACCTAACCCTACCCCACTCCTATATATACCCCTCATCACTCCTTCAATTTCACACATCATACATACCTTATACATCCTTGGCCGAATTCACCCTCTCCCTCCATCTCCTCCATTTTCTTCTTCTTCTCCTTCATTCTTTCTTCTTTGCTCGAGGACGAGCAAACACTTTAAGTTTGGTGTGGTAAAAGCATTGTTTTTTGTTTTTCCATAACCATTTATGGCACCTAAGGCCAGAGAAACCTCTAGAAAGAGGAAAGGGAAGGCAAAAGCTTCCACCTCCGAGTCATGGAAGATGGAGAGATTCATCTCAAAGGTCCATCAAGACCACTTCTATGAAGTTGTGGCAAAAAAGAAGGTGATTCCTGAGGTCCCTTTCAAGCTCAAAAGGAGTGAGTATCCGGAGATCCGACATGAGATTAGAAGAAGAGGATGGGAAGTTCTCTCCAATCCTATTCAACAAGTCGAAATCTTAATGATTCAAGAGTTCTATGCAAACGCATGGATCGCTAGGAACCATGATCAAAGTATGAACCCGAATCCAAAGAACTGGCTTACAATGGTTTGGGGAAAATACTTAGATTTCAGTCTGGAAAATGTAAGGTTAGCGTTCAACTTGCCAATGATGCAAGAAAACGCACGCCCCTACACTAGAAGGGTCAACTTTGATCAAAGGTTGGACCAAGTCTTCATGGACATATGTGTGGAAGGAACTCAATGGAAATGTGACTCAAGAGGCAAACCGGTTCAATTGAGAAGACCAGACCTTAAGCCTGTAGCTAGAGGATGGTTGGAGTTCATCCAACGCTCTATCATTCCTACTAGCAACCGATCCAAAGTAACTGTGGATCGGGCCATCATGATCCATAGTATCATGATTGGGGAGGAAGTAGAAGTTCATGAGATTATACCTCAAGAACTCTACAAGGTGGCTGACAAGTCCTCTACTTTGGCAAGGTTATCCTTTCCTCACCTCCTTTGTCACCTTTGCAATTTGACTGGGATGTCATAGAGGGAGACATCTTCATTGAAGAGGACAAGCCCATCACTAAAAAGAGGATGGAGGAAACAAGAGAGCCCACTCATGGACCTCAACAAGAGCATGAGGAAATTCCTCATCATGAAATCCCTGAGGTGCCTCAAGGGATGCACCTTCCTCCACAAAACTATTGGGAGCAAATTAACACCTCCCTAGGAGAGTTAAGTTCCAACATGGGACAACTAAGGGTGGAGCACCAAGAGCACTCCATCATTCTCCATGAGATTAGAGAAGATCAAAGAGCTATGAGGGAGGAGCAACAAAGGCAAGGAAGAGATATTGAGGAGCTCAAGCACTCCATAAGATCTTCAAGAGGAAGAACTAGCCGCCATTACTAAGGTGGACCCGTTCTTTAATTTCCTTGCTCTTTATTTTCTGTTTTTCGTTTACTATGCTTTATGTTTTAATTATATTTGTGTCTTTATTACATGATCATTAATGTCTAGTGTCTATGCCTTAAAGCTATGAATGTCCTATGAATCCATCACATTTCTTAAATGAAAAATATTTTTAATTGCAAAAGAAAAAGAAGTACATGAATTTCGAATTTTAAAATAGTTTAATTATTTTGATGTGGTGGCAATACTTTTTGTTTTCTGAATGAATGCTTGAACAGTGCATATTTTTGAATTTGTTGTTTATGAATGTTAAAATTGTTGGCTCTTGAAAGAATGATGAAAAAGGAGAAATGTTATTGATAATCTGAAAAATCATAAAATTGATTCTTGAAGCAAGAAAAAGCAGTGAAAAGCTTGCTTAAAAAATTAGAAAAAAATGGAAAAAAAAATAAAAGAAAAAGAAAGAAAAAGAAAAAGCAAGCAGAAAAAGCCAATAGCCCTTTAAACCAAAAGGCAAGCATAAAATAAAAAGGATCCAAGGCTTTGAGCATCAGTAGATAGGAGGGCCCACAGGAATAAAATCCTGGCCTAAGCGGCTAAACCAAGCTGTCCCTAACCATGTGCTTGTGGCGTGAATGTGTCAAGTAAAAAGCTTGAGACTGAGCGGTTAAAGTCGTGGTCCAAAGCAAAAGAGTGTGCTTAAGAGCTCTGGACACCTCTTATTGGGGACTCTAGCAAAGCTGAGTCACAATCTAAAAAGGTTCACCCAGTTATGTGTCTGTGGCATTTATGTATCAGGTGGTAATACTGGAAAACAAAATACTCAGGGTCACGGCCAAGACTCATAAAGTAACTGTGTTCAAGAATCAACATACTGAACTAGGAGAATCAATAACACTAATCTGAATGAGTTCCTATAGAAGCCAATCATTCTGAACTTCAAGGGATAAAGTGAGATGCCAAAACTATTCAGAAGCAAAAAGCTAAGAGCCCTGCTCATCTAATTAAGACTGATCTTCATAGATGTTTTCAGAATTCACTGTATATTCTCTTCTTTTTATCCTATTTTGTTTTTAGTTGCTTGGGAACAAGCAACAATTTAAGTTTGGCGTTGTGATGAGCGGATAATTTATACATTTTTTGGCATTGTTTTTAGGTAGTTTTTAGTATGTTTTAGTTAATTTTTATTATATTTTTATTAGTTTTTAAATAAAAATCACATTTCTGGACTTTACTATGAGTTTGTGTATTTTTCTGTGATTTCAGGTATTTTCTGGCTGAAATTGAGGGACCTGAGCAAAAATCTGATTTAGAGGCTGAAAAAGGACTGCAGATGCTGTTGGATTCTGACCTCCCTGCACTCGAAATGGATTTTTTGGACCTACAAAAAGCCAATTGGCGCGCTCTCAATTGCGTTGGAAAGTAGACATTCTGGGCTTTTCAGAAATATATAATAGTCTATACTTTGCCCGAGTTTTAATAACGCAAAATGGCGTTTAAACGCCAACTTTCTACCCTATTCTGGCGTTAAATGCCAGAACTGACATAAAAGGTGGAGTTAAACGCCCAAACTGGCACCAAAGCTGGCGTTTAACTCCAAGAAGAGTCTCTACACGTGAAAGCTTCAATGTTCAGTTCAAGCACATACCAAGTGGGCTCCAGAAGTGGATTTCTGCACTATCTGCACTTAATTACTTATTTTCTGTAACCCTAGCTGCTAGTTTTGTATAAAAACTACTTTTAGTGATTTATTTTATATCTATCTTTGATCAGTTCTATGTTATCATAGATCATTGTACACGTTTGGAGGCTGGCCTCACGGCCATGCCTAGACCTTTCACTTATGTATTTTCAACGGTGGAGTTTCTACACCCCATAGACTAAGGTGTGGAGCTCAGCTGTTCCTCATGAATTAATGCAAAGTGCTATATTTTTCTATTCAACTCAAGCTTATTCTTATTCTAAGATATTCATTTGCACACAAGAATATGATGAATGTGATGATCAAGTGACACTCATCACCATTCTCACTTATGAACGCGTGTCTGACAAATACTTCCGTTCTACATGAAAACAAGCTTGAATGCATATCTCTTAGCCTCCTGGTTCACGATCAGAGTCTTCGTAGTATAGGCTAGAATTATTGGCGGCCATTCCTGAGATCCAAAAAGTCTAAACCTTGTCTGTGGTATTCCGAGTAGGATCTGGAAAGGGATGACTGTGACGAGCATCAAACTCGTGAGTGTTGGGCGTAGTGACAGAAGCAAAAGGATTAATGGATCCTATTCCAACTTGAGTGAGAACCGACAGATGATTAGCCATGCGGTGATAGCGCATTTGGACCATTTTTACTGAGAGGATGGATGGTAGCCATTGACAACGGTGATCCCCCAACATACAGCTTGCCATGGAAAGGAGTACGAATGATTGAATGAAGACAGTAGGAAAACAGAGGTTCAGAAGGAACAAAGCATCTTCATACGCTTATCTGAAATCCCACTAATGAATTATATAAGTACTTCTATCTTATTTTATATTTTATTTATATTTTAAGTATCAAAACTTTATAACCATGTGAATCCGCCTGACTGAGATTTACAAGGATGACCATAGCTTGCTTCAAGCCGACAATCTCCATGGGATCAACCTTTACTCACATAAGGTTTATTACTTGGACGACCCAGTGCACTTACTGGTTAGTTGTGCGGAGTTGTGAAAAAGAGTTGAGATTACGATTGTGCACACAAGTTTTTGGCGCCATTGAGATCACAATTTCGTGCACCAATGCTACATATCTAGATATCCATTAAGTAAGTGTTCCTGTAAACCATACGTATACAAAATATCACAAAATAAGTGGTCATATGATATGCCACATACCTAACCCAAAATAAAGGTCCAAGAAGTGCAACAATTAAAAGTGGTCCAACCTAATCCTAAAATATCAAAATAGTGGTCTTATCCACATAATAAACATTGGCCATATAGACACAATTCACTACAACATATACTATTTAATAGCAACCCCAACAACCCTAACTATAAATTTAATCCTACTTCGGTCATCACTTAGGTCTATATGTACACTAGGTGCCCCTGTTTGCTTCCTCACTCCTAACTTTAGCCGCCCACTCCTCCTCACACCAAACACCTTTGTCTTTGGTAAAGGTTGAGAAGATGCTCTAGGTGGTTGCTGGGAATCTGCAGTTGCCACAGCTAGGAGAGGCTGGGAGGGTGGTAAGGATTGTTGTGAAGATCCGAAAGGTGCTACAATAGGAGACTCATAATTCACTGCACCGGTGGCTGTGGTTGGAGCCTGAGAAGCTGAAGTTGCAAGTATGGAAGGGGTTGAGTAGAGGCAGCGATAGCAGGTGTGGTGAGTAGCGATTGTGAAGATGCAGCATCATCACAGCAACAACAATCAACAATCAAGAATCAAGAATAAACAAAATTTATCATCAGCAAATAACAAAACAATCCAGGAATAAATATTGTAAACAAAATCCCTGTACATAAATATCTATATTGTAAACTCTAAATAAACCATTAAATCAAAAAAATGCAGAAATCAATTCAACAAATACATAATCAACCAATGCCAAATTTTTAAACAAAATAAAATTAGCATAAACAAGAAGTTTTAAAACTGAAAAAAGAAGATTTTTTGTCACCTGTTTGCAGACAGTTCGAGTACAGGGAGATGGTGTAGAGGCGCAACGCAGGGATGGAAGGCCAGGCGCTACGAGGCTCGGCACGGTGCGGCGCGGGGATGTCAGGCGAGGGGCTTCACCGCGAGGGACGGCGATGGCTTGGACGGAGAAACGGTGAAGACCTACGAACAGAACAAACCAGAGGAGACCAGCACAGAGGGAAGGATGCGACGGACAGTAGACCGCCAAGCATCTGTTGCAGATGACGCCAGACACAGACGCAGACGTCAGGACGCTGGAGACACAGCAGACTATCCTTGCAATCTCCAGAGTGCAACTTAGGGTTTTTTTTCTTTGGGATGAAATGAAAGGGGTGCTTTTGGTATTTTGGAAAATTACATTTTTGTTCAGCTAGCCACTCAAACCAAATGACAAGAATATTCATTTTTTACCAAGAATATTCTGTTATCTTAAACGTTTTACTCACGGCAAGGACTTAATTGAACAAAATTTAACGTACAAGGACCCAATTGAAAAGAAAAAAAGTATAGAGACCTAATTGAAAACTCAGTGAAACTATAGGGACCTGCAAAGTAATTAAACTGTATTTTTATTCTAATTTTTTTTTATTATTTTTACAATTTTATTTTTCTCACACGCAATACCGGATAGACTTAAGCCGGTACAATTAGTTTTTAATGCTGGTACGTATTTTTCTGCAATTAATTATATTTTCACGCTCAAATTTATTTTCTAAGTTAAATTTTCACTGGTAATTTTTCAAATTATAAATTTTACTTTTTTTAATCCTTTTTGCTCACAATTAATTAATTATTTATTTGGATTTTACATTAAGTTTATAAATTAAAAAAATTCATTAAAAATATAAAAAAAATAAATTTTAATGCATTTATTTTGCTTTCAGTAAATAAAAATCTTTAAAATTTTTTACTAATGATAAATCTTTATCAATAAATATTCTTGAAAAAAAAATTTGCTAACTTGTGTCCTAAGGACATAGGTTAAGTATACCATAAAAAAAATATTTTACAAAATTATTGTAAAAATTAATTGTTTTACATTTTCAATGCATTGCATACATCAAAATCATTAAAAAATTTTATTATTATATTTTTAAAAGAGTTAATAGTCAAAATCATCCCTAAAAGATTACCTGATCTCTATTTTGGTCCCCGAAAGATAAAACAAACAAAAGAGTCCCCAAAAGATACCCGCTTTGGTGCAGTTCATCTTTCCGTCATCTCAATTGATGAGGTAGCTAACGTTTGCTAAGCTGGAACGTTAACTTACAATGTGGCACACTCCAACGGTTATAATGTTGATGCTGACCAGATAAATTTTTTATTTAGCTCAAATTAGTCCCAATGTTAGAATCCTAATCCCAATCTAAAGCATAAATAAGTGTGCTTCTCCTGGTAGATGACCTTGTATGTTTGTTCAGTCACTGTCATGGTGGGGTTAGGGAATGGAGGTCGCGGCGATGACTTGCCATCTCAATCTCTTGGTAGCCATGGTTCCAACTCTTCTATACGACAGAGGAGGAAGGTCAAGGACCAAACATGCTTTTGCGGTTTGAAGACAATGATTAAGAAATCTGGAATACCAGATAATTCAGATAGGTTGTTTCACAACTGTGCAAGATACTCGGTGAGTCAAGGTAAATTAATTTTGTTTTTCATTTTTCATTATCTATTTTTTTGGGTTGTTGACATTGATTTTTTGAAAATATTCAGAAAGGAAGCCACTGCAACTTCTTTAGGTGAGTTGATGATGATGGGTATGAAGGAGTGCCAAAAGTAGTGGCAGAAACTTATGTAGAGGTTGGCAATGACTATGATAAATGGAGATTGAATGTATCATGGAAAGTGGGTAACTTGGAGGGTGAAGTTAGAGCAATGAAAATGCTAATAATGTACATCTCAATTGCAATGATTGTGGCTACTGTCATTTGTGCATCACTTTCTATCATATGTATGTCCAAGTAAAGATACAGATGTTGTTGTGCTTTCGGGGTATTTTTAAAGATTTCAGTTTGAATTAGTTGATATGTAATGATGATGTTATTTATAAATGAAATTAGTTGTTCCAACTTGATTTTGTTTAATTCAACAAGCACTTGTCCATTGAGCATAATGGGTTTCTTAAAAATACAATATGGTGATGTTTGTAACCTAAATATAAATTCACAAAAATCTGTATAAATCATAACAGATATAATATTGTCATAAACCATAACAAATATCATAATCATAATAGTGTCTTAGTAGATATACCATAGTGGGTAATCAAGGTTCCACAACATAATAGACATAAACAAAACAAAGGTGCCATAACATAGTTCACATAAACAAAGGGATACAATATAATAGACCTAAACAAAATATTCCAATAACAAAATAAGATAATCAATCATATTGTTTACATAGCCCTGAACCAAAAAAAGAGACAATAACCACAGACAAAACACATTTCCAGATCAAGTAGCTTTATCTTTCTTTCTTGGATACTTGAACCTTGGAGTTGGCATAAATGTCATCAAACTTGCCATCTTCTTAGCAGTTGCAGAGCTTGTTCCTTTCAGTGTTTCAGCAGATACGGCCACAGGTGAAGTTGCATCCGGTTTTGTGGAGGCGTTCATTCTTGCATTTCTTTTAATGATATATAATTTGGGTGGCCTTCTTCTCATTGCATCATGTATAGGCCAGTAAACATAAGGTTATTTTTCAACTAAATCAAAGCAAGTAGTGTTAAAGAGAAAGTACTAAGTAAACAACTTGAAGGTTTTCAACAGGTTGTTGGGTATCTTGTATTGGTGGGGAGCCTTCTGGTTGGCTGATTATGATCTCAAGTTGTGGCTGGACTCGGGGATCGGAGTAGATACAGCATGGGATGGAACATCATTGTTGGTGTTTGTTTCACCTACAGTAGGAGTAGGTTCTTTAACAAGTGCAAGCTGCAGTTGCATTTCCCTAGCTTGTTTCTCAGCATCCACTTATTTCTTCTTTCCACAACCTCTTTTGTTGTGTTCAACCTCACTACAATACATGCGCATGATTGGATTGTACTTCCTCTTTATCTTCATGCTTGATCCGCATGGTTGTTCACCTTTGTATCTTCTCCTCTTCTTAGTAAGCCTTCCAAATTTTGACTTAATTGGGGGTGGGACAGGGGCTGGTGACGGTGTTTTCTCCTACAAATATTGTCCCTTCACCAGATTGATATTGAAACGGTATGTCCTCTTATACACCTCCATCGTCAACCATTCATGGTAGTACCCCTTAGCCCTTTTACCATTTTTATCCTGTATAGCTGAAATTGCATGCATACATGGCATCCATGTGGCCAGCACATACAAATTTAACTTAAATCAATTCTTACTAACTGAGAGTAATGGAAGGAAGGAAAGGCTTGGATGATTTACCTGTGAGTTTCTAGAACCTACAACTGCAAGTGTGCTTTTCCAAGTCCACCACCATGTTAGTGGGCCAGCCATGAACTTCATATAATTTCTCTTTATCATCACCACACCATTGAAAAGACCAGTGACTAAATAATTTTGTCATGGCTTCTAGTCTGCTTTGTTGTATTGGAGGTAGAATTCGTTGATAATTACTCAACTTTTGTTCGTTGTCTATCATACTCTTCATGATTATTCTTTTCACCTCTTTAGCTAAAGTCAGAATAGGCTTGGTCCTTTCATGCTTGATTTTTGCATTGATTGATTCGCAAGCATTGTTGCAAATGTTGTCGACCTTTGGATCTTTACTGAAGTACACTTTTGTCCAAGCTTCCTTCGGCCACTTGTCAAGGTACTACCAAGCCTGCTCATTAATCAGCTTAACTCTTTCCATGTTCCTATCAAACTCATTGCATGTTCTTGATCTAGAACACTCCCAAACTAGGTCTTTCAACTCTGTGCTACCCCATTGTTTTTAGAAATTCTGCCATAGATTCCACACACATAATCTGTGGTGCGCATGAGACATCACTTCCTTCACTACTGGAATTAGACCCTGACCAAAATAGACAAACACAAAAAGATTGTTAATCATATTAATCCCTTAAAAATTCTCATTAAATTAATTCAGTCCTAACAGTATGTTTCATTAAATCATTTTAGTCCCAAAACAACATATTCGGGTATTAAAATTGTCCTCACCTTCTGCATGTCTGAATTGAAGCATGACTTCTTATCATTATAGTTGCCAAGGTATGACTGCAATAGGTAAAAAAACCACCAGTTGTCTTTATTTTCGACATCTACAATTGCATAGGCAAACACGAAAATGTGATTGTTGGCATCTTGGGCACACGTAGTCAGTATTTTCCCACCATGCAAAGTCTTAAGAAAAGCCCCATCTAATCCAATCATAGGTCAACACCCAGCCTTAAATCCTTTTTTACACGCATCAAGACACACATAGAACCTCTCAAACTGAGGAGGACCCTCGGGCATCGGGATGACATAAACTTGAACTGTAGACCTGGGATTACCTGTGAGTAATTTATTAGCATAGTCCTAGACCAACTCATATTGAACAATCTCATCACCTTCTACCACTTTTCTAGCAGCTTTCAATGCCTTAATGATGCAGGTGCTATTCAGATTTACATTAGACTTTCGGACAAACTACTCATAAACCTCACGATGACTCATAGTAGAATGCTTCTTAAGCTTTGGTACAAGTTTATTCAGTGTCCGATGTTGGGTAGCTGCCCTATTTTTAACCCTTAGCTTTCTAACCCCACTTGAATATGGCCTACTGGAGACGGATGGTCAACTTAGAGCTCTTTATGATATTAAGAGTAAGAGGAAGATGGCCAGTGGTAAGAATTGTCCTGCAAGGTTCATCATGGTTGGAAGCTTTAAGTTCAAACGCAAAGGTTGGTATAAAGCTCAACTGAATGGGTCTAGGAAGCTGTTTGGTCGCTGCAGTGAGAATTCAGATCACCTTTCACCCGGCTGGAAAAATGCAGATCGAGACAAAAACGGGTGTAAAAGTAAAGTTTGGGATCCTGGAATCTGCTCTAACACTTGTTACCCCGGGAGCCTAAGAATCTGTTTGAAGCTGCTCAAAGACTTTACGTGCCTAGTTTGGGATCCCGGAGGCCATTGGAATCACAAACATTGGTGGAGATTCCTGGATCAGTACAAGCACAAGCCACTATAGCAGGAATCTCATCAAATGTCCAACTTAAGGACTATAACTAAAAGTGCTAGGTGGGAGACAACCCACCATGGTATGATCGTTCTTTTTCAATTTTATTTCGTGTTTTTATTTTTATTTTATTTTATTTTCATTGAACCTGGAATCATGCATAGCATTCACATTAAGCATTGCATTTGCATCTGCATATTGCATTAAAAAAAATTTTCGCTACGCGACGCGATCGCATCAGCGACGCGTCCGCGTCACAGGGGGAGTAAAGAAAAATAAAAATGAACAGAAAGTCACACTAGAGTGTGGCTGGAGGCGTGCCAATGGCACAAATCAACCCACGCGACCGCGTCGCTGACACGTTCGCGTCGCATGGGAATCATGGCCTCCCACACGATCGCGTGCCCCACGCGGCCGCATGCCCTGAGTTTTTGACGTAAAAGGGTGCACAATGAAATATTGTGCGAGAGTAATGCTGGATTGGTGCTGGAAGCACAATCCTTATCACGCGACCGCATCGCCGACGCGGCCGCGTCATCCATTTTCTGGCGCACACTCACGCGATCGCGTGACCCACGCGATCGCGTCACCCCAATTTTGGCATTTAAATTAATTTGAACAGAGAGTTGTGCTGGAGCGAGGCTGCCCTCATGCCAGAAGCATAATATAGGTCACGCGACCGCGTGACCGACGCGATCGCGTCACCTTACTTGAAGCGCATTCACGCGAACGCGTGCCCCACGCGGCCGCGTCGCATGCGCCGCACAGCTCAACCTAAATTGCCAAATTATCTTATCTTTCTCTCCTCCAAATCCTAGCTTTTCTTCTCCCTCCTTATTTCTTCCTTCCCCCTCCCCCCTTCTATCTCACCTTTCATTCTCTATCTCTCTCACCTCCATTACCAAGGTTCTATTTTCTTCTTCCTTCTTCTCTTTTCTATCATTCCTATTATTTTATATCTTATTTTCTTTTTTTTTTTCTTTTTCTTTTCATTATTCATATTTTCCTTCTTCTTCTTTTCCTTTTTACATGGTGTTAGAAATTTATTTGAGTCATTATTCCTCATTATGTGCTTGTGGATTGTTGCAATTTGTTTGACAATTATTATTTTTAAGGGATTGCTTGCATGTTCACCTTCATACTTTCAATAGCTTATTTACTATGCATGCTATGTGTTTGTGAAAAAGCCCATATGGCATTATGCACTTCTCTATTTTACTTTATACTATTCAATGCTTGCTTTTCATAAACTCCCTTTACTATTGTATTAATTGAAATTAATTGTCAATACAAACATGATGGTTTGTTACGAATAATGCTTGATCTATGCTACTCATGCCCTTTGCCGGCATGCCAATAAACACCTTGTATTCACTTGTCTTTATATGCACTAGCTATTTTCCATTGATGGCTTTTCACATGTACTCGCGAGCATGTGTTAATGTCAGTTATATCTTCATGTGCATCCATCACCACCTTTTCCGTTCTCTTCCTTGCTATATATATCTCTTTGAATTTAATTTACTTTCTCTTCCCTTTTTCAGGATGGCCACCAAGAAAGGAAAAGAGAAAGCCATTCCCAAATCAACAGCAAGGAAAGGAACAAAAAGAGCTCCAGCTGAGGAACCACAACCCCCATCCACTTGCACATCTTAGCATGCACTGAGCACGGTGCAATCTTTAAGTGTGGGGAGGTCGATACCGATCTCCATGGGTTAGTTATTTCCTATTTCAACACCAATGTTAATTTGTTCATTGTTGCATCTGCATATTTGATTGCATGTTTATTTGATTTTGTGCATTTAGTTACTACTTGGTTAAAGTAATAAAATTCTTTTTAGGACCCTATTTTTGAAAATTTTTACTAATTTAAAATGAAAATTTTTGTGTTAAATTTGTTTGAAGTTGTATTTGGAACATGGTTTTTGAGCCAAAGAACACACAACCTGTGAGATTTGAGCTTATTTATATGGTTACATTATTTAACCATAAATATTTTATTCCTGTGTATTTCCGTCTCTATGATTGTAATCTATTTTTTTATTCCATTCTATATGTCCAATATTTAGTGTATTTACATGCTTGCATATGATTGAGGCCATTGTTTGATTTTAGCCCACTTATTCCAAAATTAGCCTACCTTTTACATCACCCTTGTTAGCCCCCTTGAGCTTTTATATCCCTTCTGTTTTATAACCACATTACTAGCCTTAAGCAGAAAAACAAGATTAGAATCTCAAGTTGAATCCTTGGTTAGCTTAAGATAGATATTGTGTAAAATTTAAGTGTGGAAAATTTTATGGGAACATGGGATGATATGAAAAAGTAGGGAATTAAATTGAATAAGTTATTTGAAAATTTGGGAAGCATGCTCATGTGAAATCAAAATAATTAAATTACCATGTGCATTGAAGAAAAATATATTAAGTAATTAAATAAGGGGATACAAAAAAAATCAAAAAAAAAGAAGAAAAGAAAAATGAAAAAAAAATATATTACCCCAAATGCAAAATAAAAAGAATCAATGCACATGGGACAAAATTCAAAAATAAGTTTGATACATGAGCATGTAATACGAAAGTGGGAAAAATTTGGGTAGTTAGGTAAAGTATTTTAAAATTGTATAAAATATGTATATGTTAGATGAGATCTTAGACTACTCAAGGATTCACTTCACTAGCTCACTTAGCCTTATATATATACCCTCACCCTTACCTTGGCCCCATTACAACCTTGAAAAGACCTCATGATGTTTGCATTGGTACATTAAATATTTGTTGATTGGTTAGATGAAGAACAAAGTTTAGAAAGTATGACTAGAGAAGAGTAGAGTGATTAACCCTATACACTTGAGAGATTAGAGTGCATATACACTTCCTGTAAGGGTTCAGTGCTTAATTCTATGTTCCCTGCTTTCATGAGCTATCTTCTTACAAGTTTACTTGTTTTTACTGTATAATTTTAATTAGTGAAATCTGATTTATGTTTGTCTTGGAGAATTTCTTTATTTTTAACCAAGTAGGTAGAAACATTTTGCATGTAGTTGCATTCTTATAGATAGGTTGCATTTCATACATTCTACCATTCCTCTTCATCTTTTTAGCTTCTCTTAAGCTTAGCATGAGGACATGCTAATGTTTAAGTGTGGGGAGGTTGATAAATCACTATTTTATGGTTTATCTTGTGCTCAATTGAGTGGTTTTTATCTACTTTTTACCCACTTATTCATACTATTTGCATGGTTTTACAACTCCTTCCTGATTATGTGCTTTGATTGAAAATATGCTTCTTTGGACTTATAATTGCTCATTATTAATCCTCCCTTATTACCATTAGATGCCTTGATATGTGTGTTAAGTGATTCAGATATTACAGGGTAGGAATGGCTCAGAGGATGGAAAGGAAGCATGCAAAAGTTGAAGGAATACAAGAAGTTGGAGAAATTGCAAAGCTGCCCAGCCTGACCTCTTCGCACTCAAATGGCTATAACTTTAGCTACAAAAGTCCAAACGACGCAGTTCTAGTTGCATTGGAAAGCTAACGTCCGGGGCTTTGATTTGATATATAATATGTTATAGTTTCCCTAATGCTAGGCGACGCGACCGCGTGATCCATGCGGCCGCGTCGCAGTGACGGAAATCAGCGTGTTTGAATTCTTCTCTAGCAATTTCCGGGCTGTTTTCGACCTAGTTCGCGGCCCAGAAAACACAGATTAGAGGCTATAAAGTGGGGGATTGCATCCATTCAGAAGGGAGGCTCTCATGATTCACTTTTCATGTTTTAGATGTAGTTTTAGAGAGAGAGGTTCTCTCCTCTCTCTCTCTTAGGACTTAGGACTTCTCTTAGTTTTTAAGAGTGACTCTCGATCCAGGTTCAATGTTCCTTTTTATTTATTTTCCCAATTAAATTTAAGAACTTTTCCATGTTATGATTTGAATATTTTATTTAATATAATTGAGGTATTTTAGAATTATGTTTGCTTTCTTTTATAAATAATTTAGATATTTTTCCCCTTTTTGGCTTGGGTCAAGTAATTGGTAACACTTGAGCTGTCAAATAAAACAGTGGTTGAAATTGGCAGGTTTTGATTACACTAGGATTGCTCTAAAGCTAGTCTCTCCACAAGAGTTGACTAGGACTTGAGAATCAAGCTAATCAGTCCACTTAACTTTCTTTTGTTTAGTAAAGGTTAACAAAGTGGGATTAAAATCCAATTCTCATCACAATTGATAAGGATAGGACTTCCAGTTCTTCATACCTTACCAAGAGATTTTATTAATATTATTTTATTTTACTTGTCATATAACATATTCCCACCTTACTTCCAAAACCCCAATTTACAAACTCATAACCAATAATAAGAACATACCTCCCTGCAATTCCTTGAGAAGACGACCCGAGGTTTAAATACTCGGTTATCAATTTTAAAGGGGTTTGTTACTTGTGACAACCAACACGTTTGTATGAAGGGATTTCTGTCGGTTTAGAGACTATATCTACAACGCGACTGTTTTTATGAACTTCTTTACTGGCAAAAATCCCGACGTCAGAGGCCACAACCAAACTCTAAGTTTGATGTTGAGAGGCCACAACCAAACTCTAAGTTTAGTGTTAAGAGGCCCCAACCCTGCTCTGATTATCTGTGAGGCTCCAAGAGAGCTCACTGTCAAGCTATTGACATTAAAAAAGCGCTTATTGGGAGGCAACCCAATGTTATTTAATTATATCTGTTTATTTTCCATTGTTATTTTATATTTTTTTTAGGTTGATGATCATGTGAAATCACAAAAACAACTGAAAAATAAAAAATAGAATGAAAAATAGCATTAAAAACAGCTCACCCTGGGGGCGTTTAAACGCCAGTAAGAGTAGCAGAATGGGCGTTAAATGCCCAGTCTGGCACCATTCTGGGCGTTTAACGCCAGAAATGGGCACCAGACTGGCGTTTAACGCCAGAAATAGGCACCAGTCTGGCGTTTAACACCAGAACAGGGCACCAAGTTGGCGTTAAACGCCAAGAAAGGGAGAAAAGCTGGCGTTAAACGCCAGAAACAAGCAGCAATCTGGCGTTTAACACCATAACTGCACTCTAAGGGCGTTTTGCACGCCTAAATGGAGCAAGGATGATAAAGTCTTTAACCACTCAGGATCTGTGGACCCCACAGGATCCCCACCTACCCCACCTCTTCTTCTCTCCTCTTCACACATTTCCATAACACTCTTCTCCAAATACCCTTCACTATCACATCTTACCCTTTCCCCCAAATCACCACTACCTTCAAATTCAAACCTCTTTTCCCTCCCAAACCCAAACCCAACCCCAAATACATGAACCTAACCCTACCCCACTCCTATATATACCCCTCATCACTCCTTCAATTTCACACATCATACATACCTTATACATCCTTGGCCGAATTCACCCTCTCCCTCCATCTCCTCCATTTTCTTCTTCTTCTCCTTCATTCTTTCTTCTTTGCTCGAGGACGAGCAAACACTTTAAGTTTGGTGTGGTAAAAGCATTGTTTTTTGTTTTTCCATAACCATTTATGGCACCTAAGGCCAGAGAAACCTCTAGAAAGAGGAAAGGGAAGGCAAAAGCTTCCACCTCCGAGTCATGGAAGATGGAGAGATTCATCTCAAAGGTCCATCAAGACCACTTCTATGAAGTTGTGGCCAAAAAGAAGGTGATTCCTGAGGTCCCTTTCAAGCTCAAAAGGAGTGAGTATCCGGAGATCCGACATGAGATTAAAAGAAGAGGATGGGAAGTTCTCTCCAATCCTATTCAACAAGTCGAAATCTTAATGATTCAAGAGTTCTATGCAAACGCATGGATCGCTAGGAACCATGATCAAAGTATGAACCCGAATCCAAAGAACTGGCTTACAATGGTTTGGGGAAAATACTTAGATTTCAGTCTGGAAAATGTAAGGTTAGCGTTCAACTTGCCAATGATGCAAGAAAACGCACGCCCCTACACTAGAAGGGTCAACTTTGATCAAAGGTTGGACCAAGTCTTCATGGACATATGTGTGGAAGGAACTCAATGGAAATGTGACTCAAGAGGCAAACCGGTTCAATTGAGAAGACCAGACCTTAAGCCTGTAGCTAGAGGATGGTTGGAGTTCATCCAACGCTCTATCATTCCTACTAGCAACCGATCCAAAGTAACTGTGGATCGGGCCATCATGATCCATAGTATCATGATTGGGGAGGAAGTAGAAGTTCATGAGATTATACCTCAAGAACTCTACAAGGTGGCTGACAAGTCCTCTACTTTGGCAAGGTTATCCTTTCCTCACCTCCTTTGTCACCTTTGCAATTTGACTGGGATGTCATAGAGGGAGACATCTTCATTGAAGAGGACAAGCCCATCACTAAAAAGAGGATGGAGGAAACAAGAGAGCCCACTCATGGACCTCAACAAGAGCATGAGGAAATTCCTCATCATGAAATCCCTGAGGTGCCTCAAGGGATGCACCTTCCTCCACAAAACTATTGGGAGCAAATTAACACCTCCCTAGGAGAGTTAAGTTCCAACATGGGACAACTAAGGGTGGAGCACCAAGAGCACTCCATCATTCTCCATGAGATTAGAGAAGATCAAAGAGCTATGAGGGAGGAGCAACAAAGGCAAGGAAGAGATATTGAGGAGCTCAAGCACTCCATAAGATCTTCAAGAGGAAGAACTAGCCGCCATTACTAAGGTGGACCCGTTCTTTAATTTCCTTGCTCTTTATTTTCTGTTTTTCGTTTACTATGCTTTATGTTTTAATTATATTTGTGTCTTTATTACATGATCATTAATGTCTAGTGTCTATGCCTTAAAGCTATGAATGTCCTATGAATCCATCACATTTCTTAAATGAAAAATATTTTTAATTGCAAAAGAAAAAGAAGTACATGAATTTCGAATTTTAAAATAGTTTAATTATTTTGATGTGGTGGCAATACTTTTTGTTTTCTGAATGAATGCTTGAACAGTGCATATTTTTGAATTTGTTGTTTATGAATGTTAAAATTGTTGGCTCTTGAAAGAATGATGAAAAAGGAGAAATGTTATTGATAATCTGAAAAATCATAAAATTGATTCTTGAAGCAAGAAAAAGCAGTGAAAAGCTTGCTTAAAAAATTAGAAAAAAATGGAAAAAAAAATAAAAGAAAAAGAAAGAAAAAGAAAAAGCAAGCAGAAAAAGCCAATAGCCCTTTAAACCAAAAGGCAAGGGTAAAATAAAAAGGATCCAAGGCTTTGAGCATCAGTAGATAGGAGGGCCCACAGGAATAAAATCCTGGCCTAAGCGGCTAAACCAAGCTGTCCCTAACCATGTGCTTGTGGCGTGAATGTGTCAAGTAAAAAGCTTGAGACTGAGCGGTTAAAGTCGTGGTCCAAAGCAAAAAAGTGTGCTTAAGAGCTCTGGACACCTCTAATTGGGGACTCTAGCAAAGCTGAGTCACAATCTGAAAAGGTTCACCCAGTTATGTGTCTGTGGCATTTATGTATCCGGTGGTAATACTGGAAAACAAAATGCTTAGGGTCACGGCCAAGACTCATAAAGTAACTGTGTTCAAGAATCAACATACTGAACTAGGAGAATCAATAACACTAATCTGAATGAGTTCCTATAGAAGCCAATCATTCTGAACTTCAAGGGATAAAGTGAGATGCCAAAACTATTCAGAAGCAAAAAGCTAAGAGCCCTGCTCATCTAATTAAGACTGATCTTCATAGATGTTTTCAGAATTCACTGTATATTCTCTTCTTTTTATCCTATTTTGTTTTTAGTTGCTTGGGAACAAGCAACAATTTAAGTTTGGCGTTGTGATGAGCGGATAATTTATACATTTTTTGGCATTGTTTTTAGGTAGTTTTTAGTATGTTTTACTTAATTTTTATTATATTTTTATTAGTTTTTAAATAAAAATCACATTTCTGGACTTTACTATGAGTTTGTGTATTTTTCTGTGATTTCAGGTATTTTCTGGCTGAAATTGAGGGACCTGAGCAAAAATCTGATTTAGAGGCTGAAAAAGGACTGCCGATGCTGTTGGATTCTGACCTCCCTGCACTCGAAATGGATTTTTTGGAGCTACAAAAAGCCAATTGGCGCGCTCTCAATTGCGTTGGAAAGTAGACATTCTGGGCTTTCCAGAAATATATAATAGTCTATACTTTGCCCGAGTTTTAATAACGCAAAATGGCGTTTGAACGCCAACTTTCTACCCTATTCTGGCGTTAAATGCCAGAACTGACATAAAAGGTGGAGTTAAACGCCCAAACTGGCACCAAAGCTGGCGTTTAACTCCAAGAAGAGTCTCTACACGTGAAAGCTTCAATGCTCAGTTCAAGCACATACCAAGTGGGCTCCGGAAGTGGATTTCTGCACTATCTGCACTTAGGTACTTATTTTCTATAACCCTAGCTGCTAGTTTTGTATAAAAACTACTTTTAGTGATTTATTTTATATCTATCTTTGATCAGTTCTATGCTATCATAGATCATTGTACACGTTTGGAGGCTGGCCTCACGGCCATGCCTAGACCTTTCACTTATGTATTTTCAACGGTGGAGTTTCTACACCCCATAGACTAAGGTGTGGAGCTCAGCTGTTCCTCATGAATTAATGCAAAGTGCTATTATTTTTCTATTCAACTCAAGCTTATTCTTATTCTAAGATATTCATTTGCACACAAGAATATGATGAATGTGATGATCAAGTGACACTCATCACCATTCTCACTTATGAACGCGTGTCTGACAAACACTTCCGTTCTACATGAAAACAAGCTTGAATGCATATCTCTTAGCCTCCTGGTTCACGATCAGAGTCTTCGTAGTATAGGCTAGAATTATTGGTGGCCATTCCTGAGATCCGAAAAGTCTAAACCTTGTCTGTGGTATTCCGAGTAGGATCTGGAAAGGGATGACTGTGACGAGCATCAAACTCGTGAGTGTTGGGCGTAGTGACAGAAGCAAAAGGATTAATGGATCCTATTCCAACTTGAGTGAGAACCGACAGATGATTAGCCATGCGGTGATAGCGCATTTGGACCATTTTTACTGAGAGGATGGATGGTAGCCATTGACAACGGTGATCCCCCAACATACAGCTTGCCATGGAAAGGAGTACGAATGATTGAATGAAGACAGTATGAAAACAGAGGTTCAGAAGGAACAAAGCATCTTCATACGCTTATCTGAAATCCCACTAATGAATTATATAAGTACTTCTATCTTATTTTATATTTTATTTATATTTTAAGTATCAAAACTTTATAACCATGTGAATCCGCCTGACTGAGATTTACAAGGATGACCATAGCTTGCTTCAAGCCGACAATCTCCATGGGATCAACCTTTACTCACATAAGGTTTATTACTTGGACGACCCAGTGCACTTACTGGTTAGTTGTGCGGAGTTGTGAAAAAGAGTTGAGATTACGATTGTGCACACCAAGTTTTTGGCGCCATTGAGATCACAATTTCGTGCACCAATGCTACATATCTAGATATCCATTAAGTAAGTGTTCTTGTAAACCATACGTATACAAAATATCACAAAATAAGTGGTCATATGATATGCCACATACCTAACCCAAAATAAAGGTCCAAGAAGTGCAACAATTAAAAGTGGTCCAACCTAATCCTAAAATATCAAAATAGTGGTCTTATCCACATAATAAACATTGGCCATATAGACACAATTCACTACAACATATACTATTTAATAGCAACCCCAACAACCCTAACTATAAATTTAATCCTACTTCGGTCATCACTTAGGTCTATATGTACACTAGGTGCCCCTGTTTGCTTCCTCACTCCTAACTTTAGCCGCCCACTCCTCCTCACACCAAACACCTTTGTCTTTGGTAAAGGTTGAGAAGATGCTCTAGGTGGTTGCTGGGAATCTGCAGTTGCCACAGCTAGGAGAGGCTGGGAGGGTGGTAAGGATTGTTGTGAAGATCCGAAAGGTGCTACAATAGGAGACTCATAATTCACTGCACCGGTGGCTGTGGTTGGAGCCTGAGAAGCTGAAGTTGCAAGTATGGAAGGGGTTGAGTAGAGGCAGCGATAGCAGGTGTGGTGAGTAGCGATTGTGAAGATGCAGCATCATCACAGCAACAACAATCAACAATCAAGAATCAAGAATAAACAAAATTTATCATCAGCAAATAACAAAACAATCCAGGAATAAATATTGTAAACAAAATCCCTGTACATAAATATCTATATTGTAAACTCTAAATAAACCATTAAATCAAAAAAATGCAGAAATCAATTCAACAAATACATAATCAACCAATGCCAAATTTTTAAACAAAATAAAATTAGCATAAACAAGAAGTTTTAAAACTGAAAAAAGAAGATTTTTTGTCACCTGTTTGCAGACAGTTCGAGTACAGGGAGATGGTGTAGAGGCACAACGCAGGGATGGAAGGCCAGGCGCTACGAGGCTCGGCACGGTGCGGCGCGGGGATGTCAGGCGAGGGGCTTCACCGCGAGGGATGGCGATGGCTTGGACGGAGAAACGGTGAAGACCTACGAACAGAACAAACCAGAGGAGACCAGCACAGAGGGAAGGATGCGACGGACAGTAGACCGCCAAGCATCTGTTGCAGATGACGCCAGACACAGACGCGGACGTCAGGACGCTGGAGACGCAGCAGACTATCCTTGCAATCTCCAGAGTGCAACTTAGGGTTTTTTTTCTTTGGGATGAAATGAAAGGGGTGCTTTTGGTATTTTGGAAAATTACATTTTTGTTCAGCTAGCCACTCAAACCAAATGACAAGAATATTCATTTTTTACCAAGAATATTCTGTTATCTTAAACGTTTTACTCACGGCAAGGACTTAATTGAACAAAATTTAACGTACAAGGACCCAATTGAAAAGAAAAAAAGTATAGAGACCTAATTGAAAACTCAGTGAAACTATAGGGACCTGCAAAGTAATTAAACTGTATTTTTATTCTAATTTTTTTTTATTATTTTTACAATTTTATTTTTCTCACACGCAATACCGGATAGACTTAAGCCGGTACAATTAGTTTTTAATGCTGGTACGTATTTTTCTGCAATTAATTATATTTTCACGCTCAAATTTATTTTCTAAGTTAAATTTTCACCGGTAATTTTTCAAATTATAAATTTTACTTTTTTTAATCCTTTTTGCTCACAATTAATTAATTATTTATTTGGATTTTACATTAAGTTTATAAATTAAAAAAATTCATTAAAAATATAAAAAAAATAAATTTTAATGCATTTATTTTGCTTTCAGTAAATAAAAATCTTTAAAATTTTTTACTAATGATAAATCTTTATCAATAAATATTCTTGAAAAAAAAATTTGCTAACTTGTGTCCTAAGGACATAGGTTAAGTATACCATAAAAAAAATATTTTACAAAATTATTGTAAAAATTAATTGTTTTACATTTTCAATGCATTGCATACATCAAAATCATTAAAAAATTTTATTATTATATTTTTAAAAGAGTTAATAGTCAAAATCATCCCTAAAAGATTACCTGATCTCTATTTTGGTCCCCGAAAGATAAAACAAACAAAAGAGTCCCCAAAAGATACCCGCTTTGGTGCAGTTCATCTTTCCGTCATCTCAATTGATGAGGTAGCTAACGTTTGCTAAGCTGGAACGTTAACTTACAATGTGGCACACTCCAACGGTTATAATGTTGATGCTGACCAGATAAATTTTTTATTTAGCTCAAATTAGTCCCAATGTTAGAATCCTAATCCCAATCTAAAGCATAAATAAGTGTGCTTCTCCTGGTAGATGACCTTGTATGTTTGTTCAGTCACTGTCATGGTGGGGTTAGGGAATGGAGGTCGCGGCGATGACTTGCCATCTCAATCTCTTGGTAGCCATGGTTCCAACTCTTCTATACGACAGAGGAGGAAGGTCAAGGACCAAACATGCTTTTGCGGTTTGAAGACAATGATTAAGAAATCTGGAATACCAGATAATTCAGATAGGTTGTTTCACAACTGTGCAAGATACTCGGTGAGTCAAGGTAAATTAATTTTGTTTTTCATTTTTCATTATCTATTTTTTTGGGTTGTTGACATTGATTTTTTGAAAATATTCAGAAAGGAAGCCACTGCAACTTCTTTAGGTGAGTTGATGATGATGGGTATGAAGGAGTGCCAAAAGTAGTGGCAGAAACTTATGTAGAGGTTGGCAATGACTATGATAAATGGAGATTGAATGTATCATGGAAAGTGGGTAACTTGGAGGGTGAAGTTAGAGCAATGAAAATGCTAATAATGTACATCTCAATTGCAATGATTGTGGCTACTGTCATTTGTGCATCACTTTCTATCATATGTATGTCCAAGTAAAGATACAGATGTTGTTGTGCTTTCGGGGTATTTTTAAAGATTTCAGTTTGAATTAGTTGATATGTAATGATGATGTTATTTATAAATGAAATTAGTTGTTCCAACTTGATTTTGTTTAATTCAACAAGCACTTGTCCATTGAGCATAATGGGTTTCTTAAAAATACAATATGGTGATGTTTGTAACCTAAATATAAATTCACAAAAATCTGTATAAATCATAACAGATATAATATTGTCATAAACCATAACAAATATCATAATCATAATAGTGTCTTAGTAGATATACCATAGTGGGTAATCAAGGTTCCACAACATAATAGACATAAACAAAACAAAGGTGCCATAACATAGTTCACATAAACAAAGGGATACAATATAATAGACCTAAACAAAATATTCCAATAACAAAATAAGATAATCAATCATATTGTTTACATAGCCCTGAACCAAAAAAAGAGACAATAACCACAGACAAAACACATTTCCAGATCAAGTAGCTTTATCTTTCTTTCTTGGATACTTGAACCTTGGAGTTGGCATAAATGTCATCAAACTTGCCATCTTCTTAGCAGTTGCAGAGCTTGTTCCTTTCAGTGTTTCAGCAGATACGGCCACAGGTGAAGTTGCATCCGGTTTTGTGGAGGCGTTCATTCTTGCATTTCTTTTAATGATATATAATTTGGGTGGCCTTCTTCTCATTGCATCATGTATAGGCCAGTAAACATAAGGTTATTTTTCAACTAAATCAAAGCAAGTAGTGTTAAAGAGAAAGTACTAAGTAAACAACTTGAAGGTTTTCAACAGGTTGTTGGGTATCTTGTATTGGTGGGGAGCCTTCTGGTTGGCTGATTATGATCTCAAGTTGTGGCTGGACTCGGGGATCGGAGTAGATACAGCATGGGATGGAACATCATTGTTGGTGTTTGTTTCACCTACAGTAGGAGTAGGTTCTTTAACAAGTGCAAGCTGCAGTTGCATTTCCCTAGCTTGTTTCTCAGCATCCACTTATTTCTTCTTTCCACAACCTCTTTTGTTGTGTTCAACCTCACTACAATACATGCACATGATTGGATTGTACTTCCTCTTTATCTTCATGCTTGATCCGCATGGTTGTTCACCTTTGTATCTTCTCCTCTTCTTAGTAAGCCTTCCAAATTTTGACTTAATTGGGGTGGGACAGGGGCTGGTGACGGTGTTTTCTCCTACAAATATTGTCCCTTCACCAGATTGACATTGAAACGGTATGTCCTCTTATACACCTCCATCGTCAACCATTCATGGTAGTACCCCTTAGCCCTTTTACCATTTTTATCCTGTATAGCTGAAATTGCATGCATACATGGCATCCATGTGGCCAGCACATACAAATTTAACTTAAATCAATTCTTACTAACTGAGAGTAATGGAAGGAAGGAAAGGCTTGGATGATTTACCTGTGAGTTTCTAGAACCTACAACTGCAAGTGTGCTTTTCCAAGTCCACCACCATGTTAGTGGGCCAGCCATGAACTTCATATAATTTCTCTTTATCATCACCACACCATTGAAAAGACCAGTGACTAAATAATTTTGTCATGGCTTCTAGTCTGCTTTGTTGTATTGGAGGTAGAATTCGTTGATAATTACTCAACTTTTGTTCGTTGTCTATCATACTCTTCATGATTATTCTTTTCACCTCTTTAGCTAAAGTCAGAATAGGCTTGGTCCTTTCATGCTTGATTTTTGCATTGATTGATTCGCAAGCATTGTTGCAAATGTTGTCGACCTTTGGATCTTTACTGAAGTACACTTTTGTCCAAGCTTCCTTCGGCCACTTGTCAAGGTACTGCCAAGCCTGCTCATTAATCAGCTTAACTCTTTCCATGTTCCTATCAAACTCATTGCATGTTCTTGATCTAGAACACTCCCAAACTAGGTCTTTCAACTCTGTGCTACCCCATTGTTTTTAGAAATTCTGCCATAGATTCCACACACATAATCTGTGGTGCGCATGAGACATCACTTCCTTCACTACTGGAATTAGACCCTGACCAAAATAGACAAACACAAAAAGATTGTTAATCATATTAATCCTTTAAAAATTCTCATTAAATTAATTCAGTCCTAACAGTATGTTTCATTAAATCATTTTAGTCCCAAAACAACATATTCGGGTATTAAAATTGTCCTCACCTTCTGCATGTCTGAATTGAAGCATGACTTCTTATCATTATAGTTGCCAAGGTATGACTGCAATAGGTAAAAAAAACCACCAGTTGTCTTTATTTTCGACATCTACAATTGCATAGGCAAACACGAAAATGTGATTGTTGGCATCTTGGGCACACGTAGTCAGTATTTTCCCACCATGCAAAGTCTTAAGAAAAGCCCCATCTAATCCAATCATAGGTCAACACCCAGCCTTAAATCCTTTTTTACACGCATCAAGACACACATAGAACCTCTCAAACTGAGGAGGACCCTCGGGCATCGGGATGACATAAACTTGAACTGTAGACCTGGGATTACCTGTGAGTAATTTATTAGCATAGTCCTAGACCAACCCATATTGAACAATCTCATCACCTTCTACCACTTTTCTAGCAGCTTTCAATGCCTTAATGATGCAGGTGCTATTCAGATTTACATTAGACTTTCGGACAAACTACTCATAAACCTCACGATGACTCATAGTAGAATGCTTCTTAAGCTTTGGTACAAGTTTATTCAGTGTCCGATGTTGGGTAGCTGCCCTATTTTTTTTCCTTTTAGGACAGGTATGGTTGTTAAATAGAGTTTTAATTTTCCAAGACCCGTCTTATTTACTACATGCACAGTACACTACCCAAGGACAACCCTCTGTCTTACATACAGCCCTAACCCGAATCTTATCATTCTTTGTAAACAAAATGTTTTTACCCCGACTGGATTGTATAGTCCCTAGTTGCTTGTATAAAATGATTCTTTGTCTTGAAAATCATACTAACCTCAAATTTGAGGTCTCCAAACTTTGCTTTATCATTGTACTAAAGATAGACAGTTGGTGATTCCTTGTCAGAGTCCAACTCCTGACCCGAGTCCTCTAAGTGTCATGAGTTGACATCCAAATCACCATCATGAACATTATCATATTCTAGGTTTGCCAAATCAGAAAGTGGTGTAATTAGTCACTTTACCTAATTCAATTACCATAACATGTCAATTGAATTACTTTAATACCTGAATTACAACTTTTCTCATCATCAGAAGCCTCAAAACTAGAATCATCAGTCTTTATTTCTTTATTTGCTAATCTGATTTAGCAGGCTTGTGCTTCTCTTTGACCTCACTTTTTTTGTTCAACTTTATAGAGTTCACACCATCATCATTGTCACTGCTGTATTTATCGTCTCCTAGTACCTTTAGATGCTTGTAAAGGTTGTCTTCATCACTCTCATAGGAGTCATGAGAGTCACTATCTTCTTTGACCTCTTATATTTTCACTTACCTTCCAGCTCTTGTGGTGGTAGTGATATTAATCTTTCCTTTGGTCTGAGTTGGAGTAGTGGTGGACTTAGTAGGCTGAGTATAGGGTTTATTAGGCTATGATGGAGTTTTAATGGGGTGAAGTAAATTTTGATGGGCTGATATGATGGTCTAGTGGGCTTAGATGATGGCCTAGTGGGCTTAGTGGGTAGCTTAGTGGGCTGACTTGGTAGCTTAGTAGGCTGGGTAGGCAACTTAGTAGCTTGAGTAGGCAATTTAGTGGGCCAAAAGGGTAATCTAGTAGTCTCAGATGATGCCTTAGAGAATTGAGAGCATGCCTTTTAGATGAGAAGGTAGCTTTGTGGGCTGAGAGTGTTGTATCTTGATTTAGGATGGCTTCTTTTTTACCACATCTTCTTCCTTCTTGTCAACAACAAATGGCTCTGAAACACCATGCCTGAAATACAGGTTGATCAAATTGAAGTTCCTCCTACAATCCTTAACCATTGCAATCAAATCATCATCTGTGGCCATCCTCTTTAACCCGAATTCAAGAGGAACTCCGGGAGCTTTCAACCAACATTCTCTAGCCTCAACATAACCCAGTTCCTTAAAGTAACCCTTCAAATATAACACATCAAGTGTGTCACCGTCAACTCCCATTAACACTTCTATGTTATCGGGCTCATAGTACAGTGATCCACCTTGATCCTTCTTAAACTTTCTATCATGGTGAAATACAAATGTCATAGGAGGACCTTCCATCTATAAAAATAAAAATCAAATAATATTAATCAACAACAAAATATACAACAAACTCAGAGTAGCAACTACATGTAAACCCAGAATAAACAGCATACTCATAATCATAACAAACCTCCAACTAAGACCAAACACCAAAATATTCCAAAACATAATAAATATGAAACTTGTCACAGAAACCTCATAGAGAACATGTTATTCCTAATATCATACCTTCGCTAGCAACATCAACATAAAAACATATTTGAAACTCCAAACCCTAGTCTAACTCAATGGTTCTTATAACTACATCAACATAAAATGACACACACTAACACTGTAAAATCAACAAAAATTGACAAAAAAAAAATACTTACCTATGGCAGTTACTGTTCCGTCCTCCAAGAGCATAAGTTCTCCGCGAGTGACGAACTAATTTCTGCCGGTAAAAAATTTTATGAAAATAATCACGTTGTAAGTATAGTTTCTAAATCAACAGAGAATCCTTTCGTACAAAAACTTTGGTTGTCACAAGTAACAAAACCCAATAAAATTTATAACCGAAGTATTTAAACATCGGGTCGTCTCTCAAGGAATTGTAGGGAAGTATGATTTATTATTGGTTATGAAATTGTATATTTTTGGGTTTTTGAAATAAGGAACAAGTAATTTAAATGGCAAGGAAGATTAATTAATAATTATAAAGATCTCTTGCAAGGTATAAGAACTGGAAATCCCATCCTAGTTATCCTTATCAGGTGTGATGAGAATTGTTATTGCTCCCACTTAGTTAATCCTTACTAAATAAAGGAAAGTCAAGTGGACCAATCAATTTGATCCTCAAGTCCTAGTCAACTCCTGTGGAAAGACTAGCTTTAGAGCGATCCAAATCAATAAGCAGTTCCCAATTTTCAATCAACTGCTGAGTTTGATAACTCAAGTGACACCAATTACTTAACCAAAGCAAAAAAGGAATAAATCTTAAATTAAATTAAAAGCATCATAAATAGAATAAAACAATCTTAAATCTGAAATACCTCAAATTATATTAAATAGAATATTCAAATCTAACATGGAAAGATTCATAAGCCAATTCGACAACATAAGTAATTAACAAGTAAAAGCATTAGAGTAACTAAAAGTAAGAGAGAAACATAGATTAAAGGAATATTAAACTTGGAATTGGAGAAATAACCATAAACTAAGAGAAATCCTAATCCTAAAACCTAAGAGAGAGGAGAGAGCCTCTCTCTCTCTCTCTCTAAAACTACATCTAAAACCTAAAATTGTGAATATGAAAGTTGTATATGTTGTATTAATGAATGGATGCATTCCCCCACTTTATAGCCTCTAATCTATGTTTTTTGGGCCAAAAACTGGGTTAAAAACAGCCCAAAAATCGCCCCCAGTGATTTCTAGTACGTACAGGTCGCTGTAAAGTCACGCGGAAGCGTCATCCACGCGTTAGCGTGAATTGCGTTTTTGCCAGGTCACGCGTCCGCGATATCCACGCGTGCACGTCTCCTGGATTTGGGGAAGCTATGACAAATTATATATCGTTGTGAATCCCCAGACGTTAGCTTTCCAACGCAACTAGAACCACGTCATTTGGACATCTGTAGCTCAAGTTATGACCATTTGAGTACGAAGAGGTCAGGCTAGACAGCTTAGCAATTTCTTCAACTTCTTGTATTCCTTCCACTTTTGCATGCTTCCTTTCCATCCTCTAAGTCATTCCTGCCCTATAATCTCTGAAAACACTTAACACACATATCATGGCATCGAATGGTAATAAGAGAGAATTATTAATTAGTAATTTTAAGACCAAAGAAGCATGTTTTCAATCATAGCACAAAATCAGGAAGGAAAAATGTAAACTCGTGCAATTACATGAATAAGTGAGTAAAGAATTGATATAAACCACTCAATTGAGCATAAGATAAATCATAAAATAGTGGTTTATCAACCTCTCCACACTTAAACATTAGCATGTCCTCATGCTAAGCTCAAGAGAAGCTATAAGAGAGTGAAGGGGAATGGTAAAATGTATGAAATGCAACTTATCTATATGAATGCAACTACATGCTAAGATGTTTCTACCTACTTGGTTAAAAGTAAATAAGCTCTTCAAGACAAACATAAACTGGATTTCACTAATTCAAATCATAAAAATGAAGTACAAATAGACTTGCAGAAGAAAATAGCTCATGAAAGCCGGGAACAAAGAATCGAGTATCGAACCCTCACCGGAAGTGTATACACTCTAATCACTCATGTGTTTAAGGTTCGATTCTCTTAATTCTCTAGTAACCTTGCTTTCTAAGACTTGCTCTTCTTCTACCAATCAACAAAAATTTAATGCATAAATACACATATCAAGAGGTCTTTTGAGGGTTGTAAGGGGGTTAGGGTCAAGGTAGGATTGTATTTGGTCAAGTGGACTAAAATCTGAATCCTTAATAAACTTAAACTGTCCACCTAACTTTAGACAATCCATGTAATCATAATACCACATCTAACTATCCATTAACCATATTTTCCACATATTCATGCATCCTAATTTTGAGTACAATACATATGCATTGCTTTCACCATTTACTTTGGGGCATTTTGTCCCCTTTTACTTATTTGCTCTTTTTTCTTTTCTTTTTCTCTTTTTTTTTCTTATATATATATATATATATATATATATATATATATGTATATATATATATATTCTTTTGTTTTTCTCAATGCATATGATTATTGAATGCATGAACATGTCCTAAACATTTCTTTCACATTTTCAGAAAATTCTAACATACTCAATTCTAAAACCAAATATTTCCAAACCCAATTTCCACACACTTAAATCATAAGCACTCTCACTAGTCTAAGCTAACTAAAGATTCAAATTAAGGACATTATTGTTTTCCACTTAGAGTTAATGATGTGCTAAAGTAAAGAATAAAAGGGGTAAAATAGGCTCAAATTAGTTTGCAAAGGATAATAAAAGGTTAAGGCCATATGGGTATGTAAGCTAAGTGAAACAAGGCCTCAATCATATAAGTGCATGCATACATCAAACAATGGAAATATAGAATTAAGCAAGACAAATATCACAATTTTAGAGAGAAAAACACAAAAAATATTGGTTGATAAAACGCAACCAATCAAATAGGCTCAAAATCTCACTGGTTTTATGTGTTCGAGCTCTAAAGCATGTTCCAGTATAATATTTCTTCAAACAAGTTTATCCAAAAATTTTAAATCAAATTAGTGAAATGTTATAAAAAGTTTCTTGAAAAAGAAAATATTACTTCAACCAAGTGGTAAAATATGCACAAAATCAAACAAATATGCAATCAAACATGCAAATGCAACAATAAACTACAAAGAAAGTTAAACAATGGTGTTGAGACAGGAAGGTACTAACCCACGAAGATCGGTATCGACCTCCCCGCACTTAAAGATTGCACCGTCCTCGGTGCATGCTGAGATGTGCAAGTAGGCGGGTTGTTCTAACTGATGCTCTTTCTTTAGTGGATTTTGCAGATGGAACTTATTTATAGCCTATGTAAAGGTTTTCTATTTTCCTTTCTCGGTGGCCATCCTGGAAGAAGAGGAAAAAGAAGAAAAGTAACGCAGGAATAAAGAGAAGAAAATAAATAAAGTATGGGTGGGTTAATGCCAAATAATAGGGGTCTCAATTACATGGTAGCTACAACATGCAAGTGAGAAAATAATAGAAGCACATGGCATACTAGTGGTGCAAAATTTGCAACAAAGGGGAGGAGCGTAGGTAATGAAAGACAGTGTAAGTTCATATCAATGCAAGAGGAGTACAAGTATCATAAAAGATTAGCATTGATTTAAATAATATTACCCAATCAGAATAAAACAAGTCATGAAGTACCAGGATAATGCAAGAGAAGATGCAACAGTTAAATAAGAAAATTTAACACCAATAGAAAAATAATAAATTTAGAAAAGAAAATAAAAATATGCACAAAATTAAAATGCAATGAATGAAAGTATGCAAATGCAATAGAAAAATAGAATGAAAGAGAATAATGATGAGAAGGTAAATAAACGAAGAAAAAGAAAGTAAGAAAGGAGGAAGAAAGAATAAGAAAAGATAGAAGAAAGAAGAAAGAATGATAATAGAAAGATAAGTAGGATTGGAGAAGAAAAGATAGGAATTCTGGCGCTGATCTGGGTAAACTGTGCGTCGCATGCGACGCGGACGCGTGGGGCACGCGTTCGCGTGGGTTGGGCTATTTTCAAGTGACGCGGACGCATCAGGGACGCGTTCGCGTGGAATGATTTGTGCCATTGGCGCGAGTGCAACCTCGCGTACGCACAACTCTCTGTTTCATACTCTCATTGCCAAAATTTAGGGTGACGCGTTCGTGTGGGTGACGCGGTCGCGTGAATGGCCATATATTCAAAACGACGCGGACGCGTGGGGCACGCGTTCGCGTGATTGGGCTTGTGCTTCCAGCACCATTCCAGCCCGACTCCAGCATAACTCTCTGCCATACACCCATGTACGTCGATTTTGCAGAGTCACGCGGTCGCGTGGGTGACGTGGACGCGTGGGAGGCTATTTTTCAAATGACGCGGACGCGTCAGTGACACGGTCGCGTGGGCATATTTGTGCCTAAGGCACGCCTCCAGCCATGCTCTTGCGTGACTTTCTGTTCAATTCTCTTTTCTTCCGATGCACCTATGACGCGGACGCGTCGCGTGCGTTTTTTTTTATCTACAGTATGCAAATACAAATGCAGACTATATGCAGATATATAAATGAACACTAAGATAAATAGAATAAAATAGAACTAAAAATAAAACAAAATAAAATAAAACTAAGACTGAAAAAGAACGATCATACCATGGTGGGTTGTCTCCCACCTAGCACTTTTAGTTAAAGTCCTTAAGTTGGACATTTGGTGAGCTCCTTGTCATGGTGGCTTGTGCTTGAACTCGTCTTGAAACTTCCACCAATGCTTGGACCTCCAATAAGCTCTATCAGTACCAAGTGACTTTCTCAAGTTTTGATGGAGTTCTTCACAAGCTTTGAGCTCCCAAATTTGATCCTCATGTATGCCTGGATCCCAAATCTTGTTTCTGCACCCGTCTTCAAGTGGAACATGATGATTCCATCCGGGTGGTAAGTGGTGCACGAAATTGTGATCATCAATGGCGCCAACAACTTGGTATGCACAATTGTAATCTCAACTCTTTTTCACAATTCCGCACAACTAACCAGCAAGTGTACTGGGTCATCCAAGTAATAAACCTTACGTGAGTAAGGGTCGATCCCACAGAGATTGTCGGCTTGAAGCAAGCTATGGTCATCTTGTAAATCTCATTCAGGCGGATTCAAATGGTTATGGAGAATTGATAATTAAAATATGAATAAAACATAAAATAAGATAGAGATACTTATGTAATTCATTGGTGAGAATTTCAGATAAGTGTATGAAGATGCTTTGTTCGTCCTGAACTTCTGCTTTCCTATTGTCTTCATCCAATCATTCATACTCCTTTCCATGGCAAGCTTTATGTTGGGCATCACCATTGTCAATGGCTATTTCCCGTCCTCTCAGTGAAAATGGTCCAAATGCGCTGTCACCGCACGGCTAATCATCTGTCGGTTCTCGATCATGTTGGAATAGGATCCATTGATCCTTTTGCGTCTGTCACTACGCCCAACACTCGCGAGTTTGAAGCTCGTCACAGTCATCCCTTCCCAGATCCTACTCGGAATACCACAGACAAGGTTTAGACTTTCCGGATCTCAAGAATGGCCGCCAATAATTCTAGCCTTTACCACGAAGGTTCTAATCTGAGATTAGAAACCCAAGAGAATATACTCCAGCTGTTGTTCAATGACTACGTTGAACATCATGTAGATCGCTTTGTGGTTGTCAAGCACGCGACCTTGGCTAAGTGAGTAACGAAGATTGGGTGATTGTCACGGGTCACCCCTTCATTCTGACTTAACTGAATTAAGTACGAGAGTATATCTTGGAGAAGAAGTCGGCATGAATTGAATAGAAAAACAATAGTACTTTGCATTGATTCATGATGAACAGCAGAGCTCCACACCTTAATCTATGGTGTGTAGAAACTCCACCGTTAAAAATACATAAGAACAAAAGGTCCAGGCATGGCCGAATGGCCAACCTCCCAAAGAGGGTTCAATCATTAAAACATGATTAAAAGATGATTCCAGGATGATTGAAAGATCCAAAAATACAATAGCAAAAGGTCCTATTTATAGAAAACTAATAGCCTAGGGTTTACAAAAATAGGTAATTAATGCAAAAATCTTCTTCCGGGCCCACTTGGTATGTGCTTGGGCTGAGAATTGAAGCTTTCACATGTAGAGACTTTTCTTGGAGTTAAACACCAGCTTTTGTGCCAGTTTGGGCGTTTAACTCCAGCTTTTATGCCAGTTCTGGCGTTTTGACGCCAGAATTTTTATGCTGACTTAGAACGCCGGTTTGGGCCATCAAATCTCGAGCAAAGTGTAGACTATTATATATTGTTGGAAAGCCCAGGATGTCTAATTTCTAACGCAATTAAGAGCGCTCCAATTGGGCTTCTATGGCTCCAGAAAATCCACTTCGAATGCAGGGAGGTCAGAATCTAACAGCATCTGCAGTCCTTTTTTAGCCTTTGAATCACATTTTTTCTCAGGTCCCTCAATTTCAGTCAGAAAATACCTGAAATCACAGAAAAACACACAAACTCATAGTAAAGTCTAGAAATGTAATTTTTATTTAAAAACTAATAAAAACATAATAAAAACTAACTAAAACATACTAAAAATTACCTAAAAATAGTGCCAAAAAGCGTATAAATTATCCGCTCATCACAACACCAAACTTAAATTGTTGCTTGTCCCCAAGTAACTAAAAATCAAATAGGATAAAAAGAAGAGAATATACAATGAATTCCAAAAACATCTATGAAGATCAGTCTTAATTAGATGAGCGGGGCTATTAACTTTTTGCTTCTGAACAGTTTTGGCATCTCACTTTTTCCTTTGAAGTTTAGAATGATTGGCATCTATAGGAACTCAGAATTCAGATAGTGTTATTGATTCTCCTAGTACAGTATGTTGATTCTTGAACACAGTTACTTTATGAGTCTTGGCCGTGACCCTAAGCATTTTTTTTCCAGTATTACCACCGGATACATAAATGCCACAGACACATAACTGGGTGAACCTTTTCAGATTGTGACTCAACTTTTCTAGAGTCCCCAATTAGAGGTGTCCAGAGCTCTTAAGCACACTCTTTTTGCTTTGGACCACGACTTTAACTGCTCAGTCTCAAGCTTTTCACTTGACACCTTCACGCCACAAGCACATGGTTAGGGACAGCTTGGTTTAGCCGCTTAGGCCAGGATTTTTTTCCTGTGGGCCTTCCTATCCACTGATGCTCAAAGTCTTGGATCCTTTTTATTACCCTTGCCTTTTGGTTTAAAGAGCTATTGGCTTTTTCTACTTGCTTTTTCTTTTTCTCTTTTTCTTATATTTTTTTTCGTATATATATATATATATATATATATATATATATATATATATATATTGCAAGCTTTTCACTGCTTTTTCTTGCTTCAAGAATCAATTTTTAAGATTTTTCAGATTACCAATAACATTTCTCCTTTTTCATTATTCTTTCAAGAGTCAACAATGTTAACATTCATAAACAACAATATCAAAAATATGCACTATTCAAGCATTCATTCAGAAAACAAAAAGTATTGCCACCACATCAAAATAATTAAACTATTTTAAAATTTGAAATTCATGCACTTCTTTTTCTTTTTCAGAAAACACTTTTTATTTAAGAAAGGTGATGGATTCATAGGACATTCATAGCTTTAAGGCATAGACACTAAGACACTAGTGATCATGTAATAAGACACAAACATAAATAAAACATAAAGATTTTCGAAAAACAGAAAATAAAGAACAAGGAAATTAAAGAACGGGTCCACCTTAGTAATGGCGGCTAGTTCTTCCTCTTGAAGATCTTATGGAGTGCTTGAGCTCCTCAATGTCTCTTCCTTGCCTTTGTTGCTCCTCCCTCATGACTCTTTGGTCTACTCTAATTTCATGGAGGAAGATAGAATGCTCTTGGTGCTCCACCCTTAGTTATCACATATTGGAACTTAATTCTCCTAGGGAGGTGTTGATTTGCTCCCAATAGTTTTGTGGAGGAAAATGCATCCCTTGAGGCATCTCAGGGATTTCATGATGAGGAATTTTCTCATGCTCTTGCCCATGAGTAGGATCTCTTGTTTGCTCTATCCTTTTCTTAGTGATGGGCTTGTCCTCATCAATGAGGATGTCTTCCTCTATGTCAATTCCAGCTGAATTGCAGAAGTGACAAATGAGATGATGGAAGGCTAACCTTGCCAAAGTAGAAGACTTGTCCGCCACCTTGTAGAGTTCTTGGGATATAACCTCATGAATTTCTACTTCCTCTCCAATCTTGAATCTCTCTTCCATTGAGTGCCCTCTTCACAAATATCTATGAGGACTTGGTCCAACCTTTGATCAAAGTTGACCCTTCTAGTGTAGGGGCGTGCATCTCCTTGCATCATGGGCAAGTTGAATGCCAACCTTACATTTTTCAGACTGAAATCTAAGTATTTCCCCCGAACTATTGTGAGCCAATTCTTTGGGTCCGGGTTCACACTTTGATCATGGTTCTTGGTGATCCATGCATTGGCATAAAACTCTTGAAGCATTAATATTCTGACTTGTTGAATGGGGTTGGTGAAAATTTCCCAACCTCTTCTTCGAATCTCATGTCGGATCTCCGGATATTCACCCTTTTTGAGCTTGAAAGGAACCTCGGGGATCACCTTCTTCTTGGCCACAACTTCATAGAAGTGGTCTTGATGGACCTTTGAGATGAATCTCTCCATCTTCCATGACTCGGAGGTGGAAATTTTTGCCTTCCCTTTCCTCTTTCTTGAGGTTTTTCCGGCCTTTGGTGCCATAAATGGTTATGGAAAAACAAAAAGCAATGATTTTACCACACCAAACTTAGAAGGTTTGCTCGTCCTCGAGCAAAAGAAGAAAGAAAAGAGTAGAAGAAGAAGAAATAGAGGAGATGGAGGGGGTTTTGTGGTTCGGCCAAGGGGGATTAGTAGTGTGTATGATGTGTGAAAATGAATGAGTGAAGATGGGTTTATATAGGAGTGGAGAGATCGGTAGGGTTCGGCCATGTATGGGTGGGTTTGAGAGGGAAAGTGGTTTGAATTTGAATGGTGAGGTAGGTGGGGTTTTATGATGGATGGATGTGGATTGGTGAAGGGATTATAGAGAAGAGGGTAGGATTTGATAGGAGAGGGATTTTTGGGGAAGAGGTATTGAGGTGATTGGTGAAGGGTATTTGGGGGAGAGTGTTGTGGAAAGATGTGAAGAAGAGAGAGAGAGATGAGGTAGGTGGGGATCCTGTGGGGTCCACAGATCCTGAGGTGTCAAGGATTTCTCATCCCTGCACCATGTTGGCATGTAAACGCCCCTTGCTTGCCAATCCTGGCGTTAAACGCCAGGTTGCTGCCCTTTTCTGGCGTTTAACGCCAGCTTTTCTCCCCTTTCTGGCGTTTAACGCCAGCTCTATGCCCATTTCTGGCGTTAAACGCCAGCTCTGTGCCCCTTACTGGCGTTTAAACGCCAGTAAGCTTCTCCTCCAGGGTGTGCCATTTTTAATATTGTTTTTCATTCTATTTTTGCTTTTTCAGTTGTTTTTGTGACTTCACATGATCATTAACCTACAAAAAACATAAAATAACAATAGAAAATAAATACATATAATAAAATTGGGTTGCCTCCCAACAAGCACTTCTTTAATGTCAGTAGCTTGACAGTGGGCTCTCATGGAGCCTTACAGATACTCAGAGCATGATGATGGCCTCCCAACACCAAACTTAGAGTTTGAATATGGGGGCTCTGTTTGACTCTGCATTGAGAGAAGCTTTGCATGCTTCTTCTCCATGGTTACAGAGGGATATCCTTGAGCTTTAAATACAAGGGACTCCTCATTCACTTGAAGGACCAATTCTCCTCTGTCAACATCAATCACAGCTTTTACTGTGGCTAGGAAGGGTCTGCCAAGGATGATGGATTCATCCATACACTTCCCAGTGTCTAGGATTATGAAATCAGCAGGGATGTAGTGGTCTTCAACCTTTACCAATATATCCTCTACAAGTCCATAAGCCTGTTTTCTTGAATTGTCTGCCATCTCTAGTGAGATTCTTGCAGCTTATACCTCAAGGATCCCTAGCTTCTCCATTATAAAGAGAGGCATGAGGTTTATGCTTGACCCTAGGTCACACAAAGCCTTCTCAAAGGTCATGGTGCCTATGGTACAAGGTATTGAGAACTTTCCAAGATCCTGTCTCTTTTGAGGTAATCTCTGCCTAGTCAAGTCATCCAGTTCTTTGGTGAGCAAGGGGGGTTCATCCTCCCAAGTCTCATTACCAAATAACTTGGCATTTAACTGCATGATTGCTCCAAGGTACTTAGCAACTTGCTCTTCAGTAACATCTTCATCCTCTTCAGAGGAAGAATACTCATTAGAGCTCATGAATGGCAGAAGTAAATTCAATGGAATCTCTATGGTGTCAATGTGAGCCTCAGATTCTCATCGTTCCTCATTAGGGAACTCCTTGGAGGCCAGTGGACGCCCATTGAGGTCTTCCTCAGTGGAAATCACTGCCTTTCCCTCCTCTATGCATTCGGCCATGTGGGATGTGTTTATGGCCTTGCATTCTCTCTTTGGGTTCTCTTCTGTATTGCTTGGGAGAGTACTAGGAGGGAGTTCAGTAACTTTCTTACTCAGCTGACCCACTTGTGCCTCCAAATTTCTAATGGAGGATCTTGTTTCAGTCATGAAACTTTGAGTGGTTTTAGTTAGATCAGAGATTATGGTTGCTAAGTCAAATTGGCTCTGCTTAGAATTCTCTGTCTATTGCTGAGAAGATGATGAAAAAGGCTTGCTATTGCTAAACCTATTTCTTCCACCATTACTGTTGTTGAAGCCTTGTTGGGGCCTCTGTTGGTCTTTCCATGAGAGATTTGGATTATTTCTCCATAAAGAATTATAGGTGTTTCCATAGGGTTCTCTCATTTAATTCACCTCTTCCATTGCTGGGTTCTCAGGATCATAAGCTTCTTCTTCGGATGAAGCTTCTTTGGTACTACCTGTTGCTGCTTGCATGCCAGACAAACTCTGAGAAATCATATTGACTTGCTGAGTCAATATTTTGTTCTGAGCCAATATGGCATTCAGAATATCAATCTCAAGAACTCATTTCTTCTGATTTATCCCATTATTCACAGGATTCCTTTCAGAAGTGTACATGAATTGGTTATTTGCAACCATTTCAATGAGTTCCTGAGCTTCTGCAGGTGTCTTCTTCAGATGAGGAGATCCTCCAGCAGAGCTATCCAATGACATCTTGGACAGTTCAGACAGATCATCATAGAAGATACCTATGATACTCCATTCTGAAAGCATGTAGAAGGACACCTTCTGATCAATTACTTGTATCTTTCCCAAGCTTCATAGAGGGATTCACCTTCGTTCTGTCTGAAGGTTTGGACTTCCACTCGAAGCTTACTCAATTTTTGAGGTGGAAAGAACTTTGCCAAGAAGGCATTGACTAGCTTTTCCCAAGAATTCAGGCTTTCTTTAGGTTGTGAGTCCAACCATGTCCTAGCTCTGTCTCTTACAGTAAAAGGGAAGAGCATAAATCTGTAGACCTCGGGATCAACCCCATTGGTCTTGACAGTGTCACAGATTTGCAAGAATTCAGCCAAGAACTAATGAGGGTCTTCCAATGGAAGTCCATGAAACTTGCAATTCTGTTGCATTAGAGAAACTAATTGAGGCTTTAGCTCAAAGTTGTTTGCTCCAATGGCAGGGATAGAGATGCTTCTCCCATAGAAGTCGGGAGTAGGTACAGCAAAGTCACCAAGCACCTTCCTTGCTAGGGGTGGGCAAAAAAACCGGATCCAAACCATTTTAAAAAAATCCAAACCAAACCATTTAAAAAAAACCAGTTTTAAACCAAAAAAAATCCAAACTAAATTATATTTATTTTATAGTTTGGTTTTTGATCCAATCCATTTAAATAGTTTTAAACCAGATCCAAATCCAGATCCAAATTAAAATCCAGATCTAAAAAAACCCTAATTTTGAGTCTTCTACTCTTCGACAAATCCTCTTCAACGAAACCAAATCCACTCTTCGACAAATCCACCGTCAACATTTCTTCTTCTCTGCCTCTCGTCGGAGCTCGCCGGTGGTTCATCGGCCTCTACCTCTTCGAGTCTTCAGTCTTCAATTTGATTCGAGACTCTGTCTCTCTGCCTCGACCTCCCATTTGCGACTCTGTCTTCTCTCTTTTTCGGTTCTCTTCTTCTTTCGTTGGTGGCTCGCCGGAGCTCATGCTCATCAATTGAGGTAAGCCTCCTCCTTGCCCTTGTTCTGAGTTCTGAGTTTTATCTGGGTTTTTTCTATTTTGTTGATTTGTTCTGTTTTGTTCCTTCATGAGTATACTGACTTCTTCATTTCAATGGATTGAATGTGTAGATTTTAAAATCTCTCAGTATTGAACATTTGAACTGTCCATTTCAATGGATCCTGCTGTAAGTTTCTTCTTCACTGTGGTTCACTTTTTGTTGAAAAATATCTAATTAAACTAAGTAGTAGTTGAATCCTTAATGAACTGATTGCCATGCTCATTTATTATTTTTTTGGTTCATGCATGTACCATAATATATATAGTATATATGTAGCGCTAGTTGTTTATATACGGTGTATGAATTTTCAAATTGAACCCCCTAAAACTTGATTTCATAAAAAATCTACTTGCTGATTTAAGCCAATACATAAGTGTTCTATATGTATTGTGCTACTTGGTTATATATATATAACAGAATATGGTTACAGAGGCTAACTATAATCACTAACTAACTAACCAATAAAACCAACAACCAATCTCCTAATCTCTTATAGGAATTAGAATTAGATAGACTAGTAGTTGAAGTTGCAGGGATGAATGATGAATTTGAACAATGCTGCATAAGAGGGATAGTAAGAACACTTTAAATGATGAATTTTTGTGTTCTTCTTTGGCAGGTTTTGTTTACATGTTGTAGATCTTGATCCATCATCTGTTACATCTGGTGGCTGGCTGGAAGATACTTCATTGGTGGAAAAATATACAATATCTGAAGAAGCCTATAATAAGCGTGAATGTGTGATCCACCTTGCCCACTCCCTTATTCTTCTTCTTTTAACTCTTTTTTAGAATGCAAAGTGTGCATATACAAACAAGTATATGAATTTAATGAAATTTTAGGATTTGTATTATCTTTATTCTTTATTGAAAAGTTCAGTCATGCAAATATCAACTTCAACGTCTGGAGGATCTCTTATCCTCCATTTCCTTGTATTATTCTTCTCTCCATCTTAATGGAATTCTTCTTTTATCTTAAAAACAAAATCCATGTATATACGATTAGCTTGGAAGTATATCAGTATATGCGTAGTATTCCTACTTTCTAGTTCATTGAACACAATGTAGATATTTACCTTTTCTATTTACTTGTAGGGTGATTTTTATCATATTTTATAGCTGGTAGTTGTTAGGTGGATTTTGGAAAGCAACAATGCAAGCTGCTAGATTCTGGAGATTAGTTGCATAGTAATCAGTGATTTTTGGTTGACAAATGGATAATGGGTTTTGTTAGTCTTTGTATGACTATAATAGTGGTGTACATTTTGCAAAGAATCTGATTTATCACGATTTTGCCATGCATATTGATGCTGTTAGATTTCACTTCATTGGGGATGTTGGAACACTATGTAGTTCTGTTGTGAATCACAACTTATAATAATGCAGATATAAACCCAAATTTGTTCTTACTAGAAAGTTTAGCCATTGCCCAGAATATGTAATATTTCCAACTACTGTCTTGCCAAGGGCAATTATAGGGATACTATGTTGAGTTGATCTTGAATGATGGCATGGGGAGAATACAAGTGACACGAACATTTTTTAAAGCTGTTTTGTATTTTACCACACATTTGACATCACATTTCACCTTTTCTTTGATTTTTCCGACAAATTCCACTGTGGTCTCTATTGTTTATTGGTGGTTGAATTTCATTGTATTCTGTGTCTATTTCCTCCTTTTCTATTTTACTTTGGAAAACCTTTATGGAATGAATTCTTTGCACAGATACTGTTGACGGTATTGCTCCTTAAATCCTTCTTTAAAGATCTTTCTTTTTTGTATTTCTTTGATTTCCTCTTTTAATTTTATGAAGCTAGTGCCTATTGCCATGTATTGAGAATTTTTTTAATCAAGTGAAAATAAGCCAAGTTTAGGGGGAACTCTTTCCGACCAGAATGCTTCCATTGCAGGAAGATGGATTTTGGATGCTGATTTGGTTGTAAATAAAGTGGTATGATATGCAAGGATGAAGAAATGACATTAATCTTTTGAGAAAACTCATGATACTTTTGGATGGGACAATTAGTATTCTTTAGGGGGAAAAGGGATTTGGCTCTAAGTGGAGAAGTTGGTTTCAGATTTTCATTCTAATGCTTCCCTTTTCTGTGATTATGATAGGTCACTATTAGTTACTACCAGTATTTAATTAATATGGGGTCTGATTATTTATGTTGATTCAGGCACTTTTAGTTTTGATCAGAATTAAGAATAATTGTCTAATTTAGTTTACTAAACATATTCTGATGCTTGAGTGACTACTTTTTATAGGGATAAGGTAGAGTTAATGCTGAAGTTTTATTGGATACTGTTTCTTTGGATTAGTTTGTGTTAATGCTGAAAATTGGATTTTTAAAAACTAGTTTTAAAATTGGATTTTTGGTTGAAGCAACTAGTTTTAAAACTGGATTTTCAAAAATTGGTTTTAAAATTGAATTTTTGGTTAAAAAATCTGATTTTAAAACTGGATTTTATAAAAAAAACTGGATTTTAGATTTGGATTTAAAAAAACTGGATTTAAAACCGGTTTTATACGTAAAACTAGATTTAAAACCGGTTTGTAAGTAAAATCGGATTTAAATTCTAAAATCAGTTTAAAACCAGTTTTTATTTTTTCAAACCGGTTTAAAATCGATTTCTCTCTTCAATCCAGTTCTGCTTTGGTTTCATGAACCATAAAACTGGTTCTGAAATGGATCCAGTTTGGATTTATAAAAATCCAAACCATGCCCACCCCTATTCCTTGCATTGTTATTATTTTCAGCTGCCATGGCTTCTTCTTATTTGAAAATTTCTGTTAGGTCCTCTCCAGAGAGTTGTGCTTTAGCTTTTCTTAGCTTTTTCTTCAAGGTCCTTTCGGGTTCAGGATCAGCTTCAACAAGAATGCCTTTGTCTTTGCTCCTGCTCATATGAAAAAGAGAATAAGAAAGTATGGAATCCTCTATGTCACAGTATAGAGATTCCTTGAGGTGTCAGAGGAAAAGAAGAATGGAAGGAGGAGGTAGAGAAGAGAGAATTCAAACTTATAGAGAGAGAGTCCAAATTGCTGATAGTGGAGGAGTGTTAGTCCTTAAATAGAAGGATGTGAGAAGAGGGAAAGAATTTTCGAAATTAAATTTAAAAAGATTTTGAAATAATCAAAAGAAATTTTGAAAAATTGATTGATGATTTTCGAAAATTAAAGTTGAGAAAGTAGTTAAGTGATTTTGAAAAAGATTTTGAAATTATAAATCAAAAAGATATGATTGAAAATTATTTTGAAAAAGATGTAATTGAGAAGATATGATTGAGAAGATATGATTGAAAATCAAATTAAAAAAAGAAAGTTTAAAATTAAAGTTGACTACTTGACTAACAAGAAATTAAAAGACATGATTCTAGAATTTAAAATTTGATCCTTTCTTAATAGGCAAGTAGCAACTTGAAAATTTTGAATTAAATCATTAATTGTAGGAAGGATTTTCGAAAATAGTAAAAAAATAGAAAATGGAAAAAAATTGATTTTGAAAAGATATGATTGAAAAGATATTATTTGAAAAATATTTGATTTTGAAAAATTATGAAAATTTGAAAAAGATTTGAATTGAAAATAAAATCTTCCCTCTTGTGCCATCCTGGCGTTAAACGCCCAGAATGGTATCCATTCTGGCGTTATAGCCCAAAATCCTACCCTTTTAGGCGTTTAACGCCCAGCCAGGTACCCTGGCTGGCGTTTAAACGCCAGTTTTCCTTCCTCACTGGGCGTTTTGAATGCCCAGCTTTTTCTGTATAATTCCTCTGCTGACTGCTCTGAATCTTCAATTCTCTGTATTATTGACTTGAAAAGACATAATTTTGAAAATTTTTTGAATTTTTAATAATGAGAAACAACAAAATGAAACTAATCATGGAAAACTAAGATCAAATAAACAAAAGCTTGCAGGACACCAAACTTAGAAATTTTCATATTAGAGACACTAACAAATTTAGAATACATACACAAAACAAGCGAATTTAAAGATCAGAGCAAGAAAATCATCAAGAACAACTTGAAGATTAATGAAGAACATAATGCGTATATTCGAAAAATGCAAGAAGAATAAAGACATGCAATTGACACCAAACTTAAAATTAGACACTAGACTCAAACAAGAAACATAAATTATTTTTGGTTTTATGATTTTATAAAAAAATTTTGTAATTTTTCGAAAATTATTTGGAAAAGAAAATAAAGATTTCAAAATTCTTAATAAGAATTCCAGGAATCATGCAATGTTAGTCTAAAAACTTCGGTCCAGGAATTAGACATGGCTTATTAGCCAGCCAAGCTTTCAGTGAAAGCTTCGGTCCAAAACACTAGACATGGCCAATGGCCATCCAAGCTTTAGCAGATCATTACTTTCAATAGCAAAATTGATAGAAATCAACAAGCTCTTGTGATGATAAGTTGAAACCTCGGTCCAAAAGATTAGACATGGCTTCACAGCCAGCCAGATTTCAACAGATCATCATGAAAGTCTAGAATTCATTCTTAAGAACTCTGAAGAACAAAATAAAAAAAATTTTGTAATTTTTCGAAAATAAAAAGTAAAAAGCTTAAACATAAAATAAAATTACCTAATCTGAGCAACAAGATGAACTGTCAGTTGTCCAAACTTGAACAATCCCCGGCAACGGCGCCAAAAACTTGGTGCACGAAATTGTGATCATTAATGGCGCCAACAACTTGGTACGCACAATTGTAATCTCAACTCTTTTTCACAATTCCGCACAACTAACCAGCAAGTGTACTAGGTCGTCCAAGTAATAAACCTTACGTGAGTAAGGGTCGATCCCACGGAGATTGTCGGCTTGAAGCAAGCTATGGTCATCTTGTAAATCTCAGTCAGGCGGATTCAAATGGTTATGGAGAATTGATAATTAAAATATGAATAAAACATAAAATAAGATAGAGATACTTATGTAATTCATTGGTGAGAATTTTAGATAAGTGTATGAAGATGCTTTGTTCCTCTTGAACTTCTGCTTTCCTATTGTCTTCATCCAATCATTCATACTCCGTTCCATGGCAAGCTTTATGTTTGGCATCACCGTTGTCAATGGCTACTTCTCGTCCTCTCAGTGAAAATGGTCCAAATGCGCTGTCACCGTACGGCTAATCATCTGTCGGTTCTCGATCATGTTGGAATAGGATCCATTGATCCTTTTGCGTCTGTCACTACGCCCAACACTCGCGAGTTTGAAGCTCGTCACAGTCATCCCTTCCCAGATCCTACTCGGAATACCACAGACAAGGTTTAGACTTTCCGGATCTCAAGAATGGCCGCCAATAATTCTAGCCTTTACCACGAAGGTTCTAATCTGAGATTAGAAACCCAAGAGAATATACTCCAGCTGTTGTTCAATGACTACGTTGAACATCATGTAGATCGCTTTGTGGTTGTCAAGCACGCGACCTTGGCTAAGCGAGTAACGAAGATTGGGTGATTGTCACGGGTCACCCCTTCATTCTGACTTAACTGAATTAAGTACGAGAGTATATCTTGGAGAAGAAGTCGGCATGAATTGAATAGAAAAACAATAGTACTTTGCATTGATTCATGATGAACAGCAGAGCTCCACACCTTAATCTATGATGTGTAAAAACTCCACCATTGAAAATACATAAGAACAAAAGGTCCAGGCATGACCGAATGGCCAGCCTCCCAAAGAGGGTTCAATCATCAAAACATGATTAAAAGATGATTCCAGGATGATTGAAAGATCCAAAAATACAATAGCAAAAGGTCCTATTTATAGAAAACTAGTAGCCTAGGGTTTACAGAAATAGGTAATTAATGCAGAAATCTTCTTCTGGGCCCACTTGGTGTGTGCTTGGGCTGAGCATTGAAGCTTTCACATGTAGAGACTTTTCTTGGAGTTAAACGCCAGCTTTTGTGCCAGTTTGGGCGTTTAACTCCAGCTTTTATGCCAGTTCTGGCGTTTTGACGCCAGAATTTTATGCTGACTTGGAACGCTAGTTTGGGCCATCAAATCTCGAGAAAAGTATGGACTATTATATATTACTGTAAAGCCCAGGATGTCTACTTTCCAACTAAATTAAGAGCGCGCCAATTGGGATTTTGTAGCTCAAGAAAATCCACTTCGAATGCAGGGAGGTCAGAATCCAACAACATCTGCAGTCCTTTTTCAGCCTCTGAATTAGATTTTTGCTCAGGTCCCTCAATTTCAGCCAGAAAATACCTGAAATCACAGAAAAACACACAAACTCGTAGTAAAGTCCAGAAATGTGATTTTTATTTAAAAACTAATAAAAACATAATAAACACTAACTAAAACATACTAAAAACTACCTAAAAATAGTGCCAAAAAGCGTATAAATTATCTGCTCATTAGTAAGCAATCCGAATTCTCACTACGGCATCCAAACAGCTTCCTAGACCCATTCAATCGAGATCTACACCAATACTTGTGTTTTAACTTGGAGTGTGCAACCGTATTGAACCTTGCAGGGCAACTCCTACCACTAACCATCTTCCTCTTACTCTTAACGCCACAGAGAGCTCTAAGCTGGCCATCTGTCTCAAGTAAGCCATATTCAAGTGGGAAAGTAAAGGGCAAGGATAAGAATTTTACCCACTTGAATGTTGTATTGGATGGTAATGACTTTGGGGGAGAGGTCTCCAACAGCTTTGGGAAGGTGATTTCAAGCTCCATTCCCTTGTGCTCTTCTTTGACAACATCCACCTCTTTGCAAGCTTCTTCAATTCCAACCTCTTCCTCTTGGTAGCTTTCTTCCAAATCAAACTCTTCTTTATGGCTTACCAAGGGCATGGGAGGTTGTGCTTCCTCTTCTTTAATCTCCATCTCTTGATCAACCTTTGCAAAGTCTTCAACCATGATATGCCTTGGAGGTTATACACCTTCCTCAACATCAACATCAAACATCTTGGAAGGAGGCTCTATGACTGGACTTTCCCATGGAGGTTTAACATCTCCTAAGTCTGCAACCACTTTTTTCTCTTCAATAATTACTGCTTTGTCCAGTTGTTTTAGTATAAAATCGTACTCATCCTTGATGATTTTCTTTCCATGATAACTCTTTTCAACTACTCCTTCATCTTCGAGGGTCTCTCCTATCTCCACATTTTGGGCCTCCTCTTGCTCTAAGACAAAATCAGACTCCTCCTTGATGTCTTCCTTCACTAATTCTTCAACCACTCCTTCAACTTCAAGGGTCTCCACTACCTTCATCTGTAGGAACTCCTCTAGCTTCTTATGAAGTATGGATTCGTGAAGATGATTCCTTCTTTCTTGTTTTATATCAATATCATAACTGGGATCATCTTACTCTTGGATTGATGGATGTGGGTGCTCTTCCATGGAGGGTGGTGATGGGATGGGAAGATTATTAAGTGGTTGAAAAGAAAGCGCACCGAAGCTTGAGGGTTGAATATTGGAGCTAGAGGGTTGGTCCATGCAGGATATAAGTGCTTGAAGAGTAGAGGTGAGACTAGTGATAGAGACAAGTGTGGTATGAAGCTCTGTTTGCCCTTGGTGAATAACACCAATGGTGTTGTCATCCAGTGGAGGTTGGGGTGGATATGGGTTAGGGTCATATGGAGGTGAATAGTGTAAAGAGACTTGTGAGTATGGTGGTTCAAAGGTGTGTTGGGGAGGTGGTTCATAAGCATATGATGGGGCTTGTTGGTAACTATAAGAGGGTCCACCATATTCATCATCTTGGTACGCTCCCTGGAATGGCTCTTGACCATAGTAATTTGGTGGAGGTGGTTTGTCACGAAAGGGTCCACCATAACTATTGTCTTGGTATGCATCACAGAATAGTTGTTGGTTATAGCACAATAGAGGGGGTTATTGCCAAGAGGGTTGATCAAATCCTTGTGGCTCCTCCCATCTTTGATTCTTCCGACATTGATGCATATTCCTGTTATAGCTTCCATTCTTTCCAACAACATTAGAACCAAACTTGAAACAAGAGGTGTGAGAATTCATAGTAGCAAAAGAAAATAAAAACAAAAACTAATAAAAAATTAATGAAAATCAACTCCTAAAACTAGAAACACTGACAGCAATATAAGATAAAGATTTGAAAAAGGTTTAAATTTTGAATTTTGGAATTTAAATATTGAAATTTGAAATTTGATTTTGAAATAAGATAAGATAAGATTTTGAAAAAGATATGATTTTTGAAAAAGATTTGAATTTTGAAATTTAAAACTAAGATAAGATAAGATAAAAATTTTAAAATAAATATCTGAATTTTTTTTGTAATTTTCGAAAAAATCAATTAAAATAAAGAGAAAAGATATTTTTGAATTTAATGAGGAAAGAGAAAATTAATAAAATGACACCAAACTTAAAATTTTTAGATCAAAACAAAGAAAATAACCAAGAACAACTTGAAGGTCAAGATGAACACGAAGAACAACTTGAAAATCAATAAGGAAGAAGGAACATTATTTTCAAAAATTTTAATAACTAAATAAAAACCAATAACTTCGTAATTTACGAAAAAGCAAAAAAATAAAAACAAAATTAAAAATAAATAAACAAGCAAAAAGCAAATATTTACAATAACCAATAATAAGGCATACGTTTGCAATTCCCCAGGAACGGCGCCATTTTTGACGATCAGATTTCTGCAGGTAAAGAATTTTATGAAAATAATCACGTTGTAAGTATAGTTTCTAAACCAATAGGGAATCCTTTCGTACAAAACTTTGGTTGTCACAAGTAACAAAACCCAATAAAATTTATAACCGAAGTATTTAAACCTCGGGTCGTCTCTCAAGGAATTGCAGGGAAGTATGATTTATTATTGGTTATGAAATTGTATATTTTTAGGTTTTTGAAATAAGGAACAAGTAATTTAAATGGAAAGAAAGATAAATTAATAATTATAAAGATCTCTTGCAAGGTATAAGAACTGGAAATCCCATCCTAGTTATCCTTATCAGGTGTGATGAGAATTGTTATTGCTCCCACTTAGTTAACCCTTACTAAATAAAGGAAAGTCAAGTGGACCAATCAATTTGATCCTCAAGACCTAGTCAACTCCTGTGGAAAGACTAGCTTTAGAGCGATCCAAATCAATCAGCAATTCCCAATTTTCAATCAACTGCTGAGTTTGATAACTCAAGTGTCACCAATTACTTAACCAAAGCAAAAAAGGAATAAATCTTAAATTAAATTAAAAGCATCATAAATAGAATAAAACAATCATAAATCTGAAATACCTCAAATTATATTAAATAGAATATTCAAATCTAACATGGAAAGATTCATAAGCCAATTCGACAACATAAGTAATTAACAAGTAAAAGCATTAGAGTAACTAAAAGTAAAAGAGAAACATAGATTAAAGGAACATTAAACCTGGAATTGGAGAAATAACCATAAACTAAGAGAAATCCTAATCCTAAAACCTAAGAGAGAGGAGAGAGCCTTTCTCTCTCTAAAACTACATCTAAAACCTAAAATTGTGAATATGAAAGTTGTATATGTTGTATTGATGAATGGATGCATTCTCCCACTTTATAGCCTCTAATCTGTGTTTTCTACGCCAAAAACTAGGTTAAAAATAGCCCAGAAATCACCCCCAGCAATTTCTGGTACGTACAGGTCACTTCAAAGTCACGCGGAAGCGTCGTCCACGCGTTAGCGTGGATTGCATTTTTGCCAGGTCATGCGTCCGCGTGATCCACGCGTACGTGTCACTTGGCTTCAAAAAAGCTATGGCAAATTATATATCGTTGCGAAGATCCAGACGTTAGCTTTCCAACGCAACTGAAACCGTGTCATTTGGACATCTGTAGCTCAAGTTATGATCGTTTGAGTGCGAAGAGGTTAGACTGAACAGCTTAGCAATTTCTTCAACTTCTTGTATTCCTTCGACTTTTTCATGCTTCCTTTCCATCCTCTAAGCCATTCCTGCCCTATAATCTATGAAAACACTTAACACACATATCATGGCATCAAATGGTAATAAGAGAGGATTATTAATTAGTAAGAATAAATGACCATTTATATCCATGAGAGATGAAAACGCTGACATTTGTACCCAGGAAAGCTCGAAACTAATCTTGTACCTATGATAGATGTTGTCCGTGTGACAAAAGTGCCCTGGCTTGGATCTGAGCTTGGTTCGTGGGTTTCTGAACCTACGTGGCACTCCCACCCCTCCAAAGCCATGTCTGACGTGGATGTGAATGTTGATTATCAAAAGGGAGTGGAAAAAGAAACGTCAGTTCCCGCAAGAATCAGTGGTGCCCTAACAGAGGTTCCTCATTGCCGTTGGTCCATTCGAAGCCGGAGAAGACGACCAGAGTATGCCAAATCGAGTAGCGAGGAGAGGCTTTTACCATTCCTTTCGTATTCGACATCGAGGTGGTCACTCCCTTTGAAGAATTACACAGGTATGTCGTTTCCCACCAATGAATAATTTCATATGTCATTGCAAGTAGTTAGACAAACGTTGCTACCTAATGAAACCGTATGAGTTACTGTATTTCCTACAGAACTGATATAGAGATTAGTTTTTTTAGGGTTTGTGTTTTGGTATCAGTTACAGAGAATGTGTGTTTATTGGTTTGTTAAATTTTACTTCCAAGGATGGACACCATCCACATAACTCTGTCCATTCATCATAGAGGAAGGTTTGAGAGAGAGCCAGTTGGTAAGGTTAGCTACATTGGTGGAGAAGTGACGGAGATAGAGAGGGTAAACATTGATACCCTCAATGGTTTTTTCATCTCTGACTTGCTGAAGGACATTGGATATACGTCCATTTCTGAGTTTTACTGGCTAGAACCTGGGAAGGAGCTGCATGATGGGTTGAGGCTGCTAAGGATTGATATGGATGTAGTTAAGATGTATGAGGCAGCCATGAAGAACGGAAACAGAGTTAATGTATATACAGAGCATCCCATGGATCAGCCTGTTGTAGTTGAGGATAAGGAATTGACTCCATCAAAGGGGAGAAGAAAGGTCTGTGCTAAAAGGGTACCAACTCCAAAGAAAACTCCCAAAAGAAGATTAGCAGTAGTGGAAGATGATGACGATGCTGAGATAGTTGGTAATGTCCAAGTTAACAAGTAGGCCCAAAAAAGTGCTGAGCCCCAGCCCATGGTAGAGGCCCATCAAGAGAACAACCCAGCTCCTGTAGCAACACATGAACCAAACAACATTTCCCAACCTCCTCCAACATCTGTCCAGCTGGATGAACCACCATCAACTCAGTCCCAACCTTCCCAGCCACCTCTTGAGGTAGAGCAGCAACCATCCCAAACTCATGGGACAGACCCAGTCCCTCCCCTTGATGCCAATGTATCTGAAGCTTCACAGCAACCTTGGCACTCTGATGAGACAGACCAATTCATTCCCTCTCAGGCCAATGTCTCTAATCCTATTGCACCTGAGCAGCTCACCCAATACATCCCACATCCTTACAGAAATCCACTTTCACAAGAAATCCCTGAGCTTGCCCCACCTTCTGACTCTAACAGGACTCCCCAGAATAATGAAACCAATCCTTCAGATGAGGCTGAGGGTCGGCCAAAAAAGAACAGGAGAAGATCAACAAAGAGGCCCTTTCCTACAGGGTAGTCATTCATCCCTAATCCTGATCCGGACAAGCCTCCAACCTTCTATGTCCCAGTTGATAAGGATGATTTTTCTGATGACAACGCTGGGTATCATTGCTATGAATCAGAGGACTTGCGTAGCATACCTAGTGATGAAGATTCTGACGAGACCCCAGCCTTTCCTCAGAGTAATGCCGATGCCCCTGTTAGCCAGGTGATGTTGGAAGTGGGAATGGAATTTGAGACTCTAAATCAATTTAGGAAAGCAGTCCAGAAATTTAATATAAACATCGGAAGAAGAATTTTCTTTGCACGCTGTGACTCTACAAGGTCAAAGGCTATATGCTACGATGAAGATTGTCCTTGGCAGATATACTGTGCCAAGAGAACATTTCCAGCAAGTTATCAGGTTAAAACCTTTGTCAACGAACACACATGTAGTAGGGACAATCACTGCAAGTCAGCAGATGGTAAATGGGTGATTGATGAGCTAGAAGAAAGAATAAGACTTCAACCAAACTTGAGTGTGAGAGAGGCTGACCAGTTCTTCAGAGCTGAGTATGATGTACTAATCAACGAGAGAAAGATTTATAGATCTATGAAGAAGGCAAAGGAGAGGATTGAGGGATCTGAGATTGCATAGTATGCAATTCTTCGCGACTATGCTAATGAGATTCTGAAGACTAATCCTGGCTCTACAGTTAGGATATACACAAATCTCATGCCTGATTCAAATCCCATTTTTTGAGGATCTATGTATGTTTTGAGGCATGCAAGAGGGGATTTGTTGGTGGTTGTAGACTATTCATAGGGTTGGATGGCACATTTCTTAGAGGGTATTATGGGGGTCAGCTATTAACAGCTATAGGGCAGGATGCAAATAACCACATTTACCCCATTGCATATGCAATTGTTGAATCAGAAAACAAGGATAGTTGGAAGTGGTTTTTAGATATCCTTCAGGATGACGTGGTAGATTTTCAGGTGAACGGGTTTAACTTCATGTCGGACATGCAGAAGGTATTTGTGTTTTAATTCTGTTATGTGTTTTAATTCTGCAATGTATAGGTTTTTATGCTTGACTAATGAACTAGAATTAGAAGCTTACTGTAGAAGAATTATTAGTGTGGTTTAGGGTCTGGTAGTATATTTATTGAATTATGATAAATGTTGTTTATGGTCATTGAAGGCTGAAAATTGAATTATTGTACAAGAATTGTTATTGAATTATTGTTTTCATGCTTGTTATTGATAGTTGTTGAAGTGTGATTATTGGATGCTATTTATATTAATGGTTATCTGTAGGGGTTAATTCTTGCAGTCTAAGAAATATACCCAAACGCCAACCACAGGTTTTGTTCCATGCATATATGACAAAACTTTCGCAAGAAATGGAGTGACTTGTAGCTGAAGAAGTGTATGTGGTCATGTGCTAAGGCCACAACGACACAGGACTTCAATGCTGCAATGGATAGGCTAAAAAAGATTAACGTAGGGGCTTGGGAATACTTGGACAAGATTAGTCCGAAACAGTGGAGCAGAGCACATTTTAGTGAGTACCCTAAGATGGACAACTACACCAATAATAACTGCGAGGTGTTTAATGCGAAGATCAAGAAGATGAGGGGGAAACCTATTATAACCATGTTGGAAGAAGTGAGGTGCTACGTCATGCGGATCATGGCAAGGAACAAAAAGGCTTTGGTTGGGTACAGTGGGAGGTTACCCCTAACCCAACAGAGCAGATTAGAAAGAGAGAAAAGAGAGAGCAACAAATGGAGACCTCTTCCAACTGGAGAGATGACACGGGAAATGTTTATGAAGTCCATTGTCTTCCCATGAAGGCCAATGTGGACTTGGGCAAAGGTACATGTAGTTGTAGACTCTAGCAATTGACTGGGCTACCTTGTAGACATGCATGTGCTGTTTTAGCCAGAATAGAAGACCCGAAGAATATGCACATAACTGGCTCACAATGGGTGCTTATAATGCTGCATATCAGACTTCAATGCACCCAGTTCCAAGCCAAGAGTTCTGGAAACACCTTGACACCCTACCAATTCTGCCACCTCAGTACAAAAAGCTAATCGGAAGACCTTCAATGAAAAGAGACAAAAGAAATGATGCCCCTAAGGATAAGAGTGATCCTCACAGAACTAAGAGGAGGATTGCCACCATCGTATGCAAATACTGCCTCCAGGTGTGTTAAGTGTATTATACTTCGATGTTTAACTTCATGTGTACCTATTTAACTCCATGTGTACCAATTTAAGTAGTTCCTATTTTACGTAGGTTGGTCATAACAAGCGAAGCTATAAGAAGAGAAAGGAAGCAATGGGTGAAGGGAGTGCTGCACCCCAAGTCCCTGCAAGTGATGAGGATGAAGATATGCTGGTTGAAATGTACTATGAGGAGACATTAGAAGCTGCCGAGGCTGAAGCAGCAACAACTGAGGTGGGAAACGGATCCACAGCAGCCCAGACTTCACAGGTTAGTTCGTTACTTGATTCATTTCCTTAATTACATTTGTTTAACGACTCATACTATTACACTGGTTGTTCATTGGAATCCAGCCTCCACCTTTGATGCCACAACCAGCAGCCACACAACCCCAGACTACAACAACCACTAGAGCAGCCAAGAAACATCATAAAAGGAGAAGCGTCAAGCGACCCCCCCTCCGTCTGCACATACCCCACAAGCATTAGCACCATCTCCGAAGAATCCAACTACAACCCCTTCCACACACAACTCTCAAACAAACCCAAATCTACTGCAGGGTACTAGTGCAGGGACAACCACAAGGTTCGTGCAGTTCATGCCGACAATGGATGTGGACGGTATTTCTAGACCAAGAGGCACAGCCATTAGAGGCAGGGGTGAAGGAAGAGGTCGAGGCAAGAGAGGTACATCAAGCGGAACCAGAAATGGAATCTCGAGCCGGAGCAGTAACTCAACACCAATGTCATAGACGGTGTTTTGAATGTTTTTTTGCTATTTTGATGTAATTGCCATAACTGATATACTAATTTTAGGGCACTGGTTGGTTTATTTCACTATGTTGGACTAAGCAACATTGCTATTTTGGTTGTTTTGACTGTGAAATGCTACTTTTGCTGTAATCAACTATGTTTTTTGGTTTAATTCATGGTCAGTCCACTTGTTGAGTTAGCTTTCCTGGTTTTCAGCTTATGCTTCAAGTTGCACCTTTTATGTATAATTGTTACTCACTCTGTTTTGGAACAAGATTATCATTAATCGAACAGCACTTACTATGCCTAGTTTTATACTTCATTACCACAACCATTAGGTCTCTATGTCACAGATGGAGCTTAATTATGATTCTTTAAGTTGAAAATATAGTTGCATGTGCATATATATCCAAGTGACTAGCAATAAAATTTATCATATAGAACTTACAAAGCAACAACATCATCAAAGTGTCTATGTCAAAATCAGGAAATACATTCATTCTCTCATGATTTACAAAGACCCCAACTCTATACAAATTTTACATTTTCATAAAGAAATACAGCACAAAGAACAAAAATAAAATGCAACACCCAACGCTATCCATAAAAGTAACACTCTAATTCCCCTAATTTCACCCCTAATTTAAACTCTAAGTTTGTCCATCCTTCTCGCCAGGATTGATGATGCTTGCTGATTTTCCCCAGGTTCAGTGACAGTGAGCCCATCATCATACCTTGGATAAGAACTCCCTGACTATCTTTTGGCCAAACATCTTGCTATGCCCTCCCATCCTTCTTCGATTTCATCAACCCATACAAAGTATTTGCAGTCTCTTGTCTGCCAAAATAAAACAAATGCACCGATTGGTCAACTTAAATACAGAGAAAACTTTCTCACCTGAACTCTAACAGCGTCTGCCCATTACCGCCCATAGAGGACATCTGATGAACTATCGATTAGGGTTCGTAACGGTGCCAGACTCCATCAACGCAAACTCTCTTCCACAGAAGCATCTGCCGTCCAGCTTCTTCACCTTCTTCTTCTTCGAACTTGAAGAAGAACTACCACTACCATCACTTGGAGCAGGGGTAAATCTGCGGAAAGACATTGCGGGAGGTACGACCTAATTCTTTATCACCGTGGGTGCACCTCACACTCAATGAGATTCAACAAGCTTCGATTCTTTAGATCCTGGTTTGTATTGGGGAGGGGGAAGCTACCTAGGGTTTTGATTTCATGCGTTCATCCTATCCCTTTTGATAATCAACGTTCACATCCACGTCAGACATGGCTTTGGAGGGGTGGGAGTGCCACGTAGGTTTGGAAACCCACGAACCAAGCTCAGATCCAAGTCAGGGCACTTTTGTCACACGGACAGCATCTATCATGGGTATAAGATTAGTTTCGAGCTTTCATGGGTACAAATGTCAGCGTTTTTATTTCTCATAGGTACAAAATGGTCATTTATTCTAATTAGTAATTTTAAGACCAAAGAAGTATGTTTTCAATCATAGCACAAAATCAAGAAGGAAAATATAAACTCATGCAATTACATGAATAAGTGAGTAAAGAATTGATATAAACCACTCAATTGAGCATAAGATAAACCATAAAATAGTGGTTTATCAGCGAACTCCTCCAACTTTACACTCTAGTAGTGCGAACTCCTTCGCAAATGTCGCCTCGCAAAATTTGTCATGAAATAAACAGGTAGGTTCAGATCATAGGCAAGTGTCTTAGGGCAGAGCGTCACAGAGTACAGAGGAGACGAGAGATTTTGGAGTAAAACATGAAGAGGGTTGTTATGAGAGAAAGTGATGTGGAGAAACGTTTGAATATCCCATTCTGGACCTCAAACAGTATCGTTTGATGGTTTTGGGGGAGGGGATTGAAGCCATATCGTTTTAGGGTGTGCCATGCTGTAAGTTAACATTTTAACTCAACGAACATTAGCCACCTCATCAACTGAGATGACGGAACGATAAACTCCACCAACGCAGATATTTTTTGGAGACTCTTTTGATTAATTTTAGCTCTTGGAGACTAAAATGAAGATCTAATAACTTTTAAAGACGATTTTGACCGATAATTCATTTTTAAATTGTGCTCTTAAAATACAAATTAGTTAAATCTTAAAAAAAGAGAGTAGTTTTGGGAAACACGCGCAGGGTGGTGAGAGTGAGGTAATGAGAAAGGGTCATAAATACGAGGTACAGCGTAGGAAGGCCATTGGTCGCTTGGAGAACGAAAGAGGCAAAGGTGGCCCTCTTCCCGTACTCTTGGATTGGACTTTTCTGGAAAGAGTTTCCTTTTACTACTATTATTCCCATTTCCTTTTCTGATGCCAAAACCTACCCCAAACTCTTAACACATTTCCATTTCCCTTTCCCATTTTCCACTGTGCTCTCTATCTAGTACACTCACAATTACAAATCATTCATCTGTATTCCCCAAAATACCCTCCTCCGCCACCCCAAATTACTTTCCCACTTGGGTACGCCCACAGGGTAAAACTTAGTCATGATCCTAAAAAGATAAAAATGCTTGGAGGCGTGGATGCGACGAGAGTTGAGGACCTTTGTGATTACTTGCGTTTAAGTTATTTATTATTTATTGCATAGAAATCATTAACGATTGATTACAAGCTAACAAAAGCTAGTTTTGGGTAATTATCTATCTTTGGCACTGCTTGCGCTGTCTATTTCCATTACTGGGTAATTTGCTTTGGAGAGAGAGAGAGAGAGAGACGCACTCCCCCTCAGATGCTTTTCGATTTGGTTAACGTGGGAAAGTTGTTTAAGAAAGAGATGGTTCTTTCTTTCCCAATTTCCGCCACTCATTTAATTCTCTCTCAATCTCGGTAACAAGGTAAACACAACTTAAATAAATACATAAGAATATAGATTTTAGTTATGACTGAATCATTGGCATCTCCCTCTTGGCTTTAATAATTTGGTTTAACTCCACTAGAGTTTTATGAAAAAAATTAAGGAGTTTATTCGGGTAGAAATTTTGTTGTTCATAAAACTTGAATTCAAAATAGTAAATTAAAATATCAAAATACTTATTTTTACAATTTAATAATATAAGTAATTTTTTATCCATAATTTTGTCTGATTAATTTAAGGATGTTTTGTTTAACTTTTTTTCAGTTACACTTTATTCAATAATTATTGTGAATCTAACATATGCACTTCACATTTAAGATGAGAATATATAAAATTAATATTTTTTTTATTACAAATACAAAGTTAACTCAGCTTTAAAATTATTTGTGGGACAACAAAATAATTCCAGTCTTAACTGTATCTATGTTTCTTATTTTAAAAATAAAATCTAAATAAAGATTATTATTAGTCACACTAATATACTTTAAAAAAAGTTTAATTTTAATATATTAATATTGTATTATTTTTATAAATAATTATTCAAAACTGTATAATACTAAAATACATAAATAAAAATTAAATTAAGGAAAAAGGACATTGAATTGAAGAGAGTGAAATTATGTGTGTATTGAAAAGAGAAGGAAGTGGTTAGAGAGAGGAGAGAGGAGTGAGGAGTGAGAAGAAAGGCATCGTGTGTATGTAAGAGTGTTAAGGGAGAAGGGTGAGATGCTTTCGGCTAAGCTTGCTCAAACTGGCCTCGTCTATGCTGTATTGGGCACTTGTGGAATACAAACATCATTCAACATCTCTTTTACTACATTTTTGCAACACCTACCCCTCCTCTCTCTCTCTCTCTCTAACTCGTCCTAGGTTTTGATTTTCTTCTGTGAATTTTTCCTACTACACACTCAACCTTTCCGTCCACAACCTCCTCCTCCTTTTTTCTTCTTCTCACATACTCTCTATCTCTCTCTGTATATATATTATTTTATTCCAATCAAGAGAGAAAAAGCACAATACGCACCCCGAGACACACTCACACAGAGTTTAACCTTCCTCTGCAGCACTGCAGGCCAACCCAAATTAACTTTTTATTTTCAAAAAAAAAATATTAACCAAGAGAGAGAGAGAGAGAGCGTTTATTTTTTTAATTATTATTCCTGATGTGAGAGTGGGAAATAATAATAAAAAAAATCTGTGTTACTTACTGGTTTCTCTTCTCTTTCTCTTCTCTTTTCAATAAGGCCTGTAACTATAACTGTAACTGCAGCTGAAGGGGAGAGAAAGAGATCAGAGAGAAAAAAAGAATGTGGGATCTCAATGACTCACCCGATCGGAGGAGAAAGGTTGAGGAATCCGAAGAAGGTTGCTCTTCTCTCAAGAACTCCATAGACGGAGACGACGATAACAACAACAACAACAACAATAATTATAAGGGAAAGAGAGTTGGATCTGTTTCCAATTCAAGCTCCTCCGCAGTTGTCATCGAAGACGGATCAGAAGAAGAAGAACAACAACAAGAAGAAGGTAGCGTCGTAAGAGCAACAACGGACATGAAGAAGAGTAGAAGAAGCAAGATATTCGGGTTCTCAGTAACCCACGGTGATGATGATGAAGAAGATGAAGATGAAGATTCCATGGATAGCGAGAACCACAGCCAGGTAGTGACTCGGCAGTTTTTCCCCATGGAGGAGGCTGATATGGCCGCCGCATCATCACCGGCTGGAAGCGGCGGTGACGGTGACGGCGACGGCGACGGAGGTGGCTCTACTTTCCCTCGTGCTCACTGGGTAGGCGTGAAATTTTGCCAATCAGAAACACTTGGTGCTGGAAAATCATCACTGGAAGCTTCTCAACCCATGAAAAAAAGTCGCCGAGGACCGCGGTCAAGAAGCTCACAGTACAGAGGAGTCACTTTTTACAGAAGAACCGGTCGATGGGAGTCTCATATTTGGTTAGTCCATTTATTCTTGGAATTCAAGGTTTTTTTTTTTTTTTGAAAGAATGAAAGAGCTCAACACTTATAGGGAAACTTATTGCAATTGAAGTTTTATTTTATTTTTTTAATTTACGTTTTGTGTCCTTGGATGATGCAGGGACTGTGGAAAACAAGTGTATCTGGGTAAGTTGTTATATGTATGTTAATGATTATGTGCATTATTTTGTGTGGGGATAGTTATAAGTGGCTAAAACATGTGTGGAATTTCGTTTTTTTTTTCTTCTTTTGTGGGTGTATTTGGTAGAAGAAGAAGAGAGACAAACAAGAGTGTACATACATGTTTTTATTATTTGTGTGTAGTGGGGGAAATTTTCTCTTGTGATGACTGACGAGATGGTTTTTGTCTGGGTAAAATTTGTCTAGGTGGATTTGACACTGCACATGCAGCTGCTCGGTGAGAACTTTAATTTCAACAGAATCCAATCAAATATCAAATATATAATATATAAATAATAAATAATAAACGTTTTATTTTTCTTTCTTTCTTTCTGGGAAATTTTGAGTCTCAAGGGATTTTCCTTTTTTTTTTCTTTTTTAATTTCTATATGGCCAGTGCATACGATAGAGCAGCGATTAAGTTCCGAGGAGTGGAGGCAGACATCAACTTTAACATTGAAGACTACGAAGAAGACTTGAAGCAGGCAAGTTGTGAATATTTTCGTTTATTTATTATTATTCTATAAATAAATAAATAAATAAATAAAAGGCGTTTATCTTCAACTGTGGTGGTATAAGAAGCACTACATACACCTTATCTTCTATATATATATACCGTTATAATAATATTTTTTCTTTTCTTAATTTTACATTAATCTGGATTTAAATGCGGTGTGTATTTTAAACAGATGAGCAATCTGACTAAGGAAGAGTTTGTGCACGTTCTTCGCCGACAAAGCACTGGGTTTCCAAGAGGAAGCTCTAAATATAGAGGTGTAACTTTGCACAAATGTGGAAGATGGGAAGCTCGAATGGGACAATTTTTAGGGAAAAAGTATATATGATTCTTCATGCAGTTCTTAATTATTATATTATATATGTATATTTGTCATGAAATAGAGTCTAAGCTTATTAATAAATTTGATTTCACTAGGTACGTCTATCTGGGTTTGTTTGACACCGAGATTGAAGCTGCAAGGTATCTACTTTTCGTTGCCTTGTCAATTTGCTTATTTACTTTTTAACATTTCAATTACTAGATTGCCCATCTTCTAGGGTTTTAAATTTTTCTTGCACATTCTTTGTAGGGCCTATGATAAAGCAGCAATAAAATGCAACGGCAAAGAGGCCGTCACCAATTTTGATCCCAGCATCTATGAAAATGAGCTTAATTCCGGTGAGTAGTGTATGTGGACTGTAATAATAATTTCTATCTAATATTTTATATATACATAATTCGATTTTTTAATCAAAATAAAATTAGAATCTTGTTTTCAACCATAAAAAATGACACATCAGTATTTCTGTATGTTATTTTAAATATGGTCGCTACTTTTATAAAGACATTTTCAGTTTACAATATCATGTTCACATGAGAATGTGGATCTAGTTATACAAAAAAAAAAAGGTCAAAGATAGTATTAGGTATTTATTTACTCATATTTTTATTATTTTCATTAACATGTAGTAATAATAATAATATATTATTGGGCAGTAGAACCCACAGGTAATGCTGCAGATCACAATCTAGATTTAAGTTTGGGCAATTCAAGTTTCAAATCTAGCAACAATAGTCGAGCATTGGGGAATCACACCACAAATGTTCAAGATCATCCCCAGCAGCTCATGCCATCTGAATCCAATTGGCGAAATGGTGCAAGCAAGCCTAAGGTTCATTAATTATAAGGTTTTCGTTAATAATTACTTGTTACTCGGCTCCAAATAATTGTCTATTTGGATTTTGGACAAAGTAGTATAGTAAAGAAAACAATATATTGGAACACAATTTATAAAACAAAAATACACAGATTTTTCCATGTACTACTTTGTCTGAATAAACAATTATTTAAAAGCGCACATAATTGATTTACTTTGTCGAATTTCCTAATTTATTTGGTTTTTGAATTTATTTTTAATCTAGCTGGTGAATATCCTACCAAAACCGTGCAATAGAAACATGGAAGCACATGGAGGAAGGGATTTGCACGGAGAGAGTGAAGCCTTGAGGATGCTGAGTCAAACCCACATCCATTCTACTACTTGTTCAGCATCTAATGAAACGCAAAGATATGGACCCTACAGGTCCCCAGGGGAGCCTCAAATGCTTCACAATTTTGCACATCTTCAACCACCAAATTTTTATGTGGGTACCTCTCCCATTAAATCTCCCTTTAGCTCATCATGCATCAAAATGGGTGAGACATAGATCAAGAACAACCACCCATTATCACCAACACATATAGTATACAATTATTCCTGAAATTTCATATATGTTTATTACAATTGTGATTTATTATTTTTCTAAAGTTATGTCTCTTTTTATTTTCAATGTTTTTTATAAAAAATATTATGTTCACGCCAAAAAATCAGCCATAATATATTTGTATATAAATACATGTATAATTTAACTATTTTTAATGTATAATTTGTATTTCAATATATATTTTACACTCAATTATTTTGATATACTCTTAGTATGGCTATTTTTTATATCGAGCCTATTCACCTCTTTTGCTAATTGGTCGGGTGTGAAAATAATCTATTTATTAGTGAAGAGAAGTGAATAAGCTTGATGTCTACTAAAAAAAAAGGTACAATTATCATTTATGATTTAGCTGTCCATGATTGTTTTTAATCATATACACATAAGGCCAGATCTTTTCTGTACACAAAAAAAATCATATGCACAGTTGTATTATTTAGACAATTTGGAACAATTATGAGGATGATTAATATATATGTGTGTGGATTTTATACGTTTTCTTAATTTTTATTCCTATTTTTCTATAGTTATAAAGCTTTTTAACTAAAATTTCAAATTATTAACACTAATTACCATTTTTTTTTTGACAAATTTTACCAATTAAAAATCGTTTGGTATAGAAAACATTTAGTAGATGAAGAAAAAATAATAGCCTAACACATGATTCTTGATATATATTGATTTATACACAGAAAGCAAGATGATTCTTTGCCCTTTATGTATATACTTATTTGACAAACTTTTTTAAACCTTGTTGCACATGTGAATAGGACTAACGAGTTCAGAATGAGTAACAAAATGAGTCATTCTATTATTTATTTATTTATTTACCCAAGTGCAGTTCTCCAGCAGCAGTAGTAATGGAGGTCGCATTGGGAATGATCTTTCATTATCAATGGCGGATCATCATCAACAACAGTTGCAACCAGGACCTCCACACCATTATTTGGCCACTGCTGCAGCATCATCAGGATTCCCACCACAGATTAGTAGACCCTCTTCTCATCACCAAGGTTGGCTGCAGAAAAATGGCTTCCACACAATTATGAGACCCTCCTAACTCACTCCACTCTTACCCTTACCCTTCTTTACATATATGGGAAAAAAATGTAAATGTCATTTTTTATTTTGATTATTTGTTAGAAAGACAAAATGTTTCTTTATAATTCCAAAGTTTTTAATGAGTTTCTGACTATTTAATTAACTGGTCTAAGCAGCTTTTGATACATTATTAGTAGATTTTCGTTTATAGAGGCCACTTAGACCCGTTAGTTAAATAGTTGGGGATCAATTAGAAATTTTTGAATTGTGAAAGGACATCTTATCTTTGAAGCAAATCATCAAAGTGGAAAATGACATTTACTCAAAAAAAAAAAATTAAAAATTTTCCTGCCTCCCCATTTTATATTTTCTGATTAAAAATAATGATTATATAACATACATGCTCACTCTGCCCCCTTAGTAACAAAATTATGTTCGGATGACGTAGTATTTTTCCAAACATACCATTGATGTCACTCACCAGAATTGGGAGAAGAAATGTGAATTTGCACTTCTTGTTGTGGGACCTACAATTTTGTCCTAAGGTGATGATGATATAGTGTGTTTAGAAAGGTTTGTCATCCAAACATTACATTTCTTTAAAATTTTCTTATTTTGGCATGTAAAGATGGAAGCAACACTATTGTTATGTCCAACCCAGACTCAGAACCCCTACTACTATATACAAGAACAAAAGCTTTTACTATTGAGGTGAAAGAAGCGGATAACACATGCAAGAAGGAAAAGTGACCCAAATTAGGAACTCAATGCAATGGTCTAATGGGTCTGGGTCAGTCAACTAACAAACGGACGAAAATCTTTAACTAGATATATATTATATTATATATATATATTTTCTGGGTTACTACTGACTAAAATTTTCCGATCTTATATATATATATAATTCCGATTTATTGCTTTTCAGCGTTATGGTATTTATGACAGCACCTATTCGTTTCTTAATTTGGGATATATTGCTATCACATATTCACATGGTTGTCAATTTGTTCCTCTTATATTATTTCTCTTTGCTTCGTGGGTGATTGGTCTTGGAAACTTTGCCAAAGAGAAATAAAAGATGCTAGCTACTATACCCACCCTCCTTATAAGGGTAAAATGCTTGATTGCTTCAATGATAATAAATAAATACATAAAAGCGAGAAAATTGTATGATTGACAATATAAATAATATACATAGAGATTACACACTTTTCTTTTTATTTTTTTTTAGTTGTCTTGTATAGTAATTTGATTTAGTTGTTTATATATCATAATGGTAAATTAAATAATGGGTCAATTTTTTTTTTTTTACGAGAAGGGTGAAGCTGAAGCCAGCAGGGGAGAAAAATAAAAAATGTATTTTATATATTTATTTATTTATTGGTGTCTTGGAAATATCATGGGATGGTGATGAATAGTCTCCATCAACGGCGTCCTTTGAATCAGTTCTCTCGGCCAAAAGCAGTCAGACAAAGCTATTATTACGAGAGGGACCTATCATTGTTCGTCTAAAGCCTCAAAAGGACACTGATGCATGGAGTGAGAAAGAGTGTGAGAGAGGACGAAAAAGAATAAATAAAAAGAAAAAAAAAGGAAGCGACCAAAAGGGTATAATGGTGAAGGGACTATATACCATTTTAAAACCACAGCTTGTCAGTTTTTCAACTTTTACGAGTAAAAGTAACATATTATAACAATGTTAATTAAAAAGCAAACAATAGGTGTGTTGGTTGGTTCAACGGTTTCATTATTGTAGGTTTAAGATTTGGTAACACTTTATTAAGAGAAGGTTAGTGATAACTTTGTCAAAAATAATTATAAAATATCTTATAATAATTTTTTTAGTTTTATAAAAGTACCTAATTAATATATCTTATTTTTTCGTTCTTTTGTGTTCAATGTTTTTGTCTTAAGATAGATTTGCTACTCTCTTTTTTATATATGTACTTTCTTTTTCTAATAGCAAAGAATCAAAGATCTTGTTTTAGATTTTTCTTACAAAAGCTGAGGAGCAATTGTTAGAGACTAGACCTAGTTGAATAAATAGTTTAATTAATTTTTTTTTGAAAAAAATTGTTTAAATAATAAATACTTATATTAAAAGTAATTTATAAATAAATTATTTTATGTTTAATTTTTTAGTTCTAAAAGTGTTTATTTTAAAAAAAAATGTGATAAAAAGTTTTTTTATTATGAAAAAAGTCATTTTTTTTAACTTCTCCATAAATATTTAAATAGCTTCTTAAAAAACTACAATTTAATTTTAAAAATTATACCAAACATTAATACTACTATTTTTTATAAGTAAAAAACTCAAAAAAAATAACTTTTGAAGCTTCCAGGATGAATCCTAAAAAGAGTATCTACATATAGATTGAGAAGAGAAAAATCAACTTAGAGAGATTTAGAGTAACCAATCATAACACCTCATCTGACAAATTATTATCAAAAAATAAAAATATTTATATTTTTTACAATAATTATATTAAAATATTACTATTTTAATGTTGTCGTTTTTATACTCATTGATTCTATAAATACTATTTACACATTTTTATTAGGACAATCTACCTAATTAAATAAATTCTGTAAATTGTTTACCTGAATACATAAAAGAGAAATCTCTTACGTACGTGTGCAATTTCAATTTTATGTAAACTGTGGGAGCTAACCACGGTTTCTAATTTGTATGTAAACCGTTGAAGGCTACAAGGTTTTATGGTTGGAAAATGTTGGGCATAATCCGTGGCTACCTACCACGGATTATGAAGGAAAAAGCTAAGGCATAAACCGTGGTTGCTTCCCACGGTTTATAAAGAGGAGGACTTGAACGTAAACCCACATAGGTTCCCATGGTTTACATGCAAAGTATAAATTATATGATCAAATTTTTTTAAAACCAAAATTTTTTATTTTTTATTCTTAAATTATATGATCAAATTTTTTTATTTAAATTAAAAAAATAAAATAAAGTCTACCAATATCTAGTAAACAACGGATCTGTAAATTTATTATTTTTTTAATTTTTAAACTAAAAAAGTAATTTTTTTTAATATTAAAAAAATAAAAAATTCTAACAATATACAAAAAATAAAAAATTTAAAAATTTAAAATTTTTAAATTAATTTATTCTTAATTTGTGAACAAGTGCAGCTAAAAAAATCAATTGTCCGGGTGTAGCATTATCCGGTGAATAAAAAAATAAAAAAAATATATTATTAAAAAAATAAAAAATTTTAAAAAACTAAATTTCTTATTTTTGAATTTTTAAATTATATGATTAAATTTTTTTATTTAAATTAGAAAAATAAAATAAAGTCCACCAATATCTAGTAAACAACAGATCTATAAATTTATTATTTTTTTTATTTTTAAACTAAAAAAATAATTTTTTTTTCTAATATTAAAAAATAAAAAATTCTAACAATATCCAAAAAATAAAAAATTGAAAATTTTAAATTTTTAAATTTTTTAAATCAATTTATTCTTAATTTTGACCAGGTGCAGCTAAAAAAAAGTCAACTGTTTGGGTGTAGTATTATCCGGTGAATAATAAAATAAAAAACTATTATTAAAAAAATTAAAAATGTTAAAAAACTAAATTTTTTATTTTTAAATTTTTAATTATATGTTTAAATTTTTTTTTAAATTAAAAATATAAAATCTAGTCCATCAATATCTAGTAAATAATAGATCTACACCCGGACAATTGATTTTTTTAGCTGCACTTGTTCACAGATTAAGAATAAATTAATTTAAAAATTTTAAATTTTTAAATTTTTTTATTTTTTGTATATTGTTAGAATTTTTATTTTTTTAATATTAGAAAAAAAATTATTTTTTTAGTTTAAAAAGTAAAAAAATAATAAATTTACAGATCTATTCTCTACTAGATATAGCTGGACTTTATTTTATTTTTTTAATTTAAATAAAAAAATTTTGATCATATAATTTAAGAATAAAAAATAAAAAATTTTGGTTTTTAAAAAATTTGATCATATAATTTTTACTTTGCATGTAAACCGTGAGAACTTATGGGAGTTTTCGTTCAAGTCCTCCTCTTCATAAACCGTGGGTAGCCACGGATTACATACAAACTAGAAATCGTGGTTAGCTCCCACGGTTTACATAAAATTGAAATTGCACATATACGTAAGAGGTTTTTCTTTTGTGTATTCAAGTAAACAATTCACCGAATTTATTTAATTAGATAGATTGCCCTTTTTATTATCATAACTTCTTTCATTTTTTTTAATTTTCTTTTACAAATTTTTCCATTTATACTTCTACTAATATATTTTTTTTAAAAAATATAAATCACTTTTTTTTTAATAACTTACCATTTTTTTCAAAATCTAAATACTCAACAATCTCACATTTAAACTCTCAAAATTTAAATAAAAACTTTACAGTACTAAGTACATTTCAAAATCCAAATTCATAAAATCTTCATAATTTCAATTTTCAAGTTCTTTATAATAATCAATTTCTTATTTTTTTTAACCACATAATCAAAATTCAAAAATACCACAATATCCATCCCCAAACATATTTAAATCCTCAATCGAAAATATAGCCTCAACATCCTTGTCATTTGAAACTCAATTCAGTGCATCGAGGCCTGACTCAGTTAATGTTGGTGGCTCTTCTAATTCATCAAATCAAAGTTTGATACGCTCTAGTCCAAAGTTGCAATATTCAGATTTTTCTAACCTTTGTGGAATAGATGCTATCAACCTCAATGATGATAAAATTGAAAATCGTAGACAAGATAGCATTCAATACTGACAATGTGAAGAGAATGTGATATTGATCAGTGCATAGTTGAATGTTTTAACTGACCCTATAGTCGGTACCAACCAAAAGGATAAAACATTTTAGAATTAGATCCACGACTACTGTGAAGAATTTAACCCAGGCATGAAAGGGAGGGGCGTAATTGCTTCTAAGAAACTATGGTATAAGATCAACAAGAAAGTTGTATAATTTGCTAGTTGTTACGATTGAACTACGTAAAACATGAGTTGTTCGAACTTTGATAATATAAAAGAGTTGCCCTATAAACTCTATTCAAAAAATTATAGCCAAAATTTTTTTTGAGAGACATTTGAATATGTTTCGTTTGAAATAAAAATGAAAAAATCAACTACCAACACAAAATGGAAGTTTAAAGAGAACCGAGGTTAGTGCAACTAGATCATACTTATCATCATCAAATTCAAAAATACCGTTGACTGAAGAAATTGGTGTGAACTCCCCCGTTTGTCCTCAAAAATCAAAGAAGAGCAAGAGAAATGATAAGTAAAAAGTACAAATATTTGAAGACTTTGATGAAAAGAAATCATGAGTAGTTAAAAAATTATCTTTCATGCAACATATTATGAATGCTAGGAAAAAGGAGTTACTCGATAGGAAAAAGAAAAGAGAAGAGGAAAGAGAATATAAAGAAAAGATTATACCAATCGAGAAAAAGGAGTTACAAATTCAAATGGCAATAAAAGAACAAGATTTATAAACTTAGAGGTACATTAAAAAAATAGAAATAAATGCAAAAAGAAAAGAGAAATAGAGAGGATGACAAAGGAAGGAAAAGGAAAATGAATATATAAATACTTAATGTCGGTACCTTTACAATGAGTGAAAAATAACGAGCTTTTCATAAGATTGCATACGAGAAAATTATTGCAAAGCAGTTTACTTAATTATTGATTGTATTCCTACCGCTAAGTAGTATTTTTAGCATTATTTGTTTAATTTTCATTACGTATTTTCATTTGCAATGTACTCTGTTTTATTTTATTTGGGGTATATTATGTTTTATTCAAATGAATCAATAATATTATGAACTACCATTTATGAAAGTAATTGTTGCACTACTACTTATTTTCTAATTGTTATAAACAAACGATTAAAAATTAGCTATTATAAGTTAGTCATTTCAAAACTAGCCGTTATGAACTAGTCATTGTAAAAGTAGGCATTAGGAAGTAACTAGTTATAGAGATATTTATAAATATTAATTATCATTCATTTATAATTCATTTGGTTTTTCACCCTACAAGATTACTAAACAATTCATTTCAACAAATAGTTAGAAATTCTGATAACAATAAGAATTTTGATGATATGCTTAATGAAGTTTTGTAGGGCAGAAGAAGTTAAGATAACACACTCACGGATAATTGGATCAATGGATATTTGTTCAATGATTAGAAGAAGACATAAAAAAAATCCCTTCCTCAGCTGCTGTAAGTGGATCAATGGAGATCGAAAAACATGACATAATCACTTTTTCAAAGATTATGTTGTAGAAGAGCCAGTGTATCATGTTAAAATTTTTTTATGAAAGTTTCGAATGAGAAGACATGTATTCATTCGGATAGTAGATGACTCTCAAATGTCTATCCATATTTCCAAATTCCAACATGTTGAGTTTGAAAAACTTCAAGTTCATTGTGATGATTAAACATTGTTAAAAATATTAGAAATTATTAGTTTGTCTTTAAAGCTTCAAATTATTTAGTTAATAATTTCTGTTTTATGTGCAGATCTTGGTCATTGGGCATAAAGCAACTTAAAGCCCAAATATGTTAAGAAAATATATTCAGCCTTGCACAAATATTCTACATGACATATAGCTAAATTATTCATATGTTAGTTGGGCCAGAAAATTATTGAGCAAGCCCAATTAATCTTTGTTACAAGACCAATAAGGTTTGGTCCGAAAATTGGAAGAAGAAAGAAAGCAATGATGCATGCTTTCCTCAGTTAACCACTCTCCTTTTTGATGGAATTCAAATTTAATTAACATTGGTTTAATTGCATTGGTAAGTGGAAAGAGAAAGTTGAAATTAATTTGATTACTTTTATTGCCACACACGTTACTATGCATAGGAATAGGAAATGGGTTTTAATTGTTTTTAATTTTTTTCTTTACTTCCATTGAAAGCTTTTCTCTCTTTTCTCTCTTCTCTCTCTTCACTTTGGTCATTTCAGTGTCAGAGAAGAAGATGGTAGAAGCAAGTAATCAGAAGAAGAAAAAAGAAGCTAGGAAGAAGCAAGCGGCCAAGGTGATGATGGCCCTTGCAAAAGGAAGATCTACAATATGGTGTGACTGAGATCTTTACCACTAATGGCAATATGTGGTGAAGAAGCCTCAAGATCTCCATGACTAAAAATGGTAGCAATCCGATTCGGTCAGAGAAGAAGATCCCTGTGGTATGGCTCTTTCTACTTTTTGTTCATCCATCACAAAAGGTAGCTACTGTAGCTATGTGAAGGAGGAAGCAAAAATGGAACAGATGGAGCTATCAAGGATCAAGCATTCATCAAGAGTCAGAAATCCTTCTTGGGGACCAAGTCAAGATGGAAGGCTCAAATTGATGAAGCTTGATGAGAAAGGATGAGAGAGAGGTAATTGCATGTTGGTTTTTGCTTTCGATTCCCTCTCTCTTCTCTCTGTTCGAACAGGTTTTGGTGTTGAAGAAGAAGAAGTTGGCTCAGTTGAACCATTTCAACCTTGGAAGCTTCCCCTTCTATAATAAGGGTGAACGGCCAAGGGTTGAGACAAGGAGAGTAAGCACAGAGTTCTCATAGCTACCCAAGCTAATAGAAGATCTTCTCCTTCAATGTGTTTCATTTTGTATTTTCTTTAGTTTTGTCTGTCTGAGTCTCATGGTGAAAAAGACAAACAGTGTGAAGTTTGTAAGAAAAAGCCAGTGAATGAAAAAAGGAAGAGTGTACAAAATTAAAGAAAAAGCCATAGGTGTCTTAGAGGTCCTTTATACATCTATGTGTTGTGTATCATGATTCTGTGGGAATCCCCTTGCAAGTTGGGTTAGCACTTAGCAGTTGAAAGTTTGGTAGGTGACCAAGTCAAGTTCAGGATTGGAGATAGAATTGGAGTCTGTAATCTGTTTGATTATAGTGAAATTTTATCATTGTTGTAATGGAGACTGGACGTAGGCTGCATTGCACTTAGTAACTGAACCAGGATACTTCTTGGTGTGATTCTCTCTTTCTCTTCTACTCCATTTCAGTTTCTGCTGCTAAGGAGACATAATTGAAATATATCTCCTGACTGGGTACGAGACAAAAAGAAAATATCTCGTGTCTGGTTATGAGAAAAAACACAGAAAAATTTCCTGGAGCATTCTATAAGGCATCAAGTATTACTCAACGAAAAAGGGACTAAGATTCAACCCTCTTCTCTTAGTCACTGATTACCATCACAACAGAAGGTCTATGCTACAGAGAAAAGAGACTTGTCACCATTATAAAAATGCACTATTATGTAGAAATTAGCATATGAAGTAGCAACTGATGCTGTTAATGATTATGTATGCATAGACGAAAGCATCATAATTGAATACTTAAAAAAATTTATTGAAGATGTGATTTTGGTATTTGAGGCTGAATACTTGTGAAAACTAAATTCAAATGATGTACAACACTTGCTACAAATGGTGGAGGCTCGTGGCTTTCCTGACATGTTGGGTAGCATCGACTGCATTCAATTGTTAATGAAAAGTTATCTAAAGATATAAAAAGGTATGTATATGAGTGGTTATTATGAGGTTGCAACTATAGGACTTAAGATTATGGCATCTACAAACCTTTGAATATGACATGTATCTTTTTCAATTTCTAATTCAAATAATGATATTAGATTGTTCACCAATGTTTGATGATATTCTAAATAATCATATTGCAAAGATAAATTATACTATTAATAGTAATAATTATACTATAGAATACTATTTAAGGAATGATATTTACCTTGAATGGATTATATTTGTAAAGGTTAAATACTTTTTTCGTCCTTAAGGTCTTGGGTCAAAATCAAAATCGTCCCCGACCTTTTTTTCTTATTAAAATCATCCTCAACATTACAAAACGTTATAAAATCATCTTGTGTCCATAAACAATATTTTTGAACGATTTTTCCCTTAAACAAAAATAAAAAATCCTTCCCCTCACCACTAACCCCCAACCCCCTTCATCATCATCACCGAACCTCTTCCTTTCTCTCTTTCTCCCAGACTCCTACTCTCCCTCATCATTTGAGGGAAAAGACAGGCAAAACGAGGTTTGCATCAAAAAAGGGCTTCGTGACAGTCGGATCAGGCTTTCAGTCCCTACCACCATTCAATTGTATGACTTGCAAGACATGTTGGGACTCTCTCTACCAAGCAAAGTCACCGATTGGCTTCTTGATACTACAAAACTTAATATCGATAAGCTTCCCCCTCTTCACTTCCCTCAACCTTGCTTTGAACTGCCGTAAACCCCATTCCCTCTTCTTCTCCATGACCCTTCCTCTTTCTGGATGACAACTACCACAAAATCCAGGTTCTGGAAATTGGACTCTTCTGCTTACTCCTCTTCTTCTTCCAGGTTTCTCAAAGAGAAGGACTTGATGACCACCATGCCTTCCGATAATAATAATAATAATAATAATAATAATAATAATAATAATAATAATAATAATAATAAAGCCAAGTGAATCTTCAAATCAAACAATACAAATCATGAGAATCAAGAATTTGGAGGTAGTTACACTACTCAGAGGCTTTTCCCAATGGAGACTACTACTACTAATCCCTTTCAGAGTTTGTTTTTCAAAAACAACAACAAAAACTCTACTCCCAAAGATTTTAATTTCGGGGGCCATGGATTCTTGTTTCCTTCTAGTTCTTGTTCTTCTTCTTCAAGTATTTATAATCACCATCATCAAGTGAGAGATTATTATGGTAGTTATCTAATGATAAATAATGGGAGTTTGATGCAATTGAACCATTTATCTTTTTTGCAAGTAGGCCCATCTAGTTCCTCACAATGATGATGATGAAGGGAGTTGGGGGTTAGTGGTGAAGGAAAGAGTTTTTTAATTTTTGTTTAAGGGCAAAATCATCTGAAAAATATCGTTTATGAACAAAAGGACGATTTAATAATATTTTGTAAGGTTGTGGATGATTTTAATAAGAAAAAAAAGTTGGAGACAATTTTGATTTGGACTCAAGACCTTAGAAACAAAAAAAGTACTTAACCCTATTTGTAATTTGTCTAATCAATATCAAAACTACAAGAGAAGCACAAATTATTTTCGCAATACTATTTAGCTGCATCCACAATATGATTTGTGTGAAAGTCACAATTAGGTCCATTTCAAGCAAAATAGGGGGAACTTCGATTTTTTTTTAAATATTTAACTGTAAGTTGGTGTAATGCGTGATTATGATACAGTTATGTATTTTATTGTGATATTGGAGACTAGCAGTAATCGTTCCTTGCGATTTGTAAGCAATAGCAAAATGACAAAAAAAATAGCAGAAAAGAAAAAAAAATGAAAGGGGCGACTAGAAGTATGATCGGGGCGATTTAGTGTGTGGTGGGGGCGATTTGTGAGGGAGATAAAAAAATTGAGTCTTAGCCCTATACGTCTCAAATTTTGTTATCTCCCTCGTAAATCATCCCCACCATACATCAAATCGCTCCCACCATACTTCTAGTCTCCCCTCCATTTTCTTTTTTTCTCCTTTTTTTTTGTCTTCTTGCTGCTGTCTACAAATCGCAGGGAGCGATTTCTAATAGCTTCCAATATCATCCTAAAACACACAGCTGCATCATAATTATGCATTATACTAAATATAATTTAATATTAAAAAAATTAACCTAAAATTTTGATAGTTTATTTTCTAGTAAAATTAGCCCTTATCATATGATCCATGGTACAATATAAAAAGAAGATACTTCAAAATATAAGAAGAATTCCAAATATTTTTGGAATACCTATATTTCAATAATTTTAGTTAATTTTAATTATAAAAATAATATATAATACAAACAACAACAACAACAACAACAACAAAGCCTTGTCCCACTAAGTGGGGTCGGCTACATGAATCAAACGACGCCATTGTGCTCTGTCATGTATCATGTCTACAGAGAGGCCGTTTACATGTAGATCTCGTTTGACCACCTCACAGATGGTCTTCTTAGGTCTTCCTCTGCCTTTCACCCTTTGTCCATCTTCCATCTCATCCACCCTCCTGACTGGATGTTCTATCAGTCTTCTTCTCACATGTCCAAACCACCTGAGACGCGATTCAACCATCTTTTCCACAATGGGTGCTACTCCAACTCTCTCCCTTATATCTTCATTCCTTATTTTATCCAATCACGTATGACCACTCATCCATCTCAACATCTTCATCTCTGCCACACTCAGCTTATGTTCGTGCTCCCTTTTAGCCGTCCCAACACTCCGTACCATAAAGCATAGCCGGTCTTATAGCGGTGCGATAGAATTTACCTTTAAGTTTTAAAGGCACTTTTTTGTCGCATATAAAACCAGATGCACTCCGCCATTTTGACCAACCTGCTTGGATCCTATGATTTACATCATGTTCAATCTCTCCTTTATCCTGTATGATGCACCCAAGATACTTAAAACTTTTAACTTTTCGTAGGATGTTCTCTCCAATCTTCACCTCTATATTAGGGTTTTCCCTTCTCGGACTGAACTTACATTCCATATATTTCGTCTTGCTACGGCTTATGCACAGACCATACACTTCTAGAGCTTCTTTCCATTACTCCAACTTTTTATTTAGGTCTTCCCTTGACTCTCCCATAAGGACGATATCATCGGCAAAAAACATGCACCATGGCACAGGCTCTTGGATGTGCTCTGTGAGTACTTTCAAGACTAATGTGAAAAGGTATGGACTTAAAGATGATCCCTGGTGTAATCCTATACCAATAGGAAATTCATATACCAATAGGAAATTCCTCTGTCACACCACCTTGAGTCTTCACACTAGTTGTGCCCCATCATACATGTCTTTAATTGCCCGAATATATGCGATCATTACTCTCCTCTTTTCTAAAACCTTCCATAAGACCTTTGGGAGATAAGATTTTCTTAGGAGGAGATTTAAATGGCCATGTTGGGTGTAAGACCCGGTTAATTAATGGTTAATTAACCCATAAATGAGAATTTATTCTAGAAAGCCAAAAATGTTATTTTTATGGCTAAATGTGATAGAGGAAATTGAGACGAGAATTTCGGTACCAATTTTATAGAAATCGGACCAAGATTGGACCGAACGGGCCAAACCGGACCAACCGGACCCAAAGTGGGCCCTTGGCCCAACATAACTAAACCAAAACCCTAGTTTTCAGCACTCTCTCTCCTCACACAACACCAAAACACGCTGAAAATTGAGATGGAAGGGGGAAGAACACTCTCTCAACTTCCTTCTCTCACTTGATCTTCAAACCACCATAACTTTTGATCTAGAGCTCCGATTGCCGCTCCGTTTGCGGCCACGCGTTCACCGCGGAGAGCTCTACAAAACCCATACAATCAATCTTGAGGTAAGCCACGTTTTACTGTTCGAAATTCCAGCCCTTGATTTCGAGTTTCATGAGCAAAAATGTTGAGATTTTGGGTTCTTTGATGTTATAGGACCCAACTCTCTTGAAGGAGAAGGTTAATCTTGTCTCCTTGGACCTTGGGTGTGGTAAGATTCTCAACCCTAGTATAATTTGTTGTTCTATGATGTTTGGGTATTGAGATGTTGTGTATGGGTATGATGATTGTGGCTTAGGTTGTGTATATGTGAACATTGGAGCTTGATTGGTGATTTTGGAAAGCTTGAAAGAGGGTTTTGTGTGATAAAATCTGTTCTTGGAGGTGTTGATACCTTGAGAGCTTGTGGACAAGTGATTTGGAAGTGCTCCGGTTGAGCTTGGGGAATCGGCTAAGGTATGGTTTTAGTTTCCCGTATCTAATATGTAATGTGGTAGGAAATACTTAGGCTAGAGGCCCTAAGATAGGCATTGAATTGTTGGTGTTGTTGAATGGTTGAAATATATGATGTGTTCATATATGTGATTATGAATATTGATGCCTTGATTGTGTGAAATATGAGAAATGCATGTTGTGATACATGCTTGATGGATGATTGAGGTTGAATTGATGGGTGGTACCATGTTGATGGTGAGTATGATGTTGATTATGTATAATGATGGTTAATTGGAAATGGTATTATTGGAAATTGGGATGAGGAAGGATGTATGACATGATATTGTGTTGTCCTTTAGCCATTTGATTGAGAAGTGTTAAAATGGTTGGATGTGGTTTTGGAAACCTTGGTAAAGTGTCAATGTGTGAGTTGAGGATGGCTTGTTTTTGATTTTGGTACATTTTGAATGATTTCAAAGAGAAGGGTTGAAATTGGCATGTTTGATTGATTTTGAAAAGAGTTGAAAGTGGCTTGTTTTGAAAATGGCACCTTGTGGTTTTGTATGAAAACATGGTTTTTGGGCATACTTTGACGGGACATAACTTGGACTACGGATCTCTGATTTGTGCCAAATCTGTTTAGAAATGAAATTGGATCCGGGATGTCCATGCCGTTCGAAGAACGGGTGAAAAACGGTTTAAAATGAGGAAGTTATGTCCGTCGGAAGATTGGGGTTTGAATCTGTAAATTCTGCAGCTTTTAACTTAGAAAATTTTTAGCAGAATGACCCCTCGCGCGTAGGCGCACTTGGTGCGTACGCGCCGTTCTTCGAGAAAGCGCCATCCACGCGTGCGCGTACGCGTGGACCTGTTTTCATCCCAAAGTTGATTTTTGAGTTTTAAAAGCCAAATTTCATACTTCTAAGCCTCCGATCTCACCACTTATGTCTTAAATCATTATGATATGCCTAGCATGAGAAAAAGGGCTAGTGAATGTGGTAACTTGCGAGTGAAGCAAGGGAAAAATGAATGATCATTGAGGATCAAAGATGATTATGTGAGATGCGGAGAATGGCGGTGGAAGTGCTTGTTGTGCCATGGGCCGAAGGGCCGTAATTGTTAATGAATTGGCTGGTTATGGATTTAACCGTGAGCCGGATGGCTAGATTATTGCCGTGTTACGGCGGAGCCATGTTTATGGCCAAGTATAAATGCATATATGATGTTGATTGAATTGTGAAGGTTTGCACTTCCACCATTGGAGATGAGGGTTTCCCTGGGTAGTAGCAATGGCTAGCCACCATGTGCTCCAGGTTGAGACTCGAAGCTCTTTTGACCCTATGTCGTAAGTGTGGCCGGGCACTGTGAAAGGCCCGGATGAGCTCGCCCCCATAAATATTCACCAGTGATGGTGATGGATAAATATTCACCAGTGAGGGTGATGGATATGGATCATGATTATGATCAAGTTTATGATGAGTATAACTCGAGTTGGGGATGCACGACAGAGGGACAGTCCAATGGCTAGCTACCAGGACTTGTCGGGTTGGCTCTATAACTGACAGATGATATCATCAGCCACTAGGGACAGGCATGCATCATAAGCATACTACATGAATTGTTTGAGATTGCCTATTTGACTGCATATTACTTGCTAATTGCCTAAATGCCTTATTTGTTCCTATTTGTAAATCTCTTGTCTGATATAACTGTGTTTGCTATATTATACTCCTGCTGGTTGTTGGGAGGTCTGAAGGAAGTAGAAAGGGAAGTATTAGTTAGACTGAAGGATCTTTAGTTAGTTGCCGCTTACGGTTTAGCTTGTTTATAAGCTTTGATATTTTCTGGAGGAAGTTCTAGGATTGCCTTCGGCTTTCCTCTATTATTATGTATTATATATGTGGAAGCTGTTACCGTACTGGGGACCTCTGGTTCTCACCCATGCGGATTTTGTGGTTTTCAGATGCAGGACGCGAGGCTTCTCGTTGAGGCATGCTGGGGACTTCTGGATTAGCGAAGATTCTTGTTCTCGGGACTCTATCTTGATTTATATATCTTGTTTAGATACTTTTATCTCCATTAAATAATACAAACTGTGATGACTCCTTCTAGAGGGGATTTTGGAGATTAGGTTTTCGGTATTTGTGTCCCTTTGGGTTTTCCTTGGGGTTTTCCTTATTTTATTATATGTATATATTGCTATGCTCGAACCGGTTACCTTCGCAGCCGGATTTTGAGTCTTGATATTCCTGTTTTTGATACTCTTTATATATATGATCTTGCGTTAGCTTATCCTTTGCTCGTTGTGTTAGTGATCGGAGTGTTGCGCTTTCAAGTTGCGGTTTTTGTTTACCCCTTTTTTCTACAAGGCTTCTAGTTATAATCAATCATTCATACTACTATACGTACTAAATTTTTATTTTAGAGGTCGTAATACCTTGCCATCTCTGAATTATGACTTAAGCATAAGTCTCTGTATGGTAGGGTGTTACATTATGGTATCAGAGCAGTTCGTTCCTGTAGAGCCTGAGGAATGGACTGACTATGCTTCTGTGCATTCTCTGTATGTGTGTTATGTGCTGTTAGTATATCTACTTGATATAGTTGGCATAAACGTTCATGAGCATGCATTTGGGACTTTAAAGTACTAAACTTCCGATATTGAGATTGATCAACTTAATATCGATTGTTTGGTGTGTATAGGAACCAGATGGCGCCTCGTGGGCGCGGTAGAGGCCGTGGGAGAGGTCGTACTAATGCTCGTGCGCCGGAGACTAACCCTAATGACCCGTTGAACTTTATGACTGCGTTGGAGAATATGGCTGCTGCTATGCAAGCCACTGCTGAGGCTCTTGGTCAACAGATGAACAACCATGGTAATGACGGAGGTGGAGTTCAGGGCCCGATGACACTGGCGAACTTTTTGAAGGTTAATCCACCTAAGTTCAAGGGAACTACTAGCCCGACTGAGGCCGATACATGGTTTCAGGCTATAGAGCGAGCACTGCAAGCATAAGTGGTACCTGAAGGACAGCGTGTCGAGTTCGCTACCTATATGCTCACAGGTGAAGCGTCGCATTGGTGGCAAGGTATCCGTCGTCTTCTGCAGCAGGGTGATGATTATATCACCTGGGATGTCTTCCAAGAGGAGTTCTATAAGAAGTACTTTCCGACTTCTGCTAGGACGGCCAAGGAGCTTGAATTGTTGCAGCTGAAGCAGGGTACTATGTCCGTATCTGAGTATACTGACAAGTTTGAGGAGCTGTTCAGATTCTCTCGTATGTGTCAAGGGACTCCGGTGGAATATGAGGAATGGAAGTGTGTTAAGTACGAGGGAGGACTCCGGAGTGATATTTTCGGTTCGGTGGGGCCAATGGAGATTAGGACTTTCTCCGAATTGGTGAACAAGTGTAGGGTTGCTGAAGAGTGTGTGAAGAGGGCAGCCGCTGAGAAAGGAAGTCACAAAGGATCATTTCCACAGAACCGAGGGAAGAGCTTTGCACCTAGAGGTCTGTCTTTCAAGAGGGGAGGTTCTTTTAGGAGGCCCAACAACAACTACTCCCAAGGGAAAAGGTTTGGGAAGCAGCCTCAGAATGATCAAGCTTGTACTAGGTGTGGGAGTCACCATCCGGGAGTACCATGCAAGGCCGGATGGGGTTTGTGCTACAATTGTGGAAAGGCGGGGCATAAAGCCGCAAGTTGTCCAGAGAAGCAAAAGCAAGGTGCTGGGAAAGCACAACAGACTGGTCGGGTGTTCACCACCTCAGCTGTGGGTGCAGAAGGATCTGAGACACTCATTCGAGGTAACTGTGAAATGGCTGGTCAAACCTTAAATGCTTTATTTGATTCGGGAGCATCGCATTCATTTATTGCATTTGAGAAAGCCCATGAGTTAGGATTGAAGATCGTAACCTTAGGTTATGACCTAAAGGTACATAATGCTACCCATGAAGCCATGGTAACTAGGCTAGGATGCCCGAAAGTTTCGTTCAGGTTCAAGCAGCGTGATTTTGTCCATAATTTAATCTGCTTACCGATGATCGGTCTTGATCTTATCTTGGGATTGGACTGGTTATCTGAGAACCATGTCCTACTTGATTGTTCTACAAAGTCAGTGTACTTTATGCCGGAAGATACAGAAGGGCCGGTCGTGGTGAATAATTATTACTTGAATTCGATGATGGTGAACTGTTTTGGAATCGAATGTCAGGGTATCCTGTTGTTAACCGCTGGTGTTTCGGGTGATGATCAAAAGTTGGATCAGATTCTGGTAGTGTGTGAGTTTCCGGAAGTGTTTCCCGATGATATTGAGGAATTTCCACCTAACCGAGAGGTCGAGTTTGCTATTGAGTTGGTGCCTGGGGCGGGACCAATCTCAAGTGCTCCTTATAGGATGTCACCATTAGAGATGGCCGAGCTAAAGTCTCAGTTAGAGGAATTGTTGGGTAAGAACTTTATCCGACCAAGTGTTTCCCCGTGGGGTGCTCCAGTATTACTGGTAAAGAAGAAAGATGGAAGTATGCGGCTCTGTGTGGATTACAGGCAGCTGAACAAGGTCACCATAAAGAATAAATACCCATTGCCGAGGATTGATGATCTCATGGATCAATTACAAGGAGCTGGGGTTTTCTCCAAGATCGATTTGCGATCCGGTTATCACCAGATAAGGGTGAGGGGTGAGGATATCCCTAAGACTGCTTTCAGGACTCGTTATGGTCATTACGAGTATACTGTAATGTCTTTTGGGTTGATGAACGCTCCTGCAGTGTTTATGGATTACATGAATAGAGTGTTCCATCCGTTTCTGGATAAATTCGTTGTTGTCTTCATTGACGACATACTAATTTACTCCAAGACCGAAGAAGAGCATGCGGAACACTTGCGGACCGTGTTGCAAATTTTAAAGGAGAAGAAACTCTATGCGAAATTGTCTAAGTGTGAGTTTTGGAAGGATGAGGTAAAGTTTTTGGGTCACGTGGTGAGTAAGAGGGGAATAGCCGTAGATCCAACTAAGGTGGAGGCTGTGATGGAATGGAAGCAACCAACCACAGTAACTGAGATAAGGAGTTTTCTGGGTTTAGCTGGCTATTACCGAAGGTTCATCAAAGGCTTTTCGCAATTAGCTTTGCCGTTGACAAAGTTAACTCGCAAAGACACTCTGTTTGTTTGGACTCCTGAGTGCGAGGAGAGCTTTCAGGCATTGAAGAAAAAGTTGACCACTGCACCTGTGTTAGTGTTACCTGAGCCGAACGAGCCTTTTGAGGTGTACTGTGATGCATCGTTGAAGGGTCTAGGGTGCGTGCTGATGCAGCATCATAATGTGGTGGCGTATGCCTCACGACAGTTGAGACCTCATGAAGTTAGTTACCCTACGCACGATCTGGAACTCGCTGCGGTCGTATTGCCTTGAAGGTGTGGAGGCATTATCTCTATGGGGTTAAGTTCCAAGTCTTTTCCGATCACAAGAGTTTGAAATACCTCTTTGATCAGAAAGAGCTTAATATGAGGCAAAGGAGGTGGATGGAATTATTGAAGGACTACGACTTTGAGTTGAATTACCATCCGGGAAAAGCGAATATAGTGGCGGATGCGTTAAGTCGGAAGTCGTTATATGCGTCTTGGATGATGCTTCAAGAGGAGAAGTTGCTCAAGGGATTCGAGAGTCTAAAAATTGGTGCTCGAGAAGTATCTGGAAACTTGTGTTTGAGCCGATTAGAAATCTCAAGTGACTTTAAGTCCGAACTCCTAAAGGCTCATGAAAATGATGAAGCATTATGGAAGGTGTTACCGGCTATCGAGCAAGGAAAACAGTGGAGAGTGTCGGAAGAAAAAGATGGGTTATGGAGATTCAAGGGTAGGATCATTGTGCCGGATGTTGGTACTTTGAGACAAGATATCTTAAGGGAGGCACACAAAAGTGGATTCTCCATTCACCTGGGAAGTACTAAGATGTACCATGATTTAAAGGTGATGTTTTGGTGGCCGGGTATGAAGAATGATGTGGCGGAATATGTTTCAAAGTGCTTAACTTGTCAAAAGGTAAAGATTGAACATCAAAGACCTTCCGGGATGTTGCAACCTTTAGAGGTTCCGCAATGGAAGTGGGAAAGTATTGCAATGGACTTTGTGTCGGGATTGCCAAGGACTAGGACTGGTTTTGATGCTATCTGGGTGATTGTGGACCGACTGACGAAGTCAGCTCACTTTTTGCCCATTCGGATGACTTACACCCTTGAGGAGCTAGCTCGGTTATACATAAAGGAGATTGTGAGACTCCATGGTGTACCTGCTACTATAATCTCTGATAGAGATCCTCGTTTCACTTCGAGGTTCTGGGGTGCATTTCAGAAAGCTTTTGGAACCCGATTAAGCTTGAGTACAGCTTACCATCCTCAAACAGATGGTCAATCTGAGAGGACGATCCAAACACTAGAGGATATGTTGAGAGCTTGTGTTTTGGACCAACCGACGAGTTGGGATCGGTATATGCCGTTAGTGGAGTTTGCATACAATAATAGTTACCATGCGAGCATCGGAATGGCTCCGTATGAGGCATTGTATGGGAGGAAATGTCAATCTCCACTATGTTGGTATGAAGCTGGAGAGAAAGGCTTGTTGGGGCCAGAAATGATAGCTGAAACCACTGAACAAGTCAAGAAAATCCGAGACAGGATGCTTACGGCGCAGAGTCGCCAAAAGAGTTACGCCGATCAGAGGCGGAAGCCCTTGGAATTTGAGGAAGGAGATCATGTTTTCCTGAAGGTTACTCCGACCACAGGAGTAGGTAGAGCGATTAAAGCAAAGAAGTTGAATCCTCGATACATTGGTCCATTTCAGATCCTGGAGAGGATTGGGCCGATGGCGTATCGGGTGGCTCTACCACCTCATCTTTCGAACCTGCACGATGTGTTTCACGTGTCACAGCTTCGGAAGTACACTCCTGATGCTAGCCATGTGTTAGAACCTGAATCAGTTCAGTTAAGAGAAGATTTGACGCTTCCAGTGGCTCCAGTTAGAATTGACGATACTAGTATCAAACGATTGCGTGGAAAAGAGGTTTCATTAGTCAAAGTGGCTTGGAGTCGAGGCGGTGTTGAAGAACACACTTGGGAACTTGAGTCAGAGATACGAACGGATTATCCGCACTTATTCTCAGGTAATTGAATTTGAATTTTGTGGGCAAAATTCCCAATTAGGTGGGTAGAATGTAAGACCCGGTTAATTAATGGTTAATTAACCCATAAATGAGAATTTATTCTAGAAAGCCAAAAATGTTATTTTTATGGCTAAATGTGATAGAGGAAATTGAGACGAGAATTTCGGTACCAATTTTATAGAAATCGGACCAAGATTGGACCGAACGGGCCAAACCGGACCAACCGGACCCAAAGTGGGCCCTTGGCCCAACATAACTAAACCAAAACCCTAGTTTTCAGCACTCTCTCTCCTCACACAACACCAAAACACGCTGAAAATTGAGATGGAAGGGGGAAGAACACTCTCTCAACTTCCTTCTCTCACTTGATCTTCAAACCACCATAACTTTTGATCTAGAGCTCCGATTGCCGCTCCGTTTGCGGCCACGCGTTCACCGCGGAGAGCTCTACAAAACCCATACAATCAATCTTGAGGTAAGCCACTTTTTACTGTTCGAAATTCCAGCCCTTGATTTCGAGTTTCATGAGCAAAAATGTTGAGATTTTGGGTTCTTTGATGTTATAGGACCCAACTCTCTTGAAGGAGAAGGTTAATCTTGTCTCCTTGGACCTTGGGTGTGGTAAGATTCTCAACCCTAGTATAATTTGTTGTTCTATGATGTTTGGGTATTGAGATGTTGTGTATGGGTATGATGATTGTGGCTTAGGTTGTGTATATGTGAACATTGGAGCTTGATTGGTGATTTTGGAAAGCTTGAAAGAGGGTTTTGTGTGATAAAATCTGTTCTTGGAGGTGTTGATACCTTGAGAGCTTGTGGACAAGTGATTTGGAAGTGCTCCGGTTGAGCTTGGGGAATCGGCTAAGGTATGGTTTTAGTTTCCCGTATCTAATATGTAATGTGGTAGGAAATACTTAGGCTAGAGGCCCTAAGATAGGCATTGAATTGTTGGTGTTGTTGAATGGTTGAAATATATGATGTGTTCATATATGTGATTATGAATATTGATGCCTTGATTGTGTGAAATATGAGAAATGCATGTTGTGATACATGCTTGATGGATGATTGAGGTTGAATTGATGGGTGGTACCATGTTGATGGTGAGTATGATGTTGATTATGTATAATGATGGTTAATTGGAAATGGTATTATTGGAAATTGGGATGAGGAAGGATGTATGACATGATATTGTGTTGTCCTTTAGCCATTTGATTGAGAAGTGTTAAAATGGTTGGATGTGGTTTTGGAAACCTTGGTAAAGTGTCAATGTGTGAGTTGAGGATGGCTTGTTGTTGATTTTGGTACATTTTGAATGATTTCAAAGAGAAGGGTTGAAATTGGCATGTTTGATTGATTTTGAAAAGAGTTGAAAGTGGCTTGTTTTGAAAATGGCACCTTGTGGTTTTGTATGAAAACATGGTTTTTGGGCATACTTTGACGGGACATAACTTGGACTACGGATCTCTGATTTGTGCCAAATCTGTTTAGAAATGAAATTGGATCCGGGATGTCCATGCCGTTCGAAGAACGGGTGAAAAACGGTTTAAAATGAGGAAGTTATGTCCGTCGGAAGATTGGGGTTTGAATCTGTAAATTCTGCAGCTTTTAACTTAGAAAATTTTTAGCAGAATGACCCCTCGCGCGTAGGCGCACTTGGTGCGTACGCGCCGTTCTTCGAGAAAGCGCCATCCACGCGTGCGCGTACGCGTGGACCTGTTTTCATCCCAAAGTTGATTTTTGAGTTTTAAAAGCCAAATTTCATACTTCTAAGCCTCCGATCTCACCACTTATGTCTTAAATCATTATGATATGCCTAGCATGAGAAAAAGGGCTAGTGAATGTGGTAACTTGCGAGTGAAGCAAGGGAAAAATGAATGATCATTGAGGATCAAAGATGATTATGTGAGATGCGGAGAATGGCGGTGGAAGTGCTTGTTGTGCCATGGGCCGAAGGGCCGTAATTGTTAATGAATTGGCTGGTTATGGATTTAACCGTGAGCCGGATGGCTAGATTATTGCCGTGTTACGGCGGAGCCATGTTTATGGCCAAGTATAAATGCATATATGATGTTGATTGAATTGTGAAGGTTTGCACTTCCACCATTGGAGATGAGGGTTTCCCTGGGTAGTAGCAATGGCTAGCCACCATGTGCTCCAGGTTGAGACTCGAAGCTCTTTTGACCCTATGTCGTAAGTGTGGCCGGGCACTGTGAAAGGCCCGGATGAGCTCGCCCCCATAAATATTCACCAGTGATGGTGATGGATAAATATTCACCAGTGAGGGTGATGGATATGGATCATGATTATGATCAAGTTTATGATGAGTATAACTCGAGTTGGGGATGCACGACAGAGGGACAGTCCAATGGCTAGCTACCAGGACTTGTCGGGTTGGCTCTATAACCGACAGATGATATCATCAGCCACTAGGGACAGGCATGCATCATAAGCATACTACATGAATTGTTTGAGATTGCCTATTTGACTGCATATTACTTGCTAATTGCCTAAATGCCTTATTTGTTCCTATTTGTAAATCTCTTGTCTGATATAACTGTGTTTGCTATATTATACTCCTGCTGGTTGTTGGGAGGTCTGAAGGAAGTAGAAAGGGAAGTATTAGTTAGACTGAAGGATCTTTAGTTAGTTGCCGCTTACGGTTTAGCTTGTTTATAAGCTTTGATATTTTCTGGAGGAAGTTCTAGGATTGCCTTCGGCTTTCCTCTATTATTATGTATTATATATGTGGAAGCTGTTACCGTACTGGGGACCTCTGGTTCTCACCCATGCGGATTTTGTGGTTTTCAGATGCAGGACGCGAGGCTTCTCGTTGAGGCATGCTGGGGACTTCTGGATTAGCGAAGATTCTTGTTCTCGGGACTCTATCTTGATTTATATATCTTGTTTAGATACTTTTATCTCCATTAAATAATACAAACTGTGATGACTCCTTCTAGAGGGGATTTTGGAGATTAGGTTTTCGGTATTTGTGTCCCTTTGGGTTTTCCTTGGGGTTTTCCTTATTTTATTATATGTATATATTGCTATGCTCGAACCGGTTACCTTCGCAGCCGGATTTTGAGTCTTGATATTCCTGTTTTTGATACTCTTTATATATATGATCTTGCGTTAGCTTATCCTTTGCTCGTTGTGTTAGTGATCGGAGTGTTGCGCTTTCAAGTTGCGGTTTTTGTTTACCCCTTTTTTCTACAAGGCTTCTAGTTATAATCAATCATTCATACTACTATACGTACTAAATTTTTATTTTAGAGGTCGTAATACCTTGCCATCTCTGAATTATGACTTAAGCATAAGTCTCTGTATGGTAGGGTGTTACATTGGGAGAGAAGTGACTGGATATGGGAGTATTCACAGAGGCCATGATTTCGGGGTGATCAATGCCGAGGGTAAAACTATTTTGGACTTTTCCTCAACCTTTGATCTTCTTATCGCAAATACATGTTTTAAAAAAGAGAGACGAACATCTTATAACCTATAAGAGTGGCCTGACAAGCTCTCAAATCAACTTCTTCTTGTTGAGGAGAATCGACCGAAAATTTGCATTAACTGTAAAATTATCTCGGAAATATATTAAATAAAATCCATACTTAAAATTATTAAAATATTAGTATTTTATAAACATTTAAAATTTAAAAAAATATATAATTTAGTCACCTTTAATATTTTGGGGTACCATTGTTAATTATAATAATATTATTACCTTTTAAAAAATATGGAATTTTTTTTGAAATCAAATAAAAAGAACTTTTAATTCCAAAAAAAATTAATTTATCTTTATTTTTCAGAATCCATTTTTATTTTTATGAGAAAAGGACAAATAGGTCCCTGATTTTTTGTCCCGCGGATATTTTCGTCTCTGACCATTGAAAAATACTTTTAAGTCCCTGACCTTCACAAAACTTGGACGGATTAGTCTCTCCGTCCAAATGCCTCCGTCAGGGACTGATCCGTCCAAATGTCTCCGTTAAGGACTGATCCGTCCAAGTTTTGTGAAGGTCAGGGACTTAAAAGTATTTTTCAATGGTCAGAGACGAAAATGTCTGCGGGACAAATAGTCAGAGACCTATTTGTCCTTTTTTCTTATTTTATTTTGGGAGAAGTTCGCTCAAGTCTTCAGCCAACTTCAACTTCTTGGACGCCTAGCCCCTGTCGACGAACTTTACTAACCTTTCGGCAAACTTTACTATATTCCTGCCTAAAAATAATTACACACACGTTATAAATAATAAAATAATACCTTTTTTTTAAATAAAAGTGTCTTATATCTTTATGGATATCTATAATAAAATTTTCTCATTTTTAAGTGTATTGTTGATTATTTATATATATTATAAAATTTTTTACACGTACTCTCAACCATTTTTTATTCTTTTTTCATTATGTTTATCCTTATTTTTTTATTTTATACCATATTTAAATATTTATTACACTATAAAAAATATTAACAGAGTACAATAAAATACTTATTCATTAATATTAATATTAATAATATTTATTAATATTTTTTACTATACTCATTGATATCTTTATGATCTAACAAATATTATTTATTTTAAATTTAATTAATATATTAATGTACCAATATTAGTGAGTAGCTATTTTATTATACTTATTAATAATTTTGTAATATAATAAATATTTAAATATAGTGTAAAATGAAAGAATAAGAATAAATATAATAGAAAATTAAAAAATTGAGAATACGGTGTAAAAAATTTTATAGTATATGGGAATGATCAATAATACACATAGAAGTGAGAAACTTTTTTTCATAGATATCTTATGAAAATAAATGACGCTTTTATTTTACAAAAATTATTATCTTATTATTTATAATATATGTTTAATTTTTTTAGGTGGACGAATGTGATAAAATTCATCGAAAAATGAAGTGAACCCCAGTCTAAAAAATAAAATTCGTCTCGAAGCTAAGTGAACTTCGTCCAAAATACTAAAGTTTGCCGAGAGTTTGGACGAACTTCTCTCAAAATCTTTAAAAAAAGAGTTTTAAATTCTAAAAGATAAAGATGTGTATTTTTTTTAAAAATATTTTTTTTATTTTATTTCAAAAAAATTCCTAAAAAATATAGGTTTATTTTGAGTCACAACGCTAACTATTTATTCAATGATTTCTTTTATTATAACAGAAACTTTATCTATTTATCTTTTTTTTCAAAACATGAAATATGATAGATTTTATTATAAAGTTTCTTAAATAAAGATTTTTGTTATGTACTTATTTATTTTCAAATTGCATGACTGAATTGTTTATTATATATAATATATTCATATATAATGTGTGATTATGTACTTCTTTGTTGGAGGGAGTAATTAGCTAATGGATTGGTTAGGTTGGGTTCAATGATTCTAGACTTGTGAGTTTAGCAGGGAACAGCGTCTGACTCGTTAATGAATCAGATTCATTATTTTGTTGATAAACTTTGTTATCTTGTTCGCTGCAATGATAATGATAATACACTTTGATAACATAAACATCAATTTAAATAATCATATAATGGCATGTGTGTTTTTTTGGATGTTGCACTTGGTTCAATAGTAAATAAAATAGCATGCAAGCTTTCATCATCACGAGCGTCATACTAGATATTTTTAGGCGAAGAAAAGTAGGCTGCAAATTGTAAATTAAATAATGGTCTTAATTTATTGCAAGGGTTATAGCACCGCAAATTATTTTTTATATTTGGTGGGTGGAGATGATGTTTTGTAGAATTATGGATTATAAAGGTGTTATTTTTAAATGTAAAATTTTTTTATTTAAAATGTGAAAATTGGATTCTCTGATTTTTTTTGGGAATAAAAATTGGAATATTTAATTTGTTAGAAACGAAAATCGAACCCTCCAATTGATGAAATTTTAAAAAACAAAAATCACAATAAACAAATCGGATCTTCTGATTTGATATTAAAAAAATTTAAAAAATCAACTTATAAAATAATGGAACCTACCAATTACTGATTTCCATACCAAAATAAAAACACATGCACTACCAATAGAATTGAATTGCACACATTTCTCTTCCATAATAAAAATTTTTAGCCTTATAGCACATGAGTGCTCCTCATAAATATATTTTAGGGAAAAGAATAAATAGGTCTCTGAACTTTTTATTTGTAGACATTTTATTTTCTCAGAATTAAAAAATACAAAACAATCTCTAACCATTTAAAATGTCCGACATATGGATTTTTCCGTTCAATCTGCTTGGCCAAACGTTACGGATTCAGATTAGGTGGCATTTGTGTAGAATGTGTGTACGTGTCACCAAGATGTTATTAACGAGACTGACGTGGTCTGTTATAGAAAGTTATTGGACATATTAGTCTTTATGCACTAAAATGACGACATTTCAAAAAAACATTGTTCAACGCTTCATATTAGATATGCCAAGAATGCCCATATCAGTCATAGACAATTACAGAAATTCCTAGCACTGATGTTTTCTTCCAAAAAATAGAACGCTTCATCTTCGTCATATCGCCATTGGTGTTTTGTGAAGCAGTTCCAGTGAAGTTTCGTTGTTGTAGCTGCGTCCGCCATGGAGAGTAGTAAGTACATTGTTATTGAAACTTGTACTTCTGCCTTTTATTTGTTATACATGTCCTAACTCCTAAGATAAGATTTATCGGGACTGTAAGTGAGGATAGTGGCTAATTAATTGTGTGGGGTTAGTGAGGTTTAGGATAATATTTAGTGAGGTTTTGGATCATTGTTAATAATGTATGGTTTTGTGTTGTGTTGTATATTGAAAAATGTTGTAGATGGATAATGTATTTTGTGTTCCTGTGTTTCATCATGGGAACTACTTTTCAAGGACATCTACCGGTGAGTTAATCTATCTTCATGGTCAAGTTGAGAAGTTTTTACCCATGGACTTGAATTTTGTCAATTTTGGATATTTAATCACGCTGTGCAAAGGACTGGGATATCAATCATATAAGGAGGATTACTGGTATGATCCGAAAAGCAAGGATATAGAGTCAGGGCTGCATGTACTAAGGGGGGATGCGGGGATCAACCAAATGCGATAGGCTAAGTTGAAGAACAAAGACACTGATGAGTTTTACAATTTTGTTTTATCACTGTTGATGATCCTAAGATTGCAGATGGTGCTTGTGAGAAATATGATGAGGTTGAGGAAGAAGTGGATCCAAATGAGTTGGAGATGTTAGATGACTCATCTATTGATCATGATAGTGATGACAGTGCGAAAGATAAGCTGTATAAACCACCACTTCCCAGTTATGAAAGCGGGAGTGAGAGTGGTGAAGATGATCGATAATAGGAGCATTAGTATTAGAGCTGCCAAAGGGAAGAGAAAACAAGTGTCTCCATTGTCGAAGAAACACATTGAACCCCAGGAAAAGCAAAAAAAAAAAAAAAAAAAAAGCCACACATGTGTCTAAAAGGGAGAGGTTTAAAGCAAGAAGGGTGGGCTCAACTGAAAAAGGTTTATCAAAGATGAATGGGCCTGCTAAATAACCCAACACAAGTGAGCCTACAAGATAGCCCAATAGAGTTAGGCTTGCCAGGGAGCCCAACACGAGGCCACTAATTGCAGAGTATGTCAGTGATATAGACACAGAAGATGAGGACATTGTGTATGAGTATGAATTTGAGGATCTGCATACCCCTGTCTCATCGGAAGATGAAGGGAACAAACAACATTGGCATGAGTTTAATGAATAGTATGACTTCAGAGAAGGGAGATTTGAGTTTAACACAAAATTTGCTACAATTGAGAGGTTCAAGAGGCTGTGAAGGATTTGTTTATTGCTGAGGAGAGGGAGTTGGTCTGGATAAAAAATGACAAAGAAAGAATTAGAGTTGGCTACAAGGGTGAAGATTGTCCTTGGAGTGCCCATCTCTCATACAATAAACAGCTGTAGTGCTTTCAGGTGAAAACATATAGGAATGAGCATACATATTCAAAAGACCTATGAAGTAATGCAGCTAACCAACACTGGATCAACAAGAAGGTGGAGAAAAGGATGACCAACCATCCCCACATGGCCACACATGAAGCTATTGATTTTTAAAGAGAAGATTTTGATCTTATTGTACACCCTAAGATGGTTTATAGAGCTGTAAGGGAAGAAAAAGATAGAATTATGGACAATGAGGTAGAACAATATGTGAAGTTGAGAGACTACTTGATGGAGATACATAGAAGCAATCCAAGGTCTACTACCTTGCTAGATGTTATTCCCATGCCACAGTCACCCCTACCTTTGACAAAATGTATATATGTTTCGATGCCTCCAAGCTTGGATTTAAGAGTGGATGAAGACCCTTAATTCATTTGGATGGAGCATTTCTCTAACCTTATCATGGGGGCCAATTACTGTCTGCTGTGGCACAAGATGCTAACAACTAGTTTTATGTGATTGTCTTTGCGGTTGCAAGATCTGAATCGAAGGAGTCATGAAAGTGGTTCTTACCATTCTACAAGAGGATATTGGAGATGTGCAACATCATGATTGAAAATTTATGTCTGACCAACGAAAGGTTTGTACCTCAATTTTTGTAGTTAATTTCATTTAATTCATGAAATTTGATCATGCCACTTTCTGATTCAATTAATCAAATGAATGATTTGTTAGGGTCTATTGCCCGCATTGAAAGACATAATGCCGAATGCACCAGTTTGAAATTGTGTCATGCACATGTGGAAGAATTTTATCAACTGATTCAAGAACTTATACATTAGAAAAATTGTGTGGAATTATGCAAGGTGTACTATCCCTGAGTTTAAGGCAACCATGGATAAGCTGAAAGAAGTTAATAAGGATGCCTACTCATACCTGATGAAATTTAATCCTGCAATATGGGTGAGAGCCTACTTCAGCTGTGGTATGAAAGTTGACAACCTAACTAACAACATGTGCAAGTCTTTCAATGCGAAAATTGTTAAGTACAGGTGCAAGCCTATACTCATAATGTGCGAGGAATTGCAATATTATCTCATGAGGCGTATGGTTCAACACAAGAGACTAATAGAGTGTCATTATGGATAGCTTTCACCAATTCAAGAAAAGAGGTTGAAGCGGCTTGTCATACCAAGCAACAAATGGACTGTAGAGTGAATTAGTGATAACAAGTGCAAGCATTTTGAGGTCACCTACAAAGACTCTAAATTTGATGTGGATCTGATCAAGCATACATGCACTTGTAACAGGTGGCAACTAACCGGTCAGTGTGGATTTATATTTTCTTTGTTATTGGTGTTATCATTAATGGAAATTGTATTTTGGTATTATCCTTAGTTGAATTTGTCTTTGCTTTTTTGTTGGTATTATCATTACTTGACATTGTATTTGGTGTTATCCTTACTTGAATTATTTTTACTTTGTTGTTGGGGTTTTCATGAAAAAGGAATGCCGTGCACTCATGTCGTAGCTGCAATTAAAAAAAGATATGATAACCTTGAAGATTATGTGCATCCATGGTTATGTATGAAATCTCTGAAGAAGACTTATGAACACTTCATCCAGCCAGTAACCAGTGAAGAGTTATGGATAAGGACTGATCAAACTAGGCATGCACCCACCAACCATTAAGAGGCTAATTAGTTGTCCAAAGGTCCATAATAGGCAGAAAGACCCAGTAGAAGCTGTAATTGAAGGTAAAAATTTGAAGAGGAGTTTCTATGTGACATGTAGCAAGTGTGGTCAGAGGGGACACAACTATAAGATATGCAAGGGTTTGCCATCGAATCCAAATTGAAAACTAAAGACGAAGAAACCAAAGAAGAATACAATAAAAGCCTTTGACTTTTGGTTCTACCACTGCCACAATCAGCCCCCCAGGCAGAGGTACTTCACAACTTGAAGGATGTTTCTGTCCTCCCGATAACAAATTAAAGGATTTAGTTGTCTATTTTCACATTTTTAAAGGACCAAGTTGTATTTTTTTACTTTATTTGAGGACTTTAGTGTCACATTTCATTTATGGCATTAACATAACATGGTGTTTTAGGGTGAAGAGCAAAATGTAGCTGTATAAACTAAGCAGAACCATTCTGATCAGAACCCCGCTGGCCAGCATTCTATTGAGGCAAATTATGAAAATTCATATTTATTTGAGAAATTTTGTAGAACTTATCTTGACCTTACCAACTGTACATCTCAAGCAATTGCATATTCATTTACAGGCTAGCACAACTCCAAATGTGACCCAACAATCTACTCCAAAAGTCCCATTTGTACCTGTTTCTACAGTCTCTGCAAGGTAAGGTCAAGTACTATTCAAACCTCCAGCCCAAGTTTCAGCAAGGCCAGCCAACAGTACCTTGAGACCAATGCAACCAATTAGGAGGAAGGCTGTTGGCAAATAATAACATGTTCCAACACCACAACAACCAACTGCAAGAGTTAGTGGAGGACCATTTGAGGAGACTTTGGCTGCAGTAAGCACTGGAACTCAAAGAATGTTTAAGTTCATTCCGACCCCAAGAGTAAAAAATATATTAAGTAACTTTTTTCTCAAGTAATATAAACAAATTAGATGTCTTTTGAATTTGGAAAAATTCAAATAATAAAGACTATAACCTTAAAAGCTAAGCTGAATAAACAATACTACTTTAAAAATAGGTAAGCTACCTCAAAAGCAACACATCACTCTTCAAAAGCACATTGTTCAATTTTCAAATACAAAATTGTTAAAAGCGCCATATATATATATATATATATATATATATATATATATATATATATATATATATATATATATATATATATATATATATATATATATAAAGCTTTAAATGTGAAGTAACAAGCCAAATCATTTAGGGAAGCAATAAGTACTCTGTGAAGCTTTGATGAATCCATATTTCATGGTATTTATTTGCTTTAATTAGGTAGATTTTATTGACTTTTCTTGTCTTTATTCATTGAAATAGCATGCTTTGTGAATTCTTTCTTAATTGTGCTTAGTGTGAAAATATGTTTTTTATGCTTAAAATTGCCAATTTTAATTCACTTTTCTCCCATTCGATGCCTTGATATGTTTGTTTGAGTGATTTAAAGTTTCTCAAGGCAATAATGACTTGAAAAAGTGGAAGGAAAGCATGCAAAGTGAAAGAATTCAAGAAATGAAGGATTTGCAAAGTTGTCAATCATGACCTCTTCGCATTAAATTGATCATAACTTGAGTTACATAGGTCCAAATGAGGCGATTCCAGTGGCATTAGAAAGCTAACATCCGGGGTTTCAAAATGATATGCATATATTTGTAGTGGAAATGGTGTTTGGGTGTGCGTACACACACACTTGTGCGTAAGCACAAGAAGAAAATCAGCAAGTGTGCGTAAGCACACTTCTGTGCGTACGCACAAGTCTTGGCACGTGACCTCATTAATTGCAACTCACTGGCAGTGATTTTTGGGCTTCCAGAGCCCAATCCAACTCATTTCTGAAACTATTTCAAGCCAAATTGAAGAGGGATGAAGGGGGGAGCAATTAGGTTTAGGTTTTTACATGTTTTAGCTTAGTTTTTCTAGAGAGAGAAGCTCCCCCTTCTCTCTAGAATTTAGAATTTTTGTCTTAGTTTCTTTTTAATTTTAGATTTTAATTCTTGTTTTAATGTAGTTTCATTTATGTTTCTATGCTTTTTTGTCTTGATCTTCTTAATTTCTTTTGTCATTTTCTCAATTTTTTCATTTTTAGTTTATGAATACTCTTGTCAATTTTGGTTTTATTAATGCAATTTTAATGTTTTATGTTTCTTTGATGCTATTTGAGTTGTTATTATCATTTTATTGCAATTGGTAGTATAGATTTTATTTTTATTGCAATTTATGATATTTTTCCTTTTATGCATGCTAGGTGTTTGATAAAATATCTCTTTTAGCTTTTGTATAGTTTTTCACATTCTTAACTTGGAATTGGGTAATTAGGTGAACTTGAGTTATGGATGTCCATTCCTTATTGTGTTAGGATTGTTAGTTGGTTTGGTTTCCATTGACGCTAGTCTTTCACTAAGTTAATTAGTGAGTTGACTAGGACTTATGGATTGAGATCAATTATGTCCTTTTGACTTATACTCGATGTTAGCATAGACTAATTGGGATTAATTCTATGCAATTACCATATTTTTGGTCCATGACTAGGATAGAAATCCTTAATTCCCAATCCTTGCCAAGTGTTCTTTTTGCCATTTAATTTCTATTTTCATTGCTTTAATTGCTTTCCATTTAATTCCTTGTATGCTTGTTTAATTTCTTGCCTTTTAATTTTCTTGCATCTTGCTATCACAATCCCCAATCCCTCATAGCCAATAATTGAAAATTTTCTTGCAATTCCTAGGGAGAACGACCCAGGATTTAGAACTCCTGGTTATTTTGTGTTAATTGTGACAATTCTTGAATTAAACTTTGATTGAGAGTTAATTGTTGGTCTAGACTATACTTGCAACGAGATTCCATATTTTTGTAAAATTTTAGATTAACAATAATTCTCACATCAAGCTTCCATATATGGCAAAAGTCACCGACAAAAACAAAAAGTATATTCTCCTTCATTAACACTTAAAGAATATGAGGATAGTGACTAGAAAGGGTTTCCAATGAGTCTTTTGTAACTCCAAAACTATTTAAACAAAACCATAGAACCTCCTAAAAAAGATAAAGATTTGAGAAGATCTAATATATTGAAATATTTGCTATCAGAATCTCTCCTCCACATCTTCACCTCATAAGTTACTCACTTATGGAGAACAAGAGAACATATTTTATAATCCATATTTTATTGTACATCTGAATTTAAATTATATTCATGTATTATGGGAAGCCTTATATCAATTAGTAAGCATCACTAGGCTATATCTTAGAAGCAGAATAGGATCCTTGATATAAAATTGTTGAGTATGAAAATTTTTCAGTACTCTTACATATTATGTGTGTTCTTATGCCCAATAGTTCTTTTGTATATCTAAGATATGTTTGGTTTCTTAAATAACATCTTTGAACTATCTCAAAACCAAGATGAGTTCTCAATTTAAGTTATTAAGTTTGAGCATTTTTAAACTCCCTATATAACCTTTTGAGTCTTTGTATTTAAAAGATTTCATTAGAACTTGATCCAATAGTGATATCTACTCCTAAAAAAACTTAAGGAAATAATATCTAACGTTTTTAGGTTAGGTTGTGGTCTAATCATAGTCTTTCCTAAGAAGCTTAGAAAATATATAAAGTTCTTAGATTGATGAGGCATCCACTCTGAGACTAGACTCGCTTGCCCTGAGAAAACTTGAGACAAGAATATCTAATATTCTTAGGTTAGGCTGCAATCTAATTTGGGTCTTCTCCGACAATGTTAGGAGAATATTTAAGTATTTTAGATTAGTGGCATATCGAATTTAAGTCACTTCTTAGGTTGATAGGGCTTGAGGCAATAATATATAGGGTTCTTAAATTGGTGAGGAGTGAGGCTGAGTCTTGCATGCGAAAGTTAGGAGAATATCTAAAGTTCTTAAGTTGGTGAGGTATCCAATCTGAGTTACTTCATAGACCTGAGACTACTTGAAAAAATAATATCCTTTGTATATTTATTTTAATAATAGCACTCTCAAGTTTTTTTTAGGCCTGGACGCGGGTATTTTATCCAAACTATTATATATCACTGTGTACATCATCTGAATTCTTAATTCTTTGAATTTCATGGATATTACTTACTTAATTTAAGAGGTTCATCTCTGTTTTTATCTTAAGTTCTATTAGATGATTCAAAATCTTGTATATCATCATCTGGAGTCTTCCAAAGATCTTCGAATTTATCTCATAAATTTAAAGTGTTTTAGAAGCTTTGTTGAGAATATTTAAGTTTATTATTTAAAACAACTCTATCTAAGCTAATAACAAACGTTTTATTCTAAACCTTGAAAGTTGTTTTAAATCAACTAGCAAAAATGATATCTTGAACTATATTATAACATATCTCATTGTAGATAAGTCCAAAGACTTGATAAGCATTCATAGTTCACTTCATGAAAAAAAATGCTTTATTATGATTCAACTCATTTTCTCATGCTACATCTTTGCTACCTTTAATTTCCCATTTAGAGAATACCACTCTGAGGCAAGGGAAGGAGATGTATGAGGGTGGCCTTTCATGGGTCATGCTCTAAAGGAGATCTCGAATCAATGGGTCATGGTTGGAGGAGGGGTAGTGCATCCAGGGGTCGTGTAGTGAAGGAAGTGCGCATTCATAGATCATACATTGAAAATTAAAGGCAATGACGATTATCATTATAGGAAAGAAAGAAACTGGGACTATAGAAAAATTGTTTGAGGTAATGACAGAATAGGAAAAAGCTTGTAATGTAGTAGGTTTGAGATATAAGGTTCCTTGTTATATATTTCTTTTTAAAATCAATTATTCGTGACTCATTTTTATGGAATTAGGTTGAGGGTATAATGTGGACAAGTTATTGATAATGTTGTGAATTTATTAGAGTTTACAATTCTATTGTTTTAAAAGAGGTTGGATTTGGTTTTTGAAAATTTTGTTTGTGTTAGTCAATAAGCACAAGATACTTAAGAAGGGGTTGAATTGAGTATATAGAAACCAATGATAAAATTCTTACAAATAGAGGCGTCTATGAAATAATTGTATTATTAGATTCGTACTATTACTTTTAAAGAGCTTGCAATTGAACTCCAAGTACTTATAAGGAGTTGTATGTTCCAGTCACTTTAAAACATAAAAACAAATATATGAGAAATAAGTATAAAGAGATTACAAACATGGATTTTATTCTGGTTCGGTTACATCTCTATACCTACATCTAGTCCTCCGACAGCTGTGCCAAAGATTAATCCACTACCAATGAAGCTTAATGAAAGTGGTTGTTAAACTGTTAAAATGTTAACCACTTTTGATATACCTCCCAAAATTGTTCACTGTTTGTATTTCAAGTATCATTGCTCTTAGCAACACTGACTCTATGAATTTCAAGCAATCCCAACTTTAAATATAACCTGTGCACTTTTGATACCTCATAGTATCATCTTTGAATTTTGTTTGTAAAAAGTTTCACCACTTAAAGAGTCATACTTTAATTCTCATAGCCAAGAAAAGCTACAAAGCTGATCTCCTACAAGATATGAGAAATAGTAAATGATAGCTCTATTGAAATAGTAGATGAATAAAAATATATCTCTATGAACAAAACTTGTATGTCTCTCAAATTTTGTAAGAATCTTTTTGAAATGTGTGAAAATTATTATATAATCACAAGAAAACATAGAATGAGGTTTGATTATGCTTTATTACTGAAAATAATTTCAATGAATTTAGTTTATTTATAGACATGCCAAATCTTAGAAACATTGTAAGATAGGTGGGAGAAAACCAATTTGATAAAACTAGCCATTGCAGACTTTTTGCTAAAGAGAGAATTGATTCTTCATAAAAAAATTCTTCATTAGAAGTCATCATATAAATAATTTGAATTGTTCATCTGAGAATAGATTCTTTATCTTTGGAATCAATTCTTTATCACTTGGAATAAGTTTTTCAACTTTGTTCATTATATAAGTCTGTATGTTGTTGTTTTTTATAGCCATGTTATTGCAAGGTCGGATGTGGAAGTGGTACATGGCAAGAGGGAGGTATGCGATAATGTGAGGGTTCCCTTTGAGAAGTTTTCAGGTCGTACCTTAATTCTTCATTCTGATCCAAAAATAAAGTTTGTTTGTGATTGCGAATTGCTCCAATTTGATCTTTTTTGGGATCACTTCTTCTACAACCAAACCAATAATCTTTACATCATCGATGAGAGGAAGAAGGATGAAGAGAAAGAATGGCAACTTAGGGATTTAGTAACAGTGAGATTAAGGGTAGATCTCAACAAGGGGGTCTAGCCCTACTTATCTGAATAAGTAACTACCTCCCTAGATATCTCTTACTATCTCTACCATATCTAAAAGGTAGATCTCAACAAATTTCCAAGATAAAGGAAATGATTATCCACCAACAAAGGTAAAACTATTCCAAAAGGTGGTTATCTATTCTACTATAAATACACTGATACAACTCAAGTATATTCAAGTCCCAATCTACTAAAAATCTATTCAAGGCCCTTGCTAACTTAAGCATCAGAGACTTTTGCAGGTACTACCCCCCCACCTCCTCACGAAGAACTAGGATGGTGGCACCTCGGTACCAGCACAAGTCAGACGCCGCCTCAGAAGGAGTCTAAACCTCATGTTCAGGCCCAAATTATTGTTTCAGGTAACCCTCAAAATATTGGCGCCGTTGCCGAGGACTTGGACATCTACATCCACATATGGCAGACAATTAGTATGAAAACGGTTATACAGTGTATGAATCAGAGCCAGAGCCCCACCACGATGACTTGACGCTGGCATTACCTCCACCTTGAGAGAAAACAAATGCCCTCTACGGCGAAGGAACATTAGGAAACTCTCATCCGCGGTGGATTCATTCGGAGGTCCACCCGCCTGAAGATGAAGAACCGCCCCATCTGACGGAAGTATTAGGGTTAGTTCATGGCCACCGCGAACGATTAGAATAGTTTGAGCTGGAGGCTGAGTGACAACCAGAAGCAGAACGGGAATTACAAAAGAAGTATGACAATGAAAAGAGCTGGAAGAAAAGCTCTTGAGGTTAGAAGCCGACCTCCGAAGACGGAGTAATCAGACAGATTGGGAGGAAAACCCTCTTGGAGGTGAAGATCCATTTGTTGAAGAGATCATGCGAGCCAGGGTTCCCCGAAACTTCAAAAGAAGACATTGAGAGGAGGTTAGAGATCTGGCTCCCGACAAAGAAGTTGATATATTTTCAAGAAATCCCAAGAATTAGGATGCAGTTGGGTAGGAAAAATGTTGAGAATCTAAGGACCTTGGACTCAAACTCAAGAAAAAGGGAAGGTAACCCCTAACTTTGTGAAAAAACCATCATAGACGTATATGAAATGTCGTTCCGACCTATCAAGTCATGGGAAGCAGACTCTCTCCTTAGGGTCGGTAACAATAATCTCAAAGTTCCTCTCATCCTCTCGACTTAAACATAGCCTATGATGCCTACGAAAGGCCTCGGCATATTCATTATCAATAACAGGGGCATGGGTAAGAATAGATAAATCTACCATTTCAAGTCGGACGGAACCTTAATTGACATGCTGTGAACTACTGAACGAGACATACAAACTATACCTACAACACAATAAAATAAAAAATAATCACTTCAAATCGAGCAAAGCAAGCTAACCAATTAGAAGGTCGGGTCAACATCACAGATTCACACTAACTTTCCAGACGTAAACAACAGTAGCACAGGCATTCACAAAATCCAAAAGAGGTCGGGTCAACCTTGCGAAACCGTCCTAGAACACAAAAACAGCCATGTGATGCCTCTTACACATGAAAATGAAGCCATCTTATATATAAAAATGGCATCATTTGGGAAAAATATAGAACCCCACGATCAGGACCACAGCAGCAGTAACAGCAACAATAAAAATCTTTTCAATTTTTTTCAAACAGATTCTCAATAATACAAAATCCTAGAGTCAGAGTAACAATCACAAGCAACATTTTACAACTACCATTCATTCACACATACCAGAATATAGAAAAAGAAAAAAAAAATAGATAAGAGCACCAACCTTGAAGAAACGCAAAAATAGAAGGGCACGTCAAACTGTAGAAACACGAATGGTCCTCTCCTAGAGCACGAGCAAGACCTTCAAGAACTTCAAGATAAAGAAATCTTAAAAGAAGAAATAGTTACACAAACGAAGAATGGAAGAAGGAAAAGACGAAGAAGTAAACGGATGATGAAAGTGGAAAAAGGAAGAAAGGGGAAGAAATAAAGTATTTATAAGACACAAAGGGACAAAAAAGACATCTCGCACCCCTCTTTAATGACGCGCACGAATCTCAAGAAAAATATAGCGTAACCCATGTTGTGTTATTAAACAATACAATGTTTCAAAAATTTTGAAAGACGTCGAGTACCCGACTTCTCGAAGGCTGCATACTCGACAAAGAAAATTGAACCCACAAATGCTCGAGCCTGACCTTTTAAAAGTCCGGACTTAAGCAGGAGAACTTTTGCATACCCTGACCCAAAAACATAAAGCTAGGCCTGATAAGGATAAAGGCCCACCCAAAAAAGGGTGGCCTCTGCTACTTACCCGACCTCATAAGAAGTCGGGTACGACAAGGAGGTCCAGCCCTACTTATATGAATAAGTAACTATCTCCCTGGATATCTTCTACTATCTCTACCTCATCTAGAAGGTAGATCTCAACAAATTCCTAAGATAAAGAAAACGGTTATCCACCAACGAAGGTGGAACTACTCCAAAAGGTGGTTATCTATTCTACTATAAATATACTGACATCTTTCAGGTATATTCAAGTCCCAATCTACTAAAAATATGTTCAAGGTCCTTGATAACTTAAGCATCGGAGTCTCTTGCAGGTACCACCCCCACCTCCTCACGAGGAATTAGGACGATGGCTCCTCGACACCAACATATGTCGGATGCTGCTTTAGAAGGAGTCTGGACCTCACGGTCAGCCCAAATTACCGTTTCAGGTAACCCTTATAATAGTTATAATTTTTTATTTAGACACAAATGTTTTGAAACCAAACATTCAAAATGTGACATTCACTATATTGTTTCCAGGGTTGAATGATTCAATGGGTTTTAGACCCTAAGAAAAAGGATATTTAGCTATGGATTTGTCGAGCTGCACGGAAAGCTTTGGTGCATATTGACATTTTCTTGGATCTCGCTTGAGATGAACCTAAAAGCTGTATCTGAGATTGGTTGCGAATTAAAATAATATTGAAGATCCTAATTTTACCAATTATATATTTGAAGTTAACAAAAATGCATTATGTTAGTTCTTGATCGATCTTTTGTTAATAGTTTATTGATATGATTTGATGATACAAACTCTTAATGATATGTGTCACATCATAATTTAATCATATGTAATGATTTTATGATGGATCAATTAGTGACATGCGACCTATTGAGAGGTAGTGCCACGTGTAACATTATTATTTGACCACATCATTATGGTGTCAGGTGTGCAACATGATTTGTTCACCTGCCATCTCAGATGTCATCATTATAGGCGTACAAAATTAGTTCTTAATTTAGCACTAAATGTCTCATCTTAATTCCTAAAATTAAATGCCATAAATAAAATTAGTCTTTGTACCACTCTTTTTTAATAATAAAATTCAAAATTTTTAATATCTTTTAAAATACTAATTTTCTTCTAGTTTTTTATAATATTATTTAAATAAAAGTATTTTAAAAAATGCTAAAAGTTTTCAAATTTAATCATATATTTCTTTTTGCAATAACTTAATAAGTTAATATTGATAAATTTTGTAATATTAAGTTTGTTATTTTAATAAAAGAATTATATGCTATTGATAAATTATATGTTACCTCAGTAAAAAAAATGTGCATTTCATAAAATTAGCTAATTTCAAGAAAATTAGCCAACTGAATTAGTTTTTAAAGAACTTATTTAAAAAAGTATAATGGTTTTATGTCTTTGTATATAATTATACATTATACATTATACTTGTAGCTAATTTTTCTAATTTTATTGAAATTAGAATAAAAATGATTGTTTTGTTGTTTTATTATTATTTATTAAGATAAAAAATTAAGATAAGGTTTAAATAAATTTTTGGTTATTATAAAATACGTGTTTTTCGGACTAAAATAAAAATATGTTTTTACATCAATTATGTAATTCTTTTGTTAAAATAACATAAATAATTATATATAACAAAACTTATCAATATTAAGTTGATAAAAAAATGATTTGTTAAAAATTAAAATTTAAAATTTAAAATTATTTATAAAGGTATTTATATTTGGGTTAATGGTTAAATTAGTTCTTGAAAAAATGGGTCTTTTTCTAAATTCGTTCTTGAAAAATTTTATTAATCAAATTAGTCCTTCAAAAATTATAAATTAATCATTTTTTTCCTTCTCTCAATTAATAATTTCCATCAATGATTGATTATATAAACATTAACTGATAGCATATATGACACCTATCATATCTAATTGAACGCTGAACAAATATGTTTATGAAAATCTATCAATGTAGTCCATTTTTTCAATTATATAAACCTTAATCCTATTATAACCTAACGATACTAAATTGATAAATTTTCATAAATATATTTATTCAGCGTCTAATTAGATATGCTAGGTGTCATGTATGTTGTGACTTAATGTTCTATATCATCAATCATTTACGAGAAAAATAATTAAATGACTGTAAGACAAAAATGATTAAATTATAATTTTTGAAGAGCCAATTTAATTGATAAAATTTTTTAAAGACAAATTTAAAGAATGAATAATCTTTTAGAGACTAATTTAACTCTTAATCCATTTATATTAAAATAACATTATAGAGAAAAAAAAGAGAAAAAATCAGTACATTCAAAAGATATTGAACATTTTAGGAATTAAAATGAATAACTTAGTTTAATGTCAATAATCAATTTAATGCACCTATAATAATGACACATCAAATAATTCGTGAATGAATAATATTGACATATCATATAGTACCATTTATGTACAGCATGTCATGTATAACTTATCAATCCATCATCACATTATTACAATTAAATAAAAAAGACGTTATCGAAAACAAGTTAGGAACTAACACAATACATTTTTGCCAATATTAAAATACAATTATGACATATAAAATCTATCTTAAAAATTATTTTAATACATGCCACCAATTTTAGAATTTGGAATTTAATATCTTGCGACCACAACATAATCCCTTGAAATATGTTCACATATATGGGATGGGTAACAACAGCGACTGAGAATTGGACTGGAGTGAGGACTGAGGGGTCATTCATTGGTGACAAATTATAATATGGGAAATTCCAATAATTATGATGCACACATACATCGTGCTCTCAATTGTTAGATCGCTTTCATCATTCACTCAGAGTCTCAGACAGATTAAAAACTGCTTTGGTTTCCCTTTCTGGGATGCCCTTTGCCTTTTCCCTTCTCTGCTTTTTCTCTCTAACATTATATTGCATTTGTACATACACTTTCCTTTTCTGGCATGCATGTGGATTTCGTATGTGTTCACCTATTTCTCCTTGCAATTTTCTCCCTTAACCTTTAGCAAGGAGCCATATATGTAAATTTGGATTAATAATACAGATCACCCATGTGAAATTTCAGCACTCTCTCTCTTCTTTATTTCTCTGCACCCCCACTTCATATATCTTATGGTTGAAAAATAGAAATTAGTTATGATCTTTTAAAATAAACAATAATTATAATTTTTGTATCACATAAAATAGTTTGTAACAGAAGTATTTGATAAATTGACGATCTATCCTATTTTAAAATATTTAGACAAACTAGGATATAATAAAATGAATAGATGAAGTAAATAACTTAATTAAATTACTTTTGAAAAAATAACTTAAACAATAAATGCTTATATTAAGAGTAGCTTATAAGTAAGTTATTTTGTGTTTGGTTTTTTAGTTCTAAAAGTATTTATTTTAAGAAAAAAGTGATAAAAAACTTTTTATTATGAGAGAAGTTATTTTTTTTAACTTCTCCTTAAGTACCAAAATAGCTTTTTAAAAAGTTGTAATTTTGTTTTGAAAATTGTACCCGACATTAATACTACACCTTTTCATAAGTTAAAATTTAAAAAAAGTTATTTATGAACCTCTCCAAATGTGCCCTTAGTCTTTTAATGTAAAAACGTTAAAATTAATAAAATATTTTTTAAAAAAATATAGTAAAAAATTTAATTAAGTTATTAATTATAAATTAAATATTTTTAATTTGTGAAAAAATATTCTATCAACTCAAATATTTTTTATACTAATAAAGACCTAATTATAAAATTAAAAATAATGTAAAGATCTAACTAAAAGAAAAAAATAAAAATTATAAATTGATAAAATTATAAAGACTAACAGAATAATTAAACCTAAATCAAAATATATTTTTAGCACAAAATAGGATTGCAGGTATACTTATGTCCACGTCTTAGATTTAAAATTTTTTTGCCTAAGTAATTGTTTAGGAATAAATGATAAATCCATTTTGTATTTTTTAATAAATGTTTTTGCGATAAATAATTACATTACAGTAGTATCTATTAGAATATTACCATTTTAATAACTTATTGTATAGCAAATGAAAAATATTGGATTTCTTCATTGCTCAATTATTATAATGAGGAAAAAGGACGACTCAACAATTCTCAATTTAATTAGTGGAATGATCCACGAATGATTAAGCAGAAGATGTTCAATCTGATTTTGTTTTGATGTAGAGTTATTCAAAATTATAGAAATATTATCAGTATTAGTGCCATGCCATAAATCATAAGTAACTAATGAGATGCTAGCCTAATTTTGAAGGTTTAATTTCTCTTAATCATATGATAATATTAAATAGAGTTTTTCAATGTTGGTTGATGCATGATTCAAGTTTAGTATTATTCTGAAAAGGTTAACCCTATCATTATTCTTATCTTGTCATTAATTGATCGATTGTAATGGTTTCTTACTTTCATGGTTTGATTGTGGTTTTAGGGTTTCACTAATACATATTTCGAGGGCAGGATTGTGGACGCTGTGCAAGGAGAGAAAAGAGCCTCACTGAATGTTGAGGTTGGTCGGAGAGGTTTGAATGAGGAAATGTTAGAGAGGTTCAAGGACAACTACTTGAAGTTTACGGAGGCTTAAGAAAAATCAGAAAGGAGAGAGTGAAGAGGAGGTGATGAATGATGAAGAGGAAAATCAGAAGCAAAAGATAGCACTTTGATTTCATAGTGGAGGGCTTATGACTCATCACGGTATATCTAAAATGAGCACAATAATTATGTGTCTATTGGATGGTCAAGGACTAATCCGTCGCGGTACTAGCTTCATTTAAGAGTTTGCCGCTGGCCAAACCCCCAACACTTGCTTAAGCGGACTAGTGAGCTAACCACTAGACCAATCCAACTTGGTTTGCGCCACATTTATATAGACTATAATATTAGATTTTATTAGATGAAAATCAAAGGTTAATATGAAAAAAGAGTATTGATGGACTCTAATAAATATCAAATATCCTAGTATATAAATAAATGCTTTAAATGGCAATATTTTAATACACAATACTTTAAATGTCAACAGAATCTTTTATTCTTAAATAATTAAATAAAAAACTTATAAATATAAAAATATGAGTATTCTTTATTCAATATGATTATTTATTATGCAAGAAATTTTTATAATATTAAAAAATTATATTAAAATAAAATTTTAAACGGTAACATAAAAATATAAAATAAATAAAATTTTATTTTATACTACTTCACAAATAATTAAATTATTATATTTAAAATTTATTAACTAACTAATTTTGTTAAATATATTATTATGTAATATGCCAATGAGTTATAACTCAAATGGCATAGTCTCCTCGTACTTATTTAAGAGGTCGCAGATTCCAGTCTTCCTACATTTGGTAAAAATTAAATTATTATATAATATAATTTTTCATCAAAATATTCAAAAATATAATTTATTTAAAATATTATATATAATACATGAAAATATTAACTTTTTTATTATTTTAATTTAAAAAAATTGAATAAATAATATAATTTTAAATACATGCCTACTATCATCACATTATATATTTACTTATATTAGTAAGACCTAAACTAATCAAGCTTACGTAATTAAAAATATAAAACATAAAAAATTATTATGTACAATTACTTATTATGGAAATTATTTTATAATATTAAAAAATTATATTAAAATAATATTTTAAACTACAACATAAAAATATAAAATAATCATATTTTATTTTATATTACTTGATAAATAATTAGATTATTATATTTAATACTTATTAACTAACTATTTTTGTTAAAAATATTATTATATAATATAATTTTTTATTTAATATTTGTCAAAATATAATTTATTTAAAATATTATATATAATACATGAAAATATTATGTTTTTCAATTTTTTTTAAGAAAAATTGAATAAATAATATATATCAACTACGTATATGTATCATATGTGTGTATATAATAGTAATTGATATAAGATTGGTATATATTCTTTTATTCTTTAGCCTCTCTAATATATATGCCATCTCATGACTCTCTCCTCTAGTATTTCTTATTCATATTTATTAACAAAATATCATTGAGTACCTGATTGGTACTTTTTATTTTTTTTAAGGGATAATTAGTCCGAGATCGAAATCCTTAGGATATAATTGTCACTTTACTTATAATTAAATTTGTTGTTTACTAGTATGCTTATTTATAGGGGTTTGCTACCGAGCTATAACGGACGGATCACAGTCCTCAAACTTGATCTAAAAATTTTTTCAATAAGACAGATTGAGTTTAAATAATTTTTCGACCTATAAGTCAACATTGTAATAAAGGGAGACAACCCCAAATTGTTATATTTGAAATATTGGTGAGGTACTAAGAACAATAAGGGAAATACATAAAGAGACATCACGTTGCCTCGGTGGATTCCTTTTAAAGAATGATTAGAAACACGAGTAAATGCCCAATTTGATCCCCAAAATTCAAATCGTGTATCAATTAAATCTCTGATTTTATAATGACCAATTACAACCTTTAAATTGAGAAACGTAAATCCACGTTTGCCCTTGAGTGAACTGCCAACTTAACAGAGCTGATATGCACTGTTAATACCAGCTTAGCATTCCAGCTGTATACTAATGTGGACAAAAGTTGAATTTGGCTCAAATTGGTCCCCGGATTTATTTTTTCGCCCCGCAATTTTCATTAACTTTCTCTTTTGTTCTCAGTCTTCTCTTCTCCAGTTCATCTTTTGAATGTCCCCTACCATCAACAATGTTTTTCACAAAAAAAAAAAAAAAAACTCAAAGAAACTTTCTCCTCATGAATGATTTATTTCTCTGTGCACGTAGATCTGGTGAATAATTTGGAAACAATTGTGAGGTCTGGGATGAAGAAATTCATGGAGACGCTGCAAGCCGGTGCTGACATCGATATGATTGGGTTCTATTCTACGTACTGATTGGTTGCCAAGAAGATGATAGTGGCAACCAAGTATAACGATGATGAGCAGTACATTTGGTAATGTAGGCGGATGGTCATTCACTATGGCCAATGATACTAGTGGGGAGCAACTCGGAAGAGGAACCAAATGCCCTCTCTTCCGCAAGGGAGACCAGGCGAAGAACATGTTTATTTATGTATTACTTTATTTAGAAACACAGTAAGATATATACATCAATTTAAATTATTATGCATGCTTAGTTTTTATACTTTAGAAAAATTTTTATACTATTTAAAAAAAATAATTGAAAGTTATTTAATTTGAGCTTGCAATATGAGATAATTGCTGAGTGATTGATATTATTTTTGGTTTTAATAGCTAGAGTATTTGGAGGATAAGAGAATTAAGGATTTTGTAAAGAAGCATGATAAACCACTATTTTATGATTTATCTTGTGCTAAATTGAGTGGATTTTATCCACTAAACTCACACTTATTCATATAATTCGTATGTTTTACATTTTCCTTCCTAATTCTGTGCTTTGATTGAAAACATGCTTCTTTGGCCCTAAATTTACTAATTTTAATCCTCTCTTATTACCATTCGATGCCGTGATATGTGTGTTAAGTGATTTCAAGGTTTATAGATCAGGAATGGGTTAGAGGATGGAAAGGAAGCATGCAAAAGTGGAAGAAATACAAGAAATTGAAAGAATTGCTGAGCTGTCAAGCCTGACCTCTTCGTATTAAATCGATCATAACATGAGCTACAGAGGTCCAAATGAGGCGGTTCCAGTTGCGTTGGAAAGCTAACACCTGGAGCTTCAGAATGATATGCAATTTGTCATAGTTTCCATGCAGTTAAGCAATACGTACGCGTGGACGACGCATACGCGTGACAGAGCCACGTGCTGGACGTATCAGAAATCACTATGGGCAATTTATGGGCTGTTTTTGACCCAGTTTCAAGCCCGAAAAACACATATTAGAGGCTACAGAGTGGAGGAATCATACATTCATTCATACAACTTTGATTCACATAATTTTAGGTTTTAGATGTAGTTTTCTAGAGGGAGAGGCTCTCTTCTCTCTCTAGGTTTTAGGATTCATAGGTTTAGCTATTCTCAATTTCAGATTTCTATCTTTGTCTAATTAGTTTTTCTTATGCTCTTATTTGTTCTAGCTTTCTAGTTTATTTATTCCCCTTGTTGATTACTTTATGTTGCCACTTTAGTTTATGAATTCTCATGTTAGATTTGATTTTCTATTTAATGCAAATTGAGGTATTTCATGTTTATTACTTCTTTTCTCATTTGTTGTTATTGATTCCTTGCAATTGGTTGCTTAGATTTTATTATCTCTTATTAATTTCTATGTTTTTATGTTATGCCTTCCAAGTGTTTGACAAAATGCTTGGTTGGGTTCTAGAGTAGACTTTTCTCCTCTTGGCTATGGTTGAGTAATTGGAGACTCTTGAGTTATCAAACTCCTTTGTTGATTGATAATTGAAAGTTGCTAGTTGATTTGGATCCCTCTAAAGCTAGTATTTCCTTAGGAGTTGACTAGGACTTGAGAAATCAAATTGATTCATCCACTTGACTTTCCTTCATAGTTAGAGGTTAACTAAGTAGGAGCAATGGACAATTGATGTCACAATTGATAAGGATAGCTAGGATAGGACTTCTAATTCTCATACCTTGCCAAGAGCTTTATTAGTTATTAGTTCAATTCTTGCAATTTACTTTTCTTGTTTCTTATTCAAAATCCCAAAAAGATACAATCTCATAACCAATTATAAGTACACTTCCCTGCAATTCCTTGAGAGACGACCCGAGGTTTGAATACTTCGGTTATTATTTTTATAGGGGTTTGTTACTTGTGACAACCAAATTTTTGTATGAAAGGATTCTTTGTTAGTTTAAAAACTATACTTGCAACGAGGTTTCATTTGTGAAATTCTAGACCGTCAAAAATCCGTTCGTCAAAATGGCGTCATTGCTGGGGACTTGCAAACGTGTGCCTTATTATTGGTTATTGTGAATATTGTGAATAATTTTGCTTTTTCGTTTCTTTGTTAGTGTTTCTAGTTTTAGGAGTTTATTTTCATTTATTTTTATTAGTTTTTATTTTTATTTGTTGCTATGAATTCTCACCCCCTTTGGCTACGAGTTTAGTTCAAATTATGTTGTAGGGAATGGAAGCCATAATGGGAGCATGCATCAAGGTTGGAACAATCAAAGATGGGAGGAGCCATAAGGATTTGATCAACCCTTTCGGCAACATCCTCCTCCAATGTACCATTCTACGATGCATCCCAAGACCATGGTTATGGTGGATCTTTTTGTGACAATCAACCTCCACCAACGTACTATGAGCAAGAGCCATTCCGAGATGCGTATCAAGACAATGGATATGGTGGACCTCTTTGTAGTTACCAATTCAACAAGCCCCACCATATCAATCTAGTGGATGTGGTAGTCCTTATTGTACATGTCAACAACCACCACCATATGCTTATGAACCCCTCATCAACATAACTCTGAACCACAATACTCACAAGCCCCCTACAATCATTCACTTTGATGAGCGGATAATTTATACGCTTTTTGACGTTGTTTTTAGTATGTTTTTAGTAGGATCTAGTTACTTTTAGGGATGTTTTCATTAGTTTTTATGTTAAATTCATATTTCTGGATTTTACTATGAGTTTGTGTGTTTTTCTGTGATTTCAGGTATTTTCTGGCTGAAATTGAGGGACTTGAGCAAAAATCTAATTCAGAGGTTGAAGAAGGACTGCTGATGCTGTTGGATTCTGACCTCCCTGCACTCAAAGTGGATTTTCTGGAGCTACAGAACTCGAAATGGCGCGCTTCCAATTGCGTTGGAAAGTAGACATCCAGGGCTTTCCAGCAATATATAATAGTCCATACTTTGGCCAAGAATAGATGACGTAAACTGGAATTCAACGCCAGCTTTCTACCCAAATCTGGCGTCCAGCGCCAGAAAAGGAGCCAAAACCAGAGTTGAACGCCCAAACTGGCACAAAAGCTGGCGTTCAACTCCAAGAAGGACCTCTACACGTGCAACACTCAGGCTCAGCCCAAGCACACACCAAGTGGGCCCCGGAAGTGGATTTATGCATCAATTACTTACTCATGTAAACCCTAGTGACTAGTTTATTATAAATAGGACCTTTTACTATTGTATTAAAAATCTTTGGTCTCAGTTTTAATCCATTGATCATCTTAGGAGACTATTGATCACATTTTAGGGGGCTGGCCATCTCGGCCATGCCTGGACCTTTCACTTATGTATTTTCAACGGTAGAGTTTCTACACTCCATAGATTAAGGTGTGGAGCTCTGCTGTTCCTCAAAGATTAATGCAAAGTACTACTGTTTTCTATTCAATTCATCTTATTTCGCTTCTAAGATATCCATTTGCACCCAAGAATGTGATGAAGGTGATGATTATGTGTGACGCTCATCACCATCTCCCCTATGAACACGTGCCTGACAAACACTTCCGTTCTACATGAAATAAGCTAGAATGAATATCTCTTAGATCTCTTAACCGGAATCTTCGTGGTGTAAGCTAGAATGATGGCGGCATTCAAGAGAATCCGGAAAGTCTAAACCTTGTCTGTGGTATTCCGAGTAGGATTCAATGATTGAATGACTGTGACGAGCTCCTAACTCGCGATTGCAGGGTGTTAGTGACAGACGCAAAAGGATAGTAAATCCTATTCCAGCATGATCGAGAACCGACAGATGAATAGCCGTGCCGTGACAGGGTGCGTGAGCATATTATTCACTGAGAGGATAAGATGAAGCCATTGGCAAGGGTGATGACTCTAGACGATTAGCCGTGCCGTGACAGGGCATTGGATCATTTTCCCGAGAGATGACCGAAAGTAGCCATTGACAGTGATGATGTATCACATAAAGCCAGCCATGGAAAGGAGTGAGACTGATTGGATGAAGATAGCAGGAAAGCAGAGGTTCAGAGGAACGAAAAGGATCTCCATTCGCTTATCTGAAATTTCTACCAATGATTTACATAAGTATCTCTATCCCTATTCTATTATTCATTATTCGAAAACTCCATGATTATTTTATATCCGCCTAACTAAGATTTGCAAGGTGACCATAGCTTGCTTCATACCAACAATCTCCGTGGGATTCGACCCTTACTCACGTAAGGTATTACTTGGACGACCCAGTGCACTTGCTGGTTAGTTGTATCGAAGTTGTGAACCATGGTATTGGCTCCATGTTCTTGGCGCCATTGCCAGGGAAAGAAAGAGCCATGAATTCTACAAAATCAAAGTGTAATCACGATTGCACGTACCAAGTTGCTCACGTTGCCAGGGAATGTTTGAACCTGGACATCACAATTTCGTGCACCACACTTCCATATGACCCCAACCCTTATCCACCACACCAACCACCATACGAACCATATGAACCATACCCAAAACCACCACCTCAATATTCACCATCTCCATACCCTTACCAAGAAGAACCACCTTCCTATTATGAACTCTTTTTCCAAAATAATGAGCCCTCCTATCCACCCCAACCTCCACTGGATGACAACACCCTTGATGTTATTCGCCAAGGGCAAATAGAGCTTCAAACCACACTTACCTCTGCTTTCACTGGTCTAACCTCTACTATCCAAGCTTTTATATCCCGCATGGATCAATCCTTTACCTCGAATACTCAACCCTCAAGCTCTAGTACACCACCACCCTTTATGGAAGAACATCCATATCCATCAATCCAAGAGCCACATGAGCCCAATTATGCTATTAACATGGAACAAAAGAGAAGGGATCACCTAAGGGACTTAATGGATCGGATTCATGCATATATACTTCAAAAGAAGCAAGAGGAGACCCAAAAGGTGGAGGTACCAGAGACCCTTAAAGAAAGTTGTCAAGAAGCGGAAGACATCAAGAAGGAGTTAGATTTTGTACTAGAGCAAGTGGAGAAAGCAGAAATTATTGAAGAAGAGGAAGTGGTTGAGGACTTAGGAGATGCGGAACCTCCATGGGAAACTCAAGTCATAGAGCCTCCTTCCAAGACGTTTGAATTTGATGTTGAGGAGGGTGTACAATCTCTAAGGCATGTCATGGTTGAAAACTTGGAGAAGGTTGACCCAGAGATGGATTCAAGAATCAATGAATTTCTATCCACAATTGAATCCTCTCCCATTGAACTTGAAGACGAGGTTAATGTTGAAAAAGCTGGTCAAGAGGTGGAGATCATTAAAGAAGAGCACAAGGGAGTGGACCTTGCTTTGTCAAAGTGTGGGGAGGTCCCCCTTCCTAAGTCACCATCATCCTTTACAACATTCAAGTGGGTAAAATTCATATCCCTTAGCTTTCTCATTCCACTTGAATTTGGTTTACTTGAGACGGATGGACAACTCAGATCTCTTTGTGGTTTTAAGAGTAAAAGGGAGATGGTTAGTGGTTGGCGTCACAATCATAGGTTCGTTATGGTTGGATGTTCAAGGTCTAAGTGCAATGGTTGGTAAAAGTCTCAATTGAATGGGTCTAGGAGCTTATTTGGATGTCTCAGTGAGAATTCCAATTGCTCACCACCCAAGTGGAAAAATGATGATCAACAAGAAGACGGGTGCAAAAGCAAGGTTTGGGACCCCGGAATTTATTCTAGCAATCAACACTCTTGGGGCTTTGTCACTTGCTTTACCTTGCTTGAAGGCTTTATGCGCCTAGTTTGGGATCCCGGAGGCTATTGAAATTGCAAACATTGGTGGAGATTCCTGGATGAGTTCAAGCACAGGCCACCATGACAAGGAGCTTACTAAATGTCCAACTTAAGGACAATAACTAAAAGTGCTAGCTGGAAGACAACCCACCATGGTATGATCTTTCCTGTTCATTAGTTTTATTTTATTAATATCAGTATTCATTTCCAGTTCTACATGTTTACCTTCATTCTGATTCATTAAAAAAAAAAAGAGGGATGTGACACATACGCGTGACCCACACGTACGCGTCGATGTGAATTTCGCTCTCTATTGAATTGAACAGAAAGTTACGCTGGAACTGTGCGGGAGGGATGCTTGGAGCACAAGCCACTCCACGCATAGGCGTCAGCGACGCGTATGCATGGAATGAAAATTCGGCGTCATTTGATAATTGAACAGAGAGTTGGGTGGGAATCAGGTTGGAGTCGTGGGTCTAGCACGACGAGTGGTCATGCATACGCGTGACCGATGCTTACGCGTCATTTGTGATTTTGCTCACCCACGCGTACGCGTGGGCGACGCTTATGCGTCGCGACCTGTTTCCCATTTTACTTCTTTCTTCTCTCCTTTCTTATTCTTTCCTCTTTCCTTCTTCTTCCTTTCTCACTTTCTTCTCCTCCCTTCTCATCCTTGTTCTCTTTCATTCTCTCTTACATATTGCATTTGCATACTTTTCTTCATTGCATTTTAATTTTGTTCATGGTTTTATCTTCTTTGCTAATTTCTTATTTTATCACTGGTGTTAAAATTTTCTTACTCAACTGTTGCATATTTCTTACATTATTTTGGGTGCTTCTTAACTTGTTTGCGATTTAGTTGACATGCCATGTACTTCCATTGTTCCCTTACTTGCATGTTGTAGCTACCATGTAGTTGAGAACCTTATTGTTTGGAAATCGCCCACATATATTTTATTTCTTTTCATATCTTTGTTCGTGGGTTATTCTTTTTCCTTTTTCCTCTTCTTTCAGGATGGCCACCAAGAAGGAAAACGGAACACTTCTAAATGGAACGACAAACGAGTTCTTGTGCACAATCTTTTGAGAAAAAGCATCAGTTATAGCAACCCATCCACTTGCACCTCTTTGCATGCACCGAGGACGGTGCAATCTTTAAGTGTGGGGAGGTCGATACCGACTTCCACGGGTTAGTTACTTTATTTTCAACACCAGTGGTTAATTAGTTAGTTGTTGCATTTGCATGTTTGATTGCATGTTTGTTAGATTTTATGCATATTTTAGGTACTACTTGGTTGAAGTGATAAATTCTTTTTCAAGACACTATTTTCGAGCATTTCACAAATTTGAATCAAACTTTTTGTTAAACTTGCTTGAAGAAATTTATTTTAGAACATGGTTTAGAGCTCGAACACACAAAACCTATGAGATTTTGAGCCTATTTGATTGGTTGCATTTTATCAATCAATATTTTTATTTTTGGTGTTTGTTGTTCTTTTTAAAATTGTGATCTTTGTTTTGCTTAATTCTATATTTCCATTGTTTGATGTATGCATGAACTTGTATGATTGAGGCCTTGTTTCACTGAGCTTACATACCCATATGGTCTTAACCTTTTCAGTATCCTTTGTAAACCAATGTTGAGCCTTTTAACCCCATTTATTCTTCACTTTAGCACATCATTAACTCTAAGCGAAAAATAATAATGTCCTTAATTTGATTCCTTGGTTAGCTTAGACTAGTGAGAGTGTTCATGATTTAAGTGTGGGAAAGTTGGGTTTGGAAACATTTGGTTTAAGAATTGGGTATTATATATCTTTATGAAAATGTGAGAGAAATGTTTAGGACATGTTCATGCATTCAATAATTTAATCATATGCATTGAGAAAAATAGAAGAAAAAAAATATATAAAAAGAAAAAGAAAAAAAATAAAGGAGAAAAAAAAGAAAAGAAAAAGTGCAAATAATAAAAGGGGACAAAATGCCCCAAAGTAAATGGTGATAGCAATGCATATGTACTGTACTCGAATTAGGATGCATGAATATGTGGAAAACATGGTTAATGGATAGTTAGGTTTGGCATTTTGATTACATGGATTGTCCTAAGTTAGGTGGAAAGTTTAAGTTAATTAAGGATTCAGATTTTAGTCCACTTGACCAAATACAATTCTACCTTGACCTTGACCCCATTACAACCCTTAAAAGACCTCTTGATTTGTGTATTTGTGCATTAAATTTTTGTTGATTGGTAGAAGAAGAGCAAGTCTTAGAAAGTAAGGTTAGTAGAGAATTGAGAGAATCAAACCTTAAACACTTGAGTAATTAGAGTGTATACACTTCCGGTGAGGGTTCGATGCTCGATTCTTTGTTCCCGGCTTTCATGAGCTATCTTCTTCTTGCAAGTCTATTTGTACTTCATTTTTATAATTTGAATTAGTGAAATCCAGTTCATATTTTTTCTTAAAAGATTTGTTTACTTTTAACCAAGTAGGTAAAAGCATTTTGCATTTAGTTGCATTCATATAGATAGGTTGCATTTCATACTTTCTACCATTCCTCTTCACTCCTTTATAGCTTCTCTTGAGCTTAGCATGAGAACATGCTAATGTTTAAGTGTGGGGAGATTGAGAAACCACTATTTTATGGTTTATCTTGTGCTAAATTGAGTGGATTTTATCCACTAAACTCACACTTATTCATATAATTCACATGTTTTACATTTTCTTTCCTAATTCTATGCTTTGATTGAAAACATGCTTCTTTGGCCCTAAATTTACTAATTTTAATCCTCTCTTATTACCATTCGATGCCGTGATATGTGTGTTAAGTGATTTCAAGGTTTATAGGGCAGGAATGGCTTAGAGGATGGAAAGGAAGCATGCAAAAGTGGAAGGAATACAAGAAATTGAAGGAATTGCTGAGCTGTCAAGCCTAATCTCTTCGTAATAAATCGATCATAACTTGAGCTACAGAGGTCCAAATGAGGCGGTTCCAATTGTGTTGAAAAGCTTACATCCGGGGCTTCAAAATGATATACAATTTACCATGGTTGCCATGCAGTTAAGCGACGCGCACGCATGCATCACGCGTACGCGTGACAGAGCCACGTACTGGACGTATCAGAAATCACTGGGGGCGATTTCTGGGCTGTTTTTGGCCCAGTTTCAAGCCCGAAAAACACATATTAGAGGCTGTAGAGTGGGGGAATCATACATTCATTCATACAACTTTGATTCACATAATTTTAGGTTTTAGATGTAGTTTTCTAGAGGGAGAGGCTCTCTCCTCTCTCTAGGTTTTAGGATTCATAGGTTTAGCTATTCTCAATTTCAGATTTCTATCTTTATTTAATTAATTTTTCTTATGCTCTTATTTGTTCTAGCTTTCTAGTTTATTTATTCCCCTTGTTGATTACTTTATGTTGCCACTTTAGTTTATGAATTCTCATGTTAGATTTGATTTTCTATTTAATGCAAATTGAGGTATTTCATGTTTATTACTTCTTTTCTCATTTGTTGTTATTGATTCCATGCAATTGGTTGCTTAGGTTTTATTATCTCTTATTAATTTCTATGTTTTTATGTTATGCCTTCCAAGTTGTTCATACCCTGGGTCAAGCTTTCCGACCCGGGATGTTTAGCGACATGGCGACCGACCTCTTCAGGTCCGACTAGCCGACCTCTTCTCAAAGAGATCGGCCAAACCGACAAGAGAGCCCAATAGAGGGCCCAAATAGAGGAACACGACCCAAATCCAAAGGCCATCCAAGCCTATAGAGATAAAGGCGATTCCCTTGATGATAAGCTGACTTCACCCATAATAAGATAAAGATAAGATAAGATAACTAACTTATCTTATCAGAAAGGTAAGCCCCATCTACTATAAATACACTGGAGCACCCAGGTATAACTCATACTCTGTTTCTACATAAAACCTATTTAATACCCATGCTAACTTAAGCATCGGAGTCTCTTGCAGGTACCCCCCACCCTCCGGTGACCAAGGATCAGAAGTGTAGCCCGTCCAACAAGTCGGACACAACAGCTCCGGCTGCCACCAGCCAGCCGGACACGTCATCTCCGACTAGTACTGAAGATCTCATCAGAGATCGACCTACAGTTTCAGGTAACCCTCGGAACATTGGCGCCGTTGCCGGGGAACCTGGAAGTCATGCCAACACCATGGCGGACGGCCATGACAATGACCACGATTCAGATCTAGAAAACAGAACGCCGCACAAGAACGCGGACACTACGCTAAAGGATACTCCGGAATCCAACGGGGACAAAAACTCATCAAATCCCAGGGTAATAGAAGCACTTCAAGATCGCTTAAAGCAACTTGAAAAAGAAACCAAACAACAACGAGAGGTTGGGAAGGATCTTCAAAGAGGGGTACGACGACGTCGAGAACTGGAAGACAAACTATTGCAATTAGAAGCCGATCTCAAAGCAAAAGCTCCTCTGGCCACTCCTGAGGAAAATTCACGCAAAGAACAAGATCCATTCACCAGGAAAATCATGAAAACCAAAATTCCAAAAGATTTCAAACTCCCAGATATGATTTTGTATGATGGTACCACAGATCCCAACCATCATCTCAGCAATTTCAGAAGCAGAATGTACCTCACCGACGCCTCAGATGCCGTTCGCTGCAAAGCTTTTCCAACAACTCTCACGAAGACAGCAATCAGATGGTTCGACAACTTACCTCCAAAGTCCATCTCAAACTTTGACGACCTGGCCAAAAAATTCCTAGCCATATTCTCTATCCAAAAAGATAAGGCCAAACACGCCCCCAGTTTACTGGGGATCAAGCAAGGCGATCGGGAGAGCCTCCGCAACTACATGGAAAGATTCAACAAAACATGCATGGACATACAAAGCTTGCCAACAGAGGCCGCCATCATGGGACTCATTAACGGCCTACGAGAAGGACCTTTTAGCTAATCTATATCAAAGAAGTACCCTACCTCCTTAGATGAAGTACAGGAGCGAGCAGAAAAATACATCAACATGGAAGAAAATGCTCGGTTGGGAGAAACCTCCAAATGCGGGGTCCCCAACCGAGATAAAGATAAGGAGTCCAAAAGGAAAGAAGATTGACAAGGGGAGAAAATCAAAAAATACCACAATTACACCCCCTATCAGGGTATCCTTAGTCGACGTATACAAAGAAGTCTGCCATACGGAGAGAATACCCCCAGCTCGGCCACTCAAAGGCAAAAGAGGGGGAGGAAACCGGAATGAGTATTGTGAATGTCATCGAGTGCGAGGGCACTCGACCAATGAGTGCTTCGATTTAAAGAATATCATAGAAAAATTGGTGAGGGAAGGAAAACTAGATCGGTTTCTGGCCACCCGAGATGATGATCAAAGAAAGAGACGAAGGGACGAAGATATCGGATGAACCGCGCGATCGCCTCGTACACCAGAAAGACACGTCCACATGATACACGGTGGATTTGCAGGGGGAGGAATCTCCAAATCATCTCGCAAAAGATATCTCAAAGAAGTATATCATGTCGAGGGAAAGGAGGAAGCACCCGACATCCCTGCAATCACATTCACTAAAGAGGACGCATCCGGTATCATCTCGGGACACGACGACCCCATGGTCATCACCATCATACTGGCAAACGCCAATCTGCACCGCACATTAATAGACCAAGGGAGCTCCGCCGATATCTTATTCAAAGCTGCCTTCGACAAGCTCGGCCTAGAAGACAAAGAGCTTAAGGCATACCCGAACAATCTGTTCGGACTCGGAGATACCCAGTACAACCACTGGGATACATATCACTACATACAACCTTCGGAAAGGAGAACCAATCCAGGACACCCAAAATAGACTACATTGTGGTCGACGTGAGTTCAGCCTACAATGCTCTAATAGGTCGGACAACACTAAATCAACTCGGCGCAATAGTCTCGACTCCACATCTATGCATGAAATTCCCAACTACAGAGGGGATAGCCACAATAAAAGCAGATCAAAAGATAGCACGTCGCTGTCATAACGAAAGTCTAAACCTAAGAGACAGAGGAGAAGAGTTTCATGCAATTGAGCTTGGCGGAGTTCAGAGACGAGAAAAACTCCGTCCGCAGCCAGAAGGTGAGATAGAGAAGGTTCAGATCGGAGACACCTCAGACAAAACAACGAATATCAGCACGATCCTGAAAGGAGACTCAAAAGAATTATTGGTACAATTCTTACGAGACAATGTCAATCTCTTCGCATGGAAAGCCGCAGACATGCCAGGCATAGACCCCAAACTAATGTGCCACAAGTTGGCAGTCTATCCAGGATCTCGGCCGGTACAGCAGAGACGAAGAAAACATGGGCCAGAGCGATCCCAAGCTGTGGAAGAACAGGTACAAGCATTACTGGAGGCAGGATTCATAAGAGAAGTCAAGTACCCATTATGGCTAGCCAACGTCGTCTTGGTGAGAAAATCAAGTGGGAAGTGGCAAATATGCACCGATTACACCGATCTCAACAAAGCCTGCCCAAAAGATCCTTACCCACTCCTAAGTATCGACGCTCTGGTAGACGCTTCCTTCGGATATAGATACCTCTCGTTTATAGACGCATACTCGGGATACAACCAAATCCCCATGTATCCACCAGATCAAGAAAAGACTTCGTTTTTAACGCCGAAAGTGAATTACTGCTACATTGTGATGCCTTTCGGTCTCAAGAATGCGGGAGCTACTTATCAAAGGCTAATGAATAAAGTCTTCTCAGATCACATCAGAAAAATCATGGAAGTCTATGTAGACGACATGTTAATAAAGACACAAAGCGAAGAGACATTATTGTCCGACCTGGCTCAAGTGTTCGACACTATAAGGAAGCATGACATGCGACTCAATCCTGCGAAATGCACCTTTGCAGTAGAAGCAGGCAAATTCTTAGGTTTCATGCTCACGCAAAGAGGAATTGACGCAAATTCGGATAAATGTCAAGCCATACTCAACATGAAGAGCCCAACCTGTGTCAAAGAAATACAGCAACTCAACGGGAGATTGGCCGCCCTATCCAGGTTCTTAGCAGGATCAGCGATACGATCTCTCCCCTTTTATGCTACTTTGAGGAAGGGAAAGCAGTTCAAATGGACAACAGAATGTGAACAAGCCTTCCAAAACTTCAATGAATTCTTAGGACGGCCACCTATCTTATCTCGACCACGAGAAGGAGAACCGCTCATATTATATCTCGCAGTAGGAAGCCAGGCAATAGCCTCAGCACTAGTCAGAGAAGACAAAAGTGGGCAACAACCCGTCTACTTCATTAGTAAAGCGCTACAGGGATCCGAGTTGAACTACCGGAAAATAGAAAAGTTTACCTACACCCTCATTCTAACGTCTCGACGACTTCGCCCGTACTTCCAGGCTCACACCATTAGGGTTCGAACCAACCAGCCCATAAAAGGAATATTGCAGAAAACAGATCTGGTAGGCAGAATTTTACAATGGGCAGTCGAGCTATCCGAGTTCGACCTCCAATATGAAGCTCGGACGACCATCAAATCACAATACCTGGCCGACTTCATCGCAGAATTCACAGATGCCCTGGAAATTCCCACAGAATGGAATCTCTATGTGGACGGTTCTTCAAATAAGACTGGAAGCGGCGCAGGTGTGATAATAGAAAGCAACCAAGGAACCCAAGTTGAGCTCTCCCTCAAGTTCGGGTTCCCGGCTTCAAACAACCAGGCGGAATATGAAACGCTATTAGCTGGTTTGAAGCTAGCTAAAGAGGTTGGATCTCAAAAACTCAACATTTACAGTGATTCACAAGTAGTCACCTCACAGATAACGGGGAGCTACCAAGCCAAAGATCCCACCATGAAAAAGTATTTGGATAAAACCAAAGAACAGCTCAGACTCCTCGAGGAATATAAGATCTGCTACATACCCACGAACAAAATGCCCGAGCTGACGCACTCTCGAAACTAGCCAGCACCAAAGCAGGGGGAAGCAATAGAAGCCTCATCCAGGAAATGCTACAGAACCCGTCAATTTCGGAAGAAGAAAAAATCCTAGCCATAACAGATCGGGATCAAGGATGGATGACTCCCATAATTAACTACCTCAAATCAGAAACACTCCCCACGGACGAAAAAGAGGCGAAGAGGTTAAAACGAGAGGCTCAGTACTACACCATCATAAACAACACCCTATATAAAAGAGGGATCTCAATACCACTACTAAAATGTGTGCCGACCTCCAACACAAGGGAAGTTTTAGAAGAAGTTCACAGTGGTATTTGTGGCAATCATCTCGGGGCACAAGCTCTCACCAAAAAGGTACTAAGGGCGGGATTCTACTGGCCAACCTTACAGAAAGAGGCTATAGAATTTGTAAAGACATGTCCACCATGTCAGAAATATGCCAACTTCCACATCGCCCCGCCAGAAGAGCTCATCAGTGTAACCTTGCCCTGGCCAGTTGCAAAATGGGGACTTGATCTTTTCGGACCCTTTCCCCAGGGATCAGGACAAGTAAAATTCCTCATAGTCAGAGTAGACTATTTTACAAAATGGATTGAGGCAGAGCCCCTAGCCAACGCCACCGCTCAAAGAAGCTGGAAGTTCCTATACAAGAATATTGTCACGAGGTTCGGGGTTCCATACTCCATCACCACAGACAATGGCACTCAATTCACAGACGCAGGCTTCAGGAGACTAGTAGCCGACTTGAATATAAAGCACCAGTTTACCTCCGTCGAACACCCTCAAGCCAATGGATAGGCTGAAGCCGCCAACAAAGTCATATTGGCTGGGTTGAAATGGAGACTACAAGATGCAAAGGGAGCTTGGGCCGAAGAACTTCCACAAGTCCTATGGGCATATCGAACAACGCCACACTCCACCACAAATGAATCACCCTTTCGACTAGCATATGGAGTGGAGGCAATGATCCCAGTAGAGATCGAGAAAGGGTCATCCAGAGTAGTCCACTACAATGAAGAAGCCAACTCTCAACTTCAGAGGGAAGAACTCGACCTACTACTTGAAATCCAAGAAAAAGCTCGGATCAGGGAAGAAGCACTAAAACGTCGGATGGCTTCCAGATATAATCAAAAGGTAGTGCCGAGAAGTTTCACAGAGAATGATCTCATCTTAATCCGAAATGATATTGGAACGACTCGACCAGGAGAAGGAAAGTTGGCAGCAAACTGAAAAGGACCCTACCGAGTTGTAGAAGTACTCGGGAAGGGCTACTACAGACTCTCCGAACTCGACGGATGAGAGCTTCCCAGATCATGGCACGCCTGCAACCTAAGAAGGTACTACAGTTAGAAAAAGTAAAAGATCTCATTATTGGATGCACTCTTTTTCCTGAAAAGGTTTTTTAATGAGGCACCAAGTGAGACTCAGACACTATCCGACTTATAGGGATGAAAAATTCCCGCATGTATATATTTGCACTTTCTTTTGAATAAAATATATTTTTAAATATTCTACAAATGTCCAAGACGCATTAATCTGAAGTATTCATTGTCCGATTATAAAGCAACAGATCGGCATAAAGTAAAAAACAATTTCACTGCACAATCACGATAAAGACAATCGTCTGATAAAGGTGAAAACGCGATTCACCTAAAAGACGATCTAAAGATAGGAACCACCTTCTACAAATCGGCAAAGATGAACACAGAATAATGTAAGAAGTTATCGAAAGTGATCCGAAAAAGAACCTGACGAGGTCTTATGGATTGCTAAATAATAACTTAAAGACTGGCCGACGTTGAGAAGTCGGACCAAGTCAACCCAAGTTATAAGTAAACCCTGGAAAGAGGTCTGGCCAACCCTATTAAAGAGGATTACTTTAACTTAGAAGGGCCCGACATAACAAAGTCGGCCCAAAAATGAAAAAGTTATAAAAGTAATCCCTGAAAGAGACCTGACAAAGGTCCAAGAAAGAGGATTACAAAAATAACTTAGAAGAGGATGACGTAAAGAAGTCGGCCTCCTACAAAACAAGTTATAAAAGTAATCCCTGAAAGAGACCTGATAAAGGTCCAAGAAAGAGGATTACAAAAATAACTTAGAAGAGGACGACGTAAAGAAGTCGGCCTCCTACAAAACAAGTTATAAAAGTAATCTCTGAAAGAGACCTGACAAAGGTCCAAGAAAGAGGATTACAAAAATAACTTAGAAGAGGACGACGTAAAGAAGTCAGCGTCCTACAAAACAAGTTATAAAAGTAATCCCTGAAAGAGACCTGACAAAGGTCCAAGAAAGAGGATTACAAAAATAACTTAGAAGAGGACGACGTAAAGAAGTCGGCCTCCTACAAAACAAGAGTAATCCCTGAAAGAGACCTGACAAAAGTCCAAGAAAGAGGATTACAAAGATAACTTGGTAGAAGACAACATAAAGAAATCAGTTATGAAACGCTGAAAATACAAGCAAGAGCGAGAAAACCGAAAAACAAGTCGGACCCACACAGCCACAACCTCAAAGGATCCAAGCTACAAACTATAAAGTACAAAGCAATCCAAAGAGGCCGAGCCGCAAGGTTCCAACACTCTCAGAAACTAGAAGAGATACCAAGTCAAGCGCAAAAAAGCATGATATAATCTACAAAGTTATAAAGCTTCAGAGGCCACCAAAATTTACCTAAAAAAAGCTAGCAAGCTACTTTGTTCTTGCTAGACAAGCAACTAGAAAGTGTCGGCAATTAACAAAACAATAAAAGTTTAAGAGCCCACAAGCCGGGCCAGCTGCACAAATATGCAGAGAGAAATCAGCAAACATCGGGAGCCTTCTTGGCAGCATCAGGACAAGGAGAAGGAGGGCGAGTCTGAATAGGCACAGCATCCACAGTTCCATCCTCCCGATTCAGAATCTGGCAATCCGGATCAGACACAGCCGAAGGAGCGGAAGATGTCGACACTTTGGCAGAGGACACAGGGGGAGGTTCAACATCATCATCATCCTCGTCATCAGGGACAATCTTGCCATCCCTGACAACGTTATCTAGGCTGAAGAGGGTAATGTCGGCCTCGGGAGCAATAACCCGAACTTGTTCTTTCAGGTTCTCGTAAGCAGCAGTCACACTGCCAACGAGATGACCCTGAAGCTCAGAGTAATCTACCCGGGCACTCTCCAGCTCCTCCCTCAGGCGCACCACCTCCCGATAAGACGTCACATAACTGTCCTTATGTCTCATAGCCGTATCCTCGGCCAGCCTCACAGAAGCCGCTAGAGAAAGGGAACTCGCCTTCTCAGTCTCCAAATCCTTCTCCAACTTGGCAACCTTTACCTCAAGCTCCTCCTTAAGGCCCTTCATCCGGTCGAACTCTTGCTTTGCCTCCTCCATAAATTCTTTGGTGGCATGGAGAGGAAGATTCTGGGCAGTTCGATACAGAGCAGCTCCCATATACGCCATCTTAATGCTGTTTTGGGTCATAAATTCCAGATGGCGAAGAATGGACACATCGTCCATGGGAAGGGCACCATAGGGACCAATTTGCTGATCCACGAATTCAATTGCATTAAAGTCGGGAGTATCAAGGTTAAAAGGCTCAGCTGTTTTCTATTTCTTATTGGGAGGAACGCCAGAAGGAGCGACAGAAGTCAAGGGAGGGTCAGCCAGACGAACTCGGGGAGTGGGGATCATCTTCCTCGGAGAACTCGGCATGGACGGCTTCACGCGCACTTGGGAAGATCCCTCCCCGGCCGCCTTGGCCGAGATGCTTTTAGCAGCAGTCGCCTTCTGTGCTCTTTTAAAAGCCTTCATGGATTCATTATTCTTCATTGCCTCTGCAAAACACAACAGTAAGAAATGAAGCTGCAAGTCGGAAAGGCATTTACAAGCAAAATAAACAGATAATAAAGGGAAAATCAGGAACGCAAAATACCCAGCTCGGTTTGAAGAAGAGAGGGATTGGTTAAAAATTTCTTTGTATCGAGATGGGGAGGTTGACCCCAGTGTTCTTCCAAGACGGTCACAAAAGCTCGCTCAGTTTCATCCAACATCTCCTACGTGTATCGGGACACTCGCACATCTTTTTGCCATTCCAAGGGAAAGGCGGGCTCATCATTCTCATCCAGAAAAAAGGGCCGAGCTCCTTCAACAGCTCGGACCTTGAAAAAGTAATTTTTAAAATCACGGAACGATTCGTCAAACATGGAAAAGACCTTCTTCCCCTGGGAAGATCGAAAGGAGACCCAAGCCGCCTTCTTTTTTACTACTCCAGGCTTCATCAAAACAAATAAATAGAAGAAGAGAGATTGCGAGGCGGGAACACCAAAACCATTGCACAACAATTGAAAATTTTTTTATGAAGCCCCAGGAATTAGGGTGAAGTTGAGAGGGAGCAACATTACAAGACCATAACAGGTTGGTCTCAAATTCAGTAAAGGGAAGGGTGATACCTAGCTGACCAAAAAAGAAGTCATAAGCATAGAAAAAAAGGGCGATCTCTAACAACCCGAGTAGAGAAACAAACTCTCTCTTCAGAAGAGGGAGGGACAAGTTCATAATTCTTCTCATCGCCGGCATTACTATAGACCCTATGAAACTGCCTAAGCTGCGCACAAAACTCAGAATCAGCCAAAGAGACACATATAAGAACCATTGAGTCCACCCAATCGGCCATGCCTTCGGGAACTTGGTAAGACATCTCTACAACGTTATGGCGAGAAGACATGAGTCCAACTAGTCCTACAATAAGAAAAGAAGATAGGATTACTAAAAGAAAAAACATCTCGGACGAGGGGTAAAAACAACTCGATTAATATGATACAGACGAACAAACAGAAAAGGAAAACCCCAAGACTCAAACCAAAGTCCCAGGGAATCCTCTGGAGGCAGTAACAAACCAAGGTTAAAAGGAAATTCCTACAGATTACGTCCCGGCACTCATCAAACAAGAAAAAGGTTTCAAAGGAAACAAAGGAAGTAAAAACACAAAAATCACTACCTTTCTACAGTCTATCAGCAAAAAGCATGGTCAAACATAAAAAATGCCAAGCAAAAATCATCAAAGGCCCAACCTTTTTCAGAATCAAGCAAAAACCACCATCAAAGATGCAAGCAGAAATGGCGAAAACATGCAAAAGCCCTGGAAAAGGTTTAAGCAACAAGAAAAGCAAAAAGGATCTTACAGAAGACGAAGAAACCCCCAGAACACACAACAATTAGGTGCGACAAAAACAGAAAGATCCAAACTTTCTCTAAAGAAAAATCAAAACTTGATCACAAAGCCAAAGCAACGAAAGAGAAAGAAAATACGAATGGAACTCACCTGGAGAAGGAAGAAGCTTTGGAGGAAAGAAGGAGGCGTAAAAATGGAAGCTGCCCAGAAAATTCGCCGGGCGACGCCGCAACGCGAGAAAAAGCAGAAATGAGGGCAATAAACAGAGAGCGAGAGAACAAAGGAAGAAAATGTGAAGAAGTTACAAAGGAGCGAAGAAGAGAAACCGTTTCTGGGTTTTCAAAAATCAAAAGCTTCAAAGGAAAAACGGGGCAATTAATGCTAATTAATGAAAGTATTAAACCCTCACACGTTTCCAAAGCACTGATGTGAAAGCGTGCGCTTTTAAAGAAAAACGTTCTACATTCAAAAGATTCTACAAAAAGGGAAAAATCGACGAAATGCTTGAGTTCGGCTCCACTATAGAAGGACCGAAGTCAAGGACTCGACCTCAAAAAAGAAGACCGAGCTCAAGCAGGGGCACTGTTCATACCCTGGGTCAAGCTTTCCAACCCGGCCGGGATGTTTAGCGACATGGCGACCGACCTCTTCTCAAAGAGATCGGCCAAACCGACAGGAGAGCCCAATAGAGGGCCCAAATAGAGGAACACGACCCAAATCCAAAGGCCATCCAAGCCTATAGAGATAAAGGCGGTTCCCTTGAAGATAAGCTGACTTCACCCAAAATAAGATAAAGATAAGATAAGATAACTAACTTATCTTATCAGAAAGGTCAGCCCCATCTACTATAAATACACTGGAGCACCCAGGTATAACTCATACTCTGATTCTACATAAAACATGTTTAATACCCATGCTAACTTAAGCATCGGAGTCTCTTGCAGGTACCCCCACCCTCCGGTGACCAAGGATCAAAAGTGTAGCTCGTCCAACAAGTCAGACACAACAGCTCCGGCTGCCACCAGCCAGCCGGACATGTCATCTCCGACCAGTACTGAAGATCTCATCTGAGATCGACCTACAGTTTCAGGTAACCCTCGGAACACAAGTGTTTGATAAAATGCTTGGTTGGGTTCTAGAGTAGACTTTTCTCCTCTTGGCTATGGTTGAGTAATTGGAGACTCTTGAGTTATCAAACTCCTTTGTTGATTGATAATTGAAAGTTGCTAGTTGATTTGGATCCCTCTAAAGCTAGTCTTTCCTTAGGAGTTGACTAGGACTTGAGGAATCAAATTGATTCATCCACTTGACTTTCCTTCATAGTTAGAGGTTAACTAAGTAGGAGCAATGGACAATTGATGTCACAATTGATAAGGATAGCTAGGATAGGACTTATAATTCTCATACCTTGCCAAGAGCTTTATTAGTTATTAGTTCAATTCTTGCAATTTACTTTTCTTGTTCCTTATTCAAAATCCCAAAAAGATACAATCTCATAACCAATTATAAGTACACTTCTCTACAATTCCTTGAGAGACGACCCGAGGTTTGAATACTTCGGTTATTATTTTTATAGAGGTTTGTTACTTGTGACAACCAAATTTTTGTATGAAAGGATTCTTTGTTGGTTTAGAAACTATACTTGCAACGAGGTTTCATTTGTGAAATTCTAGACCGTCAAAAATCTATTCATCAAAGCACTTAGAATTAATTCGATGTTCCATTTATCTTAGGATTGAGAAGACCATTGAAAAAGATATCAGTGACAATGAAGACAATAAACCAAAGAAGGAAGAGGAAGATAATGTTGAGAGGAAGTTGATAAAGAGAAGGAAAAGGACTCTAAGAAGATGAAGAAGATCAAGGAGGTTTCACATGCAACACATAAATCAAAGATGAACCGAAGAAGAAAAGACAAAAAACAGAAGAGAATAATAGATGATTGGTGCACGAATCCCCACACTTTCTTACAGCTGTACCAGCAAGTGCACTGGGTGGTCCAAGTAATACCTGAGCGAGTCAGGGTCGATCCCACGAGGATTGTTGGCTTGAAGCAAGTTATAGTTATCTTGCAGGTCTTAGTCAGGCGAAATCAGAAGGTTGTTGGATATGGATTTGTGTTAGGATTAAAATCAGTAATAGGAATAAGATAAAGGATTAGAGTTGCTTTATCTTTTTGAATTAACTCTGGTATCACTGTCTTCTCTGTTTGTGAATGATTTCTTCTATGGCAGACTATATGTGATCAACGCCATGGGCCATGGTCATTGATCTCCTCCACTACAGATTGAACGCCATTGGCCGTGGTCATCCAATCTGACGAAGGGTGAAGCTCTAGCAGTTCATTCTCCTGGCGATCCTACTCAAAATGCCACAGACAAGGTTGAATCTTCTGGATCAGAGGATGCTGCTTCTTTGGATTCTAGCCTATACCACGGAGACCCTAATCTCCCCAGAAATCGGCTAAACTGGTGTCTCGAGAAGTCCCCAACGAAGTCGTGGATTAATCGTCTGAGAGATGTATAAACATTGTTGTTGGTTCGTGCTTTCCAGTCACGTATTCACACGAACCCAAGTAGACATGGGTATTTGTCAGGCACGTTCGTCTTAATGTGATGAACAGAGCTGATTGTGACTGGTCATCCTATCCACCACGTTGAAGAGTGAGTATACATCTTAGAAATAAATCAAACACGGATCGAAGAAGAAATAGTAATACTTTTATTAATTCATAGGACTCAGCAGGGCTCCTCCCCTCAACCTAAGAGTTTTAGAAACTCATACTGAAAGAAAATACAATGTCATAAATGAAAAAATGCTGAATGATGTGCCTCTCTTGTAGAGAGATGTAAAATACACTTTAAATTCTAAACAGATGACTAGTAAGGGTAAAACAGTCAATCTAGTGCTAAAATTCACTTCTGGGGTCTACTTGGTGAGTGTTTGGGCTGAGTTTTGATGAGATCCATGTGCTATGAGGCTTCTAGGGCGTTGAACGCTGGACTCTGCTCTTTGGGCGCTGGACGCTTGGAAGTGGGCAGGTAGCTGGCGTTGGACGCCAGTTTTGGGCCTTCTAATCCGAAAAAAGGTATAGACTATTATATATTTCTGGAAAGCTCTGAAAGTCAGCTTTCCATAGCCATTGAGAACGCTCCATTTGGACTTCTATTGCTCCATAAAAGCTTTTACGAGTGCAAGGAGGTTTGATTCGGACAACATCTGTAGTGCTTTCTCTGTCTCTGAATCAGACTTTTGCTCCAACTCCTCAATTTGGACTTCTGTAACTCCAGAAAAGCTCTTCCGAGTGCAAGGAGGTCAGATTCGGACAGCATCTGCGGTGCTTTCTCTGTCTCTGAATCAAACTTTTGCTCCAACTCCTCAATTTCAGCCAGAAAATACCTGAAATTTTCCAAAAACAGAAAAACTCATAGTAGAATCCAAAAATGTGATTTTAACACTAAAATCTTTAAAAAATTAATAAAAACTAAGCAAAGCATACTAAAAATTATATGAAAATGATACAAAAAAGCGTATAAAATATCTGCTCATCAATGATAAAAATTAGGGGCGAAGGAGGGTTAGAATTTTTTAGTTTAAAATGGACTAATTTGGGTTTTAGAAAATAAATTTGAGAACCAATTTCAGCACATTAGTGTATAGCTGGAATGACAAGTTTATACTTAATATACATCAGCTTTGTTAAGATGAAAATTCACTCAGAGACAAGCGTAAATTTACGTTTTTCAATTTATGAGACGTAATTGATCATTTACAACAATAAAAAATTTTAATTGATATATAATTTAAATTTAAGGGACCAAGTTAGACATTACTTTTAAAAACACCTTTCCGTTGTGCCTTCACCATCTCATAAAATATCAATAGAGAATGATGAGATGCAATAATGCCCAATAAGAGAAACAAAGCGCTCATTTGTTTAGCCTCAAATCTTTCAGGAGTTCATCTAACTATAAAATCTCAAGGGAGTCTAATGCTTTTGCAAGATCAAACTTAACAATTGCCATATATCCCTTCTCACCTACGAGTGTCTAATAAAATAAAAACATGTATAATAATGCACATTCAAGAATGAATAAGAAACCTATACATTATTATACAATTAAAAAATGTATTTTTAAGAATTGAATATGATCCCGTTACTCTATATAAATTATAACTCAGTTTAATTGTTCATTATGAGTTTCAAACTTAACCAACGAAATTAACAACTAAACGGTTATAACATCAATACTATTTATCATCAATCTTTTTCGTATAAAATGAACCTTGTATATCTCAACAGAGAAGTCTATTAAATTTGATCCGTCACTTTATAACTCAGTCTTTATTGTACATTATGAGTTATAACTCGGCGTTAATTATCATTTATTCTTTGCTTGTAACCGACACCTTCATTACCGACTTAATGACCATCATTTCAATCTTAATGACCAAACGGTCATAACATGAATATCATTCATCAATTCTATTCCTATAAAAGAAACCTTCTATATCTAATCTCAGAGGGCAACATGATAAGTTCTATAAGTTCTATATCATGTTTTACATTCTATATTCATAGAATTATTACACACAACACATAATAACTTCTATTTCATGTCTTACATTCTATATTCATAGAATTATTTTTATACCTCTTAAACACTTACTGACTTGAGCGTCGGAGTGTCTTTTGCAGGTATCCACCCCCTTGTTCTCTCATTGCCGACGTATACCTCATCTTGAGGGAGAGCTTACAAGTATTCACCGGCGGACGAGATATACACCGGCCAAACTCAACAAGAACAATTGGCGCCGTCTGTGGGGACGAGTAAAATAATTCCTACTCCCCTTAGGTTTATAAAACTTGATTTACATTCAAATTTTTGAACCAATCTCAACAATCTTGTTTAAGATTTTATTTAATACCTCTTATAAAATTTTAATCTATCTAACTTTTTATAAAGTATGTACTTTATACATTCAAATTGCTTCATTTTTACGTATCATAATATTTCACATCTCATAATCGATCAATGAACAAATCCAAAAACAAACTCGGCTTTCAATCAATTCGAGCACAAACTCACTTATTAATTTTGCTTACTTTTTCAAAGTTCTCTATTTACATAAGTAAAATTATATATTTTATTCAACATACTTTTGCATTTATATTTTGTGTAACTAATATTTATTGATTTATTAGTTATATTCAAACCTCAATATATGTTCTATACAATAATGACATATAACAACCATGTCAATTGCGTTTTTATTTCATTATGTATTATATTCTTATTGCTTAATAATTTCATTTATACAATTAAATGATGGTAATGATGAGTTCAAATCTTAAAATTGGATTCCATCAAAAATTAGTTGTATATAACTGTTACACTATTCACTTTATGCTATTAACTTTTATGTTACTATTTGTTTAATACAAAAAGTTAAGCAAAAACACATGCAAACATTCAAAATTTACTATTATTGCACGAGGAATATCCTTCGCCATATTGTAACTGCTAGAAACATTATACTAAATGTATAATTCAATAACTGTTATTTTATTGCTTTATTATCAAATTAAAGCATGTCCTACAAAACAAAATTACATTTGGCATGTATGACATTCATATATGTCGTCTTCTTCTCGACAATTATCAACTTCAAGGTATAGTTTTTCTTTACTTTGAACTATTTTACTTTTACAATATATATTATTCAATATACGTTGCGACTTTATACCTATTCATTTTCTCAATGTATCTTATTCATGTCAGACCTTCACTATAAATTGTAAATATTCAATAACTAATTGCTTTAAGTGAGAAATTTATCAATAAGTTGTTGTGGGTCGGAAAAATTTCCAAAACAATTAACCATTATATCCTCAGATCATACAATCGATTCCGTCAATGGATATCTATCTCTGAACTTTTCAGTTCACATACAATCAACTGCTAAAATTGTTCTTAAGTGGAAAAGTATCCCCCACACAATCATCTTGATTGAATGACTCTTATCACTCAATTATTTTTTGAATAAGTGCCGACATAATAACCCGACTAAGCTTGGGGGCTCACCATATCATTATTCACTTATCTTTTAACCGAGTTATAAATCATTTTATTTTCTAAGCTTAGCCTGGATCATATGATCGGCAGACAAAGCTTGGGGGCTGTGATCCGTCACCTTATAACTCGGTCTTTATTGTGCATTATGAGTTATAACTCGACGTTAATTATCATTTATTCTTTGCTTGTAACCAACACCTTTATTACCGACTTAATGACCATCATTCAATCTTAATGACCAAACGGTCATAACATGAATATCATTCATCAATTCTATTCCTATAAAAGGAACCTTCTATATCTAATCTCAGGGGCAACATGATAAGTTCTATAAGTTCTATATCATGTTTTACATTCTATATTCATAGAATTATTACACACAACACATAATAATTTCTATTTCATGTCTTACATTCTATGTTCATAGAATTATTTTTATACCTCTTAAACACTTACTGACTTGAGCGTCGAAGTGTCTTTTGCAGGTATCTACCCCTTGTTCTCTCATTACCGACGTATACCTCATCTTGATGGAGAGCTTACAAGTATTCACCAGCGGACAAGATATACACCGGCCAAACTCAACAAAAACAAAATTCTACAAATTACATTATCTGATACTTTATGTTTCTATACTTTTATTTCTAATATTCTATATTCTCATAGAATTATTATTTTTTAGGGTAAAGTACTAAATTGGTCCCCTAGCTAGGTTTGGACGTAATTCTGTTTTGGTCCTTAAAGTTTAAAATATTCTATTTGAATCCAAAAAAGTTTCATTTAGCATCAATTTAGTCCCACAGTGAAGTCAAAATTAAATAATTAACAAAATGTTCTACATAACAACAGTTCAAGAACAAAATCGATAATCTGGAGAACAAGTACAAGCTCCAGAGGCACAAAATCAACCATTGATGCATCAATACATTTATTTATCATTTTCTTTAGTTTTATAGAAAATATTTTATTTATATTATAAAAAAAATAATAAGTAAATGTATTGATGTATCAATGGTTGATTTTATGCCTCTGGAGCTTGTACTTGTTCTCTAGATTATCGATTTTGTTCTTGTACTGTTGTTATGTAGGACATTTTGTTAATTATTTAATTTTGACCTCACTGTGGGACTAAATTGATGCTAAATAAAACTTTTTTGGATTCAAATAGAACACTTTAAATTTTAAGGACCAAAACAGAATTATGCTCAAACCTAGGTACCAATTTACTATTTTACCCTATTTTTTAAATACTTACTGATGTGAGTATTAAAGTGCCTTTTGCATGTACACAGTGCACCATCACGGCATCCCCTATTCTTGATTTGTTTGTGACCACAACAATTCAAGATTTTTCGACGAAAAACTCTCCAGCCGAATTATAGCTTAAAGTCACCATTTCATGCCGATTATGTGCTCTGTGCAAAAAACTTCAGACATCGGACCACATCCTCGACGAGTTATATGTCAGAAAATGTTACCAACACCAAGACCGAATCTATTTTAAAGTGCCTTTAATTTTCATTTTTTTTCCCTTAAATAATATTAAGTGTCATATTAATACGTATGACTTTTAGATATTTAAGTAATCTTTCTCTAAAAATATAAGAAAAAAATCGTCACTCTTATATATATTAGAATGTGAGAAATCACGAGGTGTGGTGTGGTTAATTATTACCATCGGATAGGTGAATATTATGCTTTAAAAAGAAATAGAATGCGAGCTATCGTAGCATGTGATAGTTACTGGCCACCAAAATGCTGCTCGCCGTATATTACAAATTCACATAAAAGAGACAAAAGCCGACCAAGCATGCACGAATTAAATTCGATTTCATCACATTGTGAAAGGGAGGCTTTCTTTTATTCTAGAAATATTTTTAATAAACGATCTTATTATTTAATTTTTTTCCAAAACTAAAATGAAGAGAAAGGACAAGATACACACAATCTATTATCTTGAAATCAAAAATATTATTTGTACGTTAAAATTTATCACCAAAATCAGTTATATATTTATGTACAAATACATATGTAATTTAATTTATTTTTAATGTAGATTTTATATTTAATTTTAACATGTATTTTATATTAATGACTAATTTTAGTATATATCTAGCATAGTTGTATATAAATATATGGGCAACTAGGCAAAGCTAAAGTTGAGGCATTAAAAGAAATTGGTGCACAATTAAATTTTGTTAGGTCGATAGTAAATATATATATATAGCTGTCTCGGCTTATAAAAGCTAATTTGGAAACCTTATTTATTCCTTTCGTCTCACGTTAAGCAACAACAGGACCACATGTGTGTGGACTCAGTTGAGTCTCTTATACATTTATGGATATAAGGGAAAGAAAATAGTGTCTGGAATATGACTTCAAATGGAAGGTTACTTCAATTTGGTCCCCCACCTTCCTCATCTTTTCTCTAAAAGAGATAAGCTACAAATTAAATGAAGATTGATTAGACATTGCATGCTCTTCCTCGCTAACTATTTATTAGCTTTCGTTTTCTGAGATCTATTCTCTTTGATTTCCACCAAAATGGATTTGGCACCAACTATAAGCATCCGTAACATCATGCATTTTTTTGTTGCATATTTACGTAGGGACAGTACTCCATTGCGCGTGGTTTGGCATAGCTTATTGAATAATAATTGATTAGTTATATATATGGATGGATTATGTATAGTAGTAGTGCAATTCAATTATTTCACTAATAAATTAAGTATCTCAAGAAATCAAACTTAGGACCACGACATGTACTGGGTGAAGTTATTACATAAAGAAAAGAAGCAACTAGAATTGACCATATAGTGTAGCTATAATTGGTAAGAAAATGTAATACCCTCACCAAAAAATACTATACTTAGATCATGATGATATCGCTAATAACAAATTAAAGGCATTACTTATACTTATCTATATTTATATAATAAAAAACGCTATTTGTACACCAAAATCAACCACTAATGTATTTATGTATAAATATATGAGTGGTTTAATTTATTTTCAATATGTATTTGTATTCCGATATGTATTTTATACTAGTGGCTGACTTTGGTAGTTAATTTTAATGTACACGTAAGATAGTCGTTATATATATAATATAGTAACCTTTTCTTTTGATTCTTAATGATCCTTCTAAATACTAGGGGTGACAAGCGGGGAAGCCCACCCCTCCCCGGCCCGCCAAAAAGGGTAGGCGTGCCCGTCCCGTCCCGCCTAATGAGGCGATCCTAAAACTTTATCCCGTCCTGCCTAGCAGCGGACTGACAGACCAAACTCGCCAAATCTCATTTTTTTAATATTAAATATTAAATAATATATATAATTTCACAACTATTTTAATAAATTTATAATTTTTACAGATATAAAAAAATTATAATTTTTAAATTCACAAATATTAAAATTTTTATTTTATAAATATGTAATAAACATAATCATAAACTAAATTTTTTGAAACAAAATAATAAAACTAATATTATCCAAAGTAAAATAAATATTATCCAAAATATATAATTAAACATCTACAAGTTTAGAACATAATCAATCAAACGGAAAATATAATCCAAAACACTAAATTAGAACATCTTTAAAAAAATCCTGAGTCTGGGGGAAAGCCCGCCCCGTCCCCAAAGCCCATGATTTAAGCGACGTGGGTTAGGTGGATTTTTGACGTGTGACGGTCTCAATTTTTTATCGCAACCGATTTTTTTTTGCGGATTACATGGGTCGATCCGACGAATTTAGACTCATTTATCACCCTTACTAAATACTCATGAAACTAACAATTATCTAACAATGTTCAAAAATGTAAACTAAAAATATATTATTAAATTATTAGACTAAAAAAATTTAGTGGATAAGTAAAAGTACTAGTTAAAAACAAATTAAACAATAAATTATGCTGGCCTTGAACTTTTCTCAAAATATAAATCAAACCTTACATTCAATATAATCAATCCAAAACGCCGCACATATCTATAACTCTTGGTCCACGGAAATATCACCTAGACTAGATCTCAAGTTAAACGATATATATACAATTCTTGCCCTCATAAGAAACAACACTCTAAACAATAGCAGCCAGGAATAACTAAAGAGATTAGAAGAAACTTAGTTTCTTGACAGTGAAGAAACAAAAGAAATAGCAGAAAAAGACTAAAATGATATGTAAAATGTGAATTACTATTGATTGAAGTGAAATCAGTAGTGCAACCTATAGAAAGGAAATCTATTAAAATAGAAAAAATAGAATCTGAGCTAAAATAAAAAGTTTAACTAGAATGCTAACTAACTAACTGTTATTATTAACTAATATCCTTTATAATTTTGAGTGTAATCTAAAAACACACATTGATAAGATTTATAATTGATTTTTTTAATAAATTCTTAAATTAGGATAGCATGAACCACCAAAGACTTTCAAGCGATTGTAGTCAGGTTCATGACAAAAAAGAACTTCATACGGTGACTTACTGTTTAATATAGAGGTTGGTAATCTGTTAATGAGATAGGCAACAGTCAAGACTGTTTCATCCTAATATGTCAAAGGCATATGAGCAGTGAAAAGCATAGTCAAAGTCATCTCAGTGAGATGATGATGTTTTCTCTCTACCCTTCCATTCTGCTCATGAATGTAAGGGTATGAGAACCTATGTTAAATTCCATGTTGCTGTAAGAGGGAAGAAAAAGCATTTAACGACAGATAGTCCTTACCATTATCAAATGGTAAACACTTAATAGAGTGACCAGTTAATTTTTCGATGTAGGCTTTATATTGAACAAAGGCATTATAAACTTGAGATTTATTAACTAATAGATTAAGACATGTATATTTTAAGAATGCATCAATGAATATAACATAATATGTATAACCTAAGTGTGAAATCATAGGACTATGTTTCCAAACATCAAAATATGTGAGGTGCAAAAGAGAATCATATTGTGTATAAGAATCTGGAAAAGGTAACTTGTGCATCTTGGCATAGGCACAATTATCACACAACACAGGTGTAAAATCATCACTTTTATCGGAAGAATATGAAAAATGACACTATTGAAGAACATATTTAATAGTTTTAGGTGTAGCATGGCCAAGTCTTTATGCCATAATTTTTAAATTTGAACAAGAAGTAGAAAATAAAGTAGGTTGTGATAGTGATTTGAGTCTTGAACAGCAATATTGTAAAATTAATAGAGGCCTCCATTGTTAAAACCTTATAGAAGAATCTTCATGGTGTGCCTGCACTTCACAAAACAAAAATCATCATGAAATTTGAAAAAAACTGCATTATCTTTGGCAAATTTAGATACACTCACAAGATTTTTTGTGATATCAGGAGCATGAATTAAAGATTAAAATTTAAGCTACCTTTTCAAATCGAGAGCATGCAAATAAGAATTGCCAATGTGTTTAATATGCATGCCTGCCTCATAACCTACATGAATCTGTTCAAGACTTGAATACTCTAAGCAAGAGAGCAAATTAGATTGGTGAGGGGTGATATATGATATGAGGCTCCAGTGTATGGAAATCATGCTGGATTAAAAACTAAAGATGGAATTGCCATATAGGCAGATGGATTATGAAATGATGGTGGTGGAGTTGTTGGGGATGAAGGAGAGGAAGTAAATGAAAATGATGTATTTGATTGTGTATATTTTAAAACCTAAGATGGTGGAGGTTGTTTTTGATTGAATATTTGAAAATAATTCCAAGCTATGTGGCCAAAATGTCCACAAACTTGGCATTGTGGCCTATTGTATGCAAAAATTGAACGACCAACATATGTGAATCTTCCACCACGTCCTTTTTTACAACCAAAACCTTTACCAGCAAATGATGACGATGGAAGTGAAAAAGGAGAAAGATGTGTTTGAGCAAGAATGGAATCAGGTTTGCAACATTTCTCAATCATATTATCATGAGACAGAATTGAAGTCTCAACTTCTTGAAGAGAATACAATTCTGGTTTGGTAGAAATAATAGTAATAAAATTTTGATAATCTTCATTAAGACCTTCCAAGAGAGTATAATATGTTCATCACTAGTTAGAGAAAAATCTAAAGATGCTAAAGAATCAACAATTCTCTTAATCTTTGAAACATATTCAGTAGCAGTGAGACCTTGCTTCTTTATAATCTTCAGCTGAGATTTCAATTGGTTCACTTTATATCTAATAGATCATGAGAAATAATCCTCAATTCTATTTCAGATATCATAAGCAAAAACACAACCAACCAATTTGTTATGGCAGGTTTCATCCATGGAAGTAAGAAGCCAAGAAATAATTTTGTAATCTTTGTTTTCATCTCTTGTAATATGTTAAAAGAACACCAGTAGCACCATCTTCTTAAAAAGCATATTGAGAAGGAATTCTATCAAGATGTAAATGATCTTCAAGATCTTGCTAAAAGATTGTAGCCAAAGCCTGTTGTTGCCAGATTTTATGATTGTTTTCATTAAGCTTGTCATCTATAGGATGATTGAAAGATCGAGGATTGAATCTAGAATTAGAAGATGAAGATGAGGAAGAATATATAGAGGAATCTGAATTTATAGAATTTGAAGCCATGGATCATGTACAAGAATAAGGCTCTTGATACCATGAAGAGATTAGAAGAAATTCAGTTTCTTGACAATGAACAAACAAAAGGAAATAGTAGAAGAACACTAAAATGATAAATACAAAATGTGAATTACTATTGATTGAAGTGAAATCAGTGTTAGCATACAATCACACACTGATCTCTAATATATGCATGAGTCTAGTAGTGCAAACTATAGACAAGAAAATTGTTAAAACAGAAAAAATATACTATGGGCTAAAAAATAGAAAGCTTAACTAGAATATTAACTAACTAACTATTTTTACTAACTAATTCAGCATTTCCATTAATAATAACTTCTAAGACAAATCTAATTTCGTAAATTACTTTCTATTTATCAAAGACTTAGAAAGTCTCTTGAGAAGAAAAAATCATGATCGAGGAGAGAACTAAAGGTGTTCAATCTATGGGATTTAATCACTACAAGAAAAACGCTGAGTACCGTCAGATTTATCGGTGGATTTACCAAAAAAATTATCGGTATAAACCTCGCCGGTAATTATTTATTTATCAGCGAATTTTTTGTCCGTCGCTAATTACCGTCAGAATATTTTTACTGGTAGTTTTTACTGTCAGATTTTTTTCGATAAATTCGATAGCAATATATTATTATTCAATAATTATATCAATAACTATAGCCGGATTTAACCGATGGTAAACCCAACGATAAACTATAGCCGGATTTAATCGATGGTAAACCCAACGATAAACTCAAATTTTAAATTTTTAAAAAATTGTTTAAAAATTAAATATAATTTTAAATATTGAAATTCAATAATTTCTAAACTAATAAATAAAAAATATAGCACTAACTCAGATAATAATAAACTTAGAAAATTGAGAACAACAAACAATAAGTCAATAAAATGTTTAATGATAATAATAAATCAGACAATTAACAACAATCAACTAATAAACTCAAAAATAATTATAAACAAAAAAAAAATATAATATCCTATCATAAACCATGTCTAAAGTTAAAACTAAAATCTCAAACTACAGAGACAATACTAATAACTAAGTTTAATATTTTAATAAATAAACAAAGACTGCAAATTAGATGGGTAAATTGAAAGTTGTTAGTAACTCAATCACCAATGTTACATTGATTGTGCTCGTCATGTGCTATAAATTTAGAAGTTTTTTTAATGTGATGGTTATACACTTTGTGGTGGAATAGCCTATCCACTGCCACCACCACTAACTTCTGCATCTTATTGGAAACCACCATTCATATTACTTGCTTCATCGTTCTTACCAACCTACATAATCTCTAAGCCAGACTCCGATGTACAGCAACTACAACACAATAAAAAAATAAATAATATAAATAATGAATGCCAAAATTACATTTCGGGAACAATAACCAAGGATAGAAATTCTGGTGGATCAGGACATGTTTTCATTACAATCACCACCCCCAATTTTCATAGCATAGTAGTTTCATTTATGCCTAAAGTTCGAAATTGTTGAAATTAAGTTCAAATAATATAGTTTCATATTAATTTCAAATAACATAGAAATCCCAGCACATACACGTACTCCATAGCAAATAAGTAAAAGGCATATTAATAACATGATAGCAAATAGGCCTTGATTGCACAACCTAACAAAGAAGAAGATGAAGAAAGGATTCTAAATTTCTAATTACTCAGCTCAATTGACACATTTTAACAAATAGGTAAAGGGAAAGGCTATGACCAAAACAATCATACTCGTTTTGTTCTATGATTCTTACAAGTCTCATGCTAAGTACATTTCAAAATTAGATGAAACTGATTCATTCTTTTCAAACATTCAATACATCAGCAACGTTTTTTAATGCAAACTCAGGTAATAAACCCTTAACAATACAGAAACAATCACTTTCATTCTTCATAATATCAGTACATAAATAGAAATCATAACAATAGACACAAAATCATCAAAACAAAATTCAAAATTAGAATTATAAAAAAAATTCAAACACGGAATCATCAAAACAGAATTAAAAAATTTCTAAATCAAAATAGAATTAAAAACCTTAAATCTAAACTAATATATGAACAAAATATGAAAAAAAAAATAATAGGAAGAAGGAGGAGGACAACATACCTGGTGGGAGGAAGGAGGCAGCTCCAGAGAAGTGGTGGCAGCATAGACAGCAGTAGTGGCAGCGGTGACCAACTGGCAGGTTGTATTATTAGGATTTTTTAAAATAAATTAAAAAATCAATAGGAAGGAGGAGTGGTGCACGAATTGTAAATCACACTTTTCACAACTCGTACCACTAACCAGTAAGTGCACTGGGTCGTCCAAGTAATACCTTACGTGAGTAAGGGTTGAATCCTACCGAGATTGTTGGCTTAAAGCAATCTATGGTTATTTTGTAATTCTTAGTCAGGATATCAATTATAATTATCAGTTTGGATTGCGAAAAATAAAAGAGCATGAATTAAATACTTGTTATGCAGTAGTGGAGAATATGTTGGAGTTTTGGAGATGCTTTGTCTTCTGAATCTCTGCTTTCTCCCTGTCTTCTTCTTCACGCACGCAAGATTCTTCCTATGGCAAGCTGTGTGTTGATAGATCACCATTGTCAATGGCTACCATCCGTCCTCTCAGTGAAAATGGTCCAGGTGCGCTGTCACCGCACGACTAATCATCTGTCGGTTCTCACTCATGCTGGAATAGGATCCATTGATCCTTTTGCGTCTGTCACTACGCCCAACCCTTGTGAGTTTGAAGCTCGTCACAGTCATTCAATCCCTGAATCCTACTCAGAATACCACAGACAAGGTTTAGACTTTTCGGATTCTCAAGAATGCTGCCAATGGATTCTAGCTTATACCACAAAGATTCTGATTAAGGAATCCAAGAGATACTCATTCAATCGAAGGTAGAACGGAGGTGGTTGTCAGACACGCGTTCATAGGTTGAGAATGGTGATGAGTGTCACGGATCATCACATCCATCATATTGAAGTGCGAATGAACATCTTAGATAGAAACAAGCGTGTTTGAATAGAAAACAGAAATAATTGCATTAATTCATCGAGACACAACAGAGCTCCTCACCCCAACAATGGAGTTTAGAGACTCATGCCGTCAAAGAGTACAAAGTTCAGATCTAAAATGTCATGAGGTACAAAATAAATATCTAAAAGTTGTTTAAATACTAAACTAGTAACCTAGGTTTACAGAAAATGAGTAAACTAAGATAGATAGTGCAGAAATCCACTTCTGGGGCCCACTTGGTGTGTGCTGGGGCTGAGACTTGAGCTTTACACGTGCCTAGGCTGTTTCCAGAGTTAAACGCTAGGTTGTAACCTGTTTCTGGCGTTTAACTCCAACTTGTAACCTGTTTCTGGCGTTTAACGCCAGAATGCAACATGGAACTGGCGTTGAACGCCAGTTTACGTCGTTTATCCTTGAGCAAAGTATAGACTATTATATATTGCTGGAAAGCCCTGGATGTCTACTTTTGAACGCAATTGAGAGCACGCCATTTGGACTCTTGTAGCTCTAGAAAATCCATTTCGAGTGCAGGAAGGTCAGAATCCAACAGCATCTGCAGTCCTTTTTCAGCCTGAATCATATTTTTGCTCAGCTCCCTCAATTTCAGTTAGAAAATACCTGAAATCACAGAAAAACACACAAACTCATAGTACAGTCCAGAAATATGATTTTTATTTAAAAACTAATAAAATATAATAAAAAGTGACTAAAACATGCTAAAAACTACATGAAATTACCCCCAAAAAGCGTATAAAATATCCGCTCATCACAACACCAAACTTAAATTGTTGCTTGTCCACAAGCAACTAAAAATAAAGTAGGATAAAAAGAAGAGAATATACAATGAATTCCAAAAACATCTATGAAGATCAGTCTTAATCAGATGAGCGGGGCTATTAGCTTTTTGCTTCTGAATAGTTTTGGCATCTCACTTTATCCTTTGAAGTTCAGAATGATTGGTATCTATAGGAACTCAGAATTCAGATAGTGTTATTGATTCTCCTAGTTCAGTATGTTGATTCTTGAACACAGCTACTTTATGAGTCTTGGCCGTGGCCCTAAGCACTCTGTTTTCCAGTATTACCACCAGATACATACATGCCACAGACACATAACTGGGTGAACCTTTTCAGATTGTGACTCAGCTTTGCTAAAGTCCCCAATTAGAGGTGTCCAGGGTTCTTAAGCACACTCTGTTTTTGCTTTGGACCTCGACTTTAACCGCTCAGTCTCAAGTTTTCACTTGACACCTTCACGCCACAAGCACACGGTTAAGGACAACTTGGTTTAGCCGCTTAGGCCAGGATTTTATTCCTTTAGGCCCTCCTATCCACTGATGCTCAAAGCCTTGGATCCTTTTTATTACCCTTGCCTTTTGGTTTTAAGGGCTATTGGCTTTTTGCTCTTGCCTTTTGGTTTAAAGAGCTTTTGGCTTTTTCTGCTTGCTTTTTCTTTTTCTTGCTCTCTTTTTTTTTCTTTGCATTTTTTCTGCAAGCTTTGTTCTGCACTGCTTTTTCTTGCTTCAAGAATCATTTTTATGATTTTTCAGATTATCTAATAACATTTCTCCTTTTTCATCATTCTTTCAAGAGCCAACAATTTTAACATTCATAAACAACAAATTCAAAAGACATATGCACTATTCAAGCATTCATTCAGAAAACAAAAAGTATTGCCACCACATCAAAATAATTAAACTATTTTAAAATTTGAAATTCATGTACTTCTTTTTCTTTTTCAGAAAACATTTTTCATTTAAGAAATGTGATGGATTCATAGGACATTCATATCTTTAAGACATAGACACTTAGATACTAGTGATCATGTAATAAGACCCAAACATAAATAAACATAAAGCATAGTAAATGAAAAACAGAGAAATAAGAACAAGGAGATTAAGAAACGGGTCCACCTTAGTGAAGGTGGCGTCTTCCTCTTCTTGAAGAACCAATGGTGCTCTTGAGCTCCTCTATGTCTCTTCCTTGTCTTTATTGCTCCTTCCTCATAGCTCTTTGATCTGCAGTCAAATGCTCTACCACTGAACTATGGACCCTTGAGATGAACCTCTCCATCTCTCATGACTCGGGGGTGGAAGCAACTGCCTTCCTTTTCCTCTTTCTAGAAGTTTCTCCGGCCTTAGGTGCCATAAATGGTTATGAAAAAACAAAAAGCAACGCTTTTTTTCCACACCAAACTTAAAAGGTTTGCTCGTCCTCGAGCAAAAGAAGATAGAAGGGAATAGAAGGAGAAGTGGAGGAGAAGGAGGTGTGTGAATGGGTGGGTATGTGAGGGGAATGGTTTGAATTGGAATGGTGAGGTAGGTGGGGATCCTGTGGGGTCCACAGATCCTGAGGGGATCCTATGGGGTCCACAGATCAAGTGGGGTCAAGGACTTAACATCCCTGCTCCAATTAGGCGTGTAAAACGCCCTTGCTGTGCAATCCTGGCATTTAACGCCAAACTGTTGCTTGTTTCTGGCGTTAAATGCCCAAATGTAGTCTGTTTCTGGCGTTTAACGCCAGGCAGATGCTTGTTTCTGGCGTTAAACGCCAAACAGATGCTTGTTTCTGGCGTTTAAACGCCAGACTGCTCTCCTCCAGGGTGTGCTGTTTTCAATGCTGTTTTTCATTCTGTTTTTGATTTTTCAGTAGTTTTTGTGACTTCACATGATCATCAACCTAATAAATCACGAAATAAAAAAAAAGAAAATAAAATAGATATGATTAAATAACATTAGGTTGCCTCCCAACAAGCGCTTCTTTAATGTCAATAGCTTGACAGTGAGCTCTCATGGAGCCTCACAGATAATCAGAGCAAGGTTGGAACCTCCCAACACCAAACTTAGAGTTTGAATGTGGGGGGTTTTGTTTGACTCTGTATTGAGAGAAGCTTTTCATGCTTCCTTTCCATGGTTACAGAAGGAGAACCTTGTGTCTTATAGTTTGCAATGTCTGCAAACCACAGAGCTTCCTGAATGGCAAACAATTGCTCATCCGGAAAGGTTTCAGAGATCTCAGTAGGAGGGAGGGGTGCTCCTGCTACTGGTTCTATCTGGGACAGGTGATCAGCTACTTGATTCTCTGTCCCTTTTCTATCTTTTATTTCTATATCAAACTCTTGTAGAAGCAACACCCATCTTATGAGCCTGGGCTTTGAATCCTGCTTTGTGAGTAGATATTTTAGAGCAGCATGGTTAGTGTACACAATCACTTTTGATCCTACTAAGTATGATATAAACTTGTCAATGGCATAAACCACTACAAGCAGCTCTTTTTCTGTGGTTGTGTAATTTTTCTGGGCATCATTTAAATCACGGCTAGCATAATAAATGACATGCAGAAGCTTGTTATGCCTCTGTCCTAATACTGCACCAATGGCATGGTCACTGGCATCACACATTAGTTCCACAGGTAATGTCCAATCTGGTGCAGAAATAACTGGTGTTGTGACCAGCTTAGCTTTCAGGGTTTCAAACGCCTGAAGACACTCTGTGTCAAACACAAATGGCGTGTCAGCAGCTAGCAGCTTGCTCAGAGGTTTTGCGATTTTTGAAAAATCCTTTATAAACCTCCTATAGAATCCTGCATGCCCCAGAAAGCTTTTGATTGCTTTAACATTGGTGGGTGGTGGTAATTTTTCAATTACCTCTACCTTAGCTTGATCCACCTCTATTTTCTTGTTCGAAATTTTATGCCCAAGGACAATTCCTTCAGTCACCATAAAGTGACATTTTTCCCAATTTAGAACCAGGTTAGTCTCTTGGCATCTTTTCAGAACAAGTGCTAGATAGTTAAGACAGGAGCTAAATGAGTCTCCAAATACTGAGAAGTCATCCATGAAGACTTCCAGAAATTTCTCTACCATATCAGAGAAGATAGAGAGCATGTACCTCTGAAAGGTTGCAGGTGCATTGCACAGACCAAAAGGCATTCTTCTGTATGCAAATACTCCAGATGGACATGTGAATGCTGTTTTCTCTTGGTCCTGAGGATCTACTGCAATTTGATTGTAACCTGAATAGCCATCCAAAAAGCAGTAGTATTCATGACCTGCTAGTCTTTCTAGCATCTGGTCTATGAATGGTAAAGGGAAGTGATCCTTCCTGGTGGCTGTATTGAGCCTTCTGTAGTCAATACACATACGCCACCCTGTAACTGTTCTTCTAGGAACCAGTTCATTTTTTTCATTATGAACCACTGTCATACCTCCCTTCTTAGGGACAACATGGACAGGACTCACCCAGGGGCTATTAGAAATAGGATAAATAATCCCAGCCTCTAGTAACTTAGTGACCTCTTTCTGCACCACCTCCTTCATGGCGGGATTTAGCCGCCTCTGTGGTTGAACCACTGGCTTAGCATCATCCTCCAATAGGATCTTGTGCATGCATCTGGCTGGGCTAATACCCTTAAGATCACTTATGGACCACCCAAGAGCTGTCTTGTGTGTCCTTAGCACCTGAATTAGTGCTTTCTCTTCCTGTGACTCTAAAGCAGAGCTTATGATTACAGGAAAAGTGTCACCTTCTCCCAGAAATGCATATTTCAGGGATGGTGGTAGTGGTTTGAGCTCGGGTTTAGAAGGTTTCTCCTTTTCTGAGGAGTTTTCAGAGGTTATTTTATTTCCTCTGGTTCCTCCAGATCAGGCTGAACATCTTTAAAAATGTCCTCTAGCTCTGATTCGAGACTCTCAGTCATATTGACCTCTTCCACCAGGGAGTCAATAATATCAATGCTCAGGCAGTCGTCTGATATGTCTGGATGTTGCATAGCTTTGACAATATTCAACTTAAACTCGTCCTCATTGACTCTCAGGGTTATCTCCCCTTTTTGGACGTCAATGAGGGTTCGTCCAATTGCTAGGAATGGTCTTCCTAGAATGAGAGTTGCACTATTGTGCTCCTCTATTTCCAGCACTACAAAGTCAGTAGGGAAGGCAAATGGCCTAACCTTGATAATCATGTCCTCAATTATGCCTGATGGGTATTTAATGGAGCCATCAGCAAGTTGAAGACAGATCCGGGTTGGTTTGACCTCTTAAGTCAAGCCAAGCTTTCTGATAGTGGATGCAGGGATTAGGTTGATGCTTGCCCCAAGATCACATAAAGCTGTCTTGATGCAATTACCCTCTAATATGCATGGTATCATAAAGCTCCCGGGATCTTTAAACTTTTCTGGGAAGCTTTTCAGAATGACTGCACTGCATTCTTCAGTGAAGAGAACTCTTTCAGTTTCTCTCCAATCCTTCTTATGACTCAAGATATCTTTCATGAACTTGGCATAAGAGGGTATTTGCTCAAGTGCCTCTGCAAACGGAATCTTTATTTCAAGAGTCCTGAGATAGTCTGCAAAGCGGGCAAATTGCTTATCCTGCTCCTCTTGGTGAAGTTTTTGAGGATAAGGCATCTTGGCTTTGTATTCCTCAACCTTGGTTGCTGCAGGTTTATTTCCTACAGAAGTGGTTGGAGAAGCCTTTTTAGAGAGGTTGTTATCAGCACTTGTGTGTGTCTGATCCCTCACTGGCGTTTGAATGCCAGGGTTAGAAGCTTGATTGGCGTTAGACGCCAGCTTCTTACCTGTTTCTGGCGTTTGAACGCCAGAACTGAGCTTCCATTGGGCGTTTGATGCTAGCTCCTTGCTTGTTTCTTGCGTTTGAATGCCAGAATTGTTCCTCTCTGGGCTCTTACTGTCCTCAGAGGGATTTTGGATAATATTTTGCTCATCCTCTATCAGTTGTTCTTTCCTTGGCTTTCTGCTGCTCTGAAGTGAGGTATTTAAGGTTTTCCTACTTCTTAATTGAACTGCCTGGTACTCATCTGTTATCTGCTTTGATAACTACTATTTTGTCTGATTCAATTGTGCCTCCATATTTTTATTAGCATTTTTAGTGTCTTGTAGCATCTCCTTGAGTTCCACTAGCTGTATTGTTAGAAAGCACAATTGTTGATTGAGTTTAGCAACTTGTTCTGGAGGACCAAGTTCAGTAGACACTGCTTTGGCTTCTTCTTTCATGGAGGACCCATTACTTATGTACAGATGCTGGTTTCTAGCAACTATATCAATAAGCTCTTGAGCCTCTTCAATAGTTTTCCTCATGTGTATGGATCCACTAGCTGAGTGGTCTAGGGACATCTGAGCTCCTTCTGTAAGCCCATAGTAGAAGATGTCTAATTGCACCCATTCTGAAAATATTTCAGAGGGGTATTTCCTTAGCATCCCTCTGTACCTTTCTCAGGTATTATAAAGGGATTCATCATCTTCTTGTTTAAAGCCTTGGATGTCCAGCCTTAGCTGTGTCATCCTTTTTGGAGGGAAATATTGATTCAGGAATTTGTCTGATAACTATTTTCATGTCCTTATGCTTGCTGTGGGTTGGTTATTTAACCACCTTTTTGCTTGATCTTTTACAGCAAACGGAAATAGTAACAGTCTGTATACATCCTGATCTACCTCCTTGTCACGTACTGTGTCAGTAATTTGCAAGAATTGTGCCAGAAACTCAGTAGGTTCTTCTTGTGGAAGACTGAAATATTGGCAGTTTTGCTGCACCATGACAATGAGCTGAGTATTTAGCTCAAAACTGCCTGCTTTGATGGAGGGTATATAGATACTACTCCCATATGCAGCAGTAGTGGGATTACCATATGACCCCAGAGTCCTTTTGGACTGTTCATTTTTACTTAGATCCATGATGGATAAAAATGGAATTGATATGAATTGCAAAGAGAATATATTTAAAATTTTTTTTTGAAAACCGAAATTAAAATAAAATAAAATAAAATAAATAAAAAATTGACTAAAATTTCGAAAATTCTAAGAAAAAGAAATAAAAGAAAATTGAAAACTAAATTAATTAATTAAAAAGATTTGAAATTAGAAAAGATAAGATAAGCTAGGTAAGAGAAGATAAGGAATTTAAATTAAATTAAAAAGTTTTGAAATTTAAATTTTAAATTTGAAAATTAATTTGAAATTTGAAATTTTAAAATTTGAAAATTAAAAATTGAAATTTGAAAATTGAAATTTGAAAATTGAATTTTGAATTTTCAAAAAAGTCAACAATATAAGATAAGGATTTGAAAAAGATTTAAATTTTGAAATTTAAATTTTGAAATTTGAATTTTGAATTTTGGAAGTTGAAATTTGAAATTTGAAATAAGATAAGATAAGATTTTGAAAAAGATATGATTTTTTTTTTGAAAAAGATTTGAATTTGAAATTTTTAAAATTAAGATGATAAAAATTTTAAAATAAAATCTGAATTTTTAAAAGAAAAATTCGAAAAATCAATTAAAATAAAGGAAAAAGATATTTTTGAATTCAATGAGGAAAGAGAAAAACAATAAAAAGACACAAAACTTAAAATTTTTATATCTAATGCTCCTTATTTTCGAAAATTTGGAGGAAAAATACCAAGGAACACCAAACATAAAAATTTTAAGATCAAAACGCAAGAAAGACTCAAGAACACTTTGAAGATTCACAAGAACACGAAGAACAAAAATTCAAAGACTCAAAGGACTCAAGAACATAAAAAGAAGAACACCAAACTTAAAATTTTTAGAAAACCAAAAATAAATTTTCGAAAATTAAATAAAAACTAACAAGAAAACACAAAACTTAAAGCTTGACACAAGATTTAATCAAAGAAATATTATTTTTGAAAAGATTTTAGAAAGAAAGACTTAAAGGAGCAACTATTCACAAGAACATAGACACATTCAAGAAATGCAAGGATTAAACAGAGAAAAACTATTATTATTATTATTATTATTATTATTATTATTATTATTATTATTATTATTATTATTATTATTATTATTATTATTATTTGAATACTAATAATTCAAAAATGCACAAGAAAAACAAGAAAAATCACAAAACAAGAAACACTAAAGATCAAACAAGGGAAATAAACAAGAACAACTTGAAGATTAAGAAAGAATAATGAACACAAATTCAAAAATTTAAAAGAAAATAAAAACATGCAATTGACACCAAACTTAAAATATGAAACTAAACTCAAACAGAAAAACTCAATTATTAGTTTATAGAATTTTCGAAAAATTTAAAAAGAGAAAATAAGGATTTTAAAAAAAAATTCAACTAAAAACAATAATAGAAGACTCTAAACCAAAAAGAAAATTTTTTTCTAATCTAAGCAACAAAATAAACCGTCAGTTGTCCAAACTCGAACAATCCCCGGCAATGGCACCAAAAACTTGGTGCACGAATTGTAAATCACACTTTTCACAACCTGTACCACTAACCAGCAAGTGCACTGGGTCGTCCAAGTAATACCTTACGTGAGTAAGGGTTGAATCCCACGGAGATTGTTGGCTTGAAGCAATCTATGGTTATTTTGTAATTCTTAGTCAGGATATCAATTATAATTATCAGTTTGGATTGCGAAAAATAAAAGAGGATGAATTAAATACTTGTCATGCAGTAGTGGAGAATATGTTGGAGTTTTGGAGATGCTTTGTCTTCTGAATCTCTGCTTTCTCCCTGTCTTCTTCTTCACGCACGCAAGATTCTTCCTATGGCAAGCTGTGTGTTGGTGGATCACCGTTGTCAATGGCTACCATCCGTCCTCTCAGTGAAAATGGTCTAGGTGCGCTATCACCGCACGACTAATCATCTGTCGGTTCTCACTCATGCTGGAATAGAATCCATTGATCCTTTTGCGTCTGTCACTACGCCCAACCCTTGTGAGTTTGAAGCTCGTCACAGTCATTCAATCCCTGAATCCTACTCGGAATACCACAGAAAAGGTTTAGACTTTCCGGATTCTCAAGAATGCTACCAATGGATTCTAGCTTATACCACAAAGATTCTGATTAAGGAATCCAAGAGATACTCATTCAATCGAAGGTAGAATGGAGGTGGTTGTTAGGCAAACGTTCATAGGTTGAGAATGGTGATGAGTGTCATGGATCATCACATCCATCATATTGAAGTGCGAATGAACATCTTAGATAGAAACAAGCGTGTTTGAATAGAAAACAGAAATAATTGCATTAATTCATCGAGACACAGCAGAGCTCCTCACCCCCAACAATGGAGTTTAGAGACTCATGCCGTCAAAGAGTACAAAGTTCAGATCTAAAATGTCATGAGGTACAAAATAAATATCTAAAAGTTGTTTAAATACTAAACTAGTAACCTTGGTTTACAAAAAAATGAGTAAACTAAGATAGATAGTGCAGAAATCCACTTCTGGGGCCCACTTGGTGTGTGCTGGGGCTGAGACTTGAGCTTTACACATGCCTAGGTTGTTTCCAGAGTTAAACGCCAAGTTCTAACCTGTTTCTGGCGTTTAACTCCAACTTGTAACCTGTGTCTGGCGTTTAACGCCAGAATGCAACATGGAACTGGCGTTGAACGCCAGTTTAGGTCGTTTATCCTTGAGAAAAGTATGGACTATTATATATTTCTAGAAAGCCCTGGATGTCTAATTTCCAACAAAATTGAGAGCGCGCCATTTGGACTCCTATAGCTCCAGAAAATCCATTTTGAGTGTAGGAAGGTCAAAATCCAACAGCATCTGCAGTCCTTTTTCAGCCTGAATCAGATTTTTGCTCAACTCCCTCAATTTCAGTCAGAAAATACCTGAAATCACAGAAAAATACACAAACTTATAGTACAGTCCAGAAATATTATTTTTATTTAAAAACTAATAAAAATATAATAAAAAGTGACTAAAATATGCTAAAAACTACATGAAATTACCCCCAAAAAGCGTATAAAATATCCGCTCATCAAGGAGCACAACATACTTGGAGGGAGGTAGGATTTGATGACATAGGGAGCAGCAGCGACAACGATGCAGCAGTGGCAGCGGAAATATTGGCGGGAGAAACGAAAATAATGGTGATAGAGAGGCTAATGCAACGCATGGAGTCCACGCAGTCTTTGAACGTTGTTAGTGGTGGCCAATACTAGTGAAGGGTATACCAGATGTGGTTTGTGGGAAAGAGAGAGAGAGAGAGAGAGAGAGAGAGAGAGAGAGAGAGAGAGAGAGAGAGAGAGACATGGAAGGAGAGAAAAAGAGAGAGAAAGAAGAGAAGGTTAGAGAGAGAGTAGTTCAAAAATGAGAGGGAAAAGGGTTCACGGTTTGAATTTTGGGCAAGATTATCGTCGGATTTGCCAGCGGATAAATCCAATGATAATGTTTTGCGAAAGACCAAAATTCAGTGTTGCACTATCTGCCGGTAAATCCGATGGTAATGATTGCGCCATTTTTTCTTTTTTTCTCTCCAATTATTACCGGCGAATTTACCATCAAAAAACCGAATCCGACGATAATCCTTTTATCTGATAAATTTATTGTCAAATCTTCTGGTAAATCTGCTGCTAACGTCCGATGCTATATTTGACGGTTAATCTGACGATATTCAGCATTTTTCTTGTAGTGAATAGTGATAAACAAAAAATGATATAAATATTTATCGTCATATGGTCGTTGGATTGATGTAACGTAATGATTTCTTCTCTTACGACTCTTTAAGTCTTTCTAAATCCTTCAAAAATTCTCTATCACTTAATAGAATTTGCATATGAAATTGTTTTTCAAAAGATTGTTTTCAAATATTTTTAGTAACTTTCATACATATTGTCATAATTAAAAAAAAAAAAAGAAAATTTGTAACTAAAGGTTTATATACAGATTTAGAGTATTTGTTTTTGTTGAAAGACAACTACAGGATTTGAGGATATGCGCGACATGGATGAAAGCAATACATGGTGTAACATTTTCACTATCAGAATGTCATGCTTCCGACTGCGCCGCTTTGATAGCGAGAATATTACGACGAATTTCATATATTTAATAATAAGATATGAGCCTTTAACTCGAAACTGTATCGCTATTTTCCTGAAAAAATCGGAAATACTTTTAAATTTTTACCAACATGTTTGTATATATATATATATACAAAACTTCTTATACAAGTAACTTATACGTATTATATACATACAAAATATATAGCTCCTATCCCTCTTACAAAATTATAATGACAAAGGTGAGGGAAAAATTGACTAATATATGTAAAAACAGAAACAGTATAGCTAAGGACTTAGCAAAAACTTCATCAGCTTCCTCGTCCGTCCTGAAAAAAGAAGTCTATAGGGGATGAGAACATCGTCCTCACTAGTTCTCAGTAGAGGGCTTAAGAATTGTCATAAGAGGATACGTATAAAAAGAAGAATGGATTTTGAAAACAGAGATCTTCATTCCTCTTATCAATCCATTTTAGACCACAGTGATTAATAGTACAAAAACAACCAACTTCATATCTTTTCCTATAAAAAGTTCCAATCTTGACAATTCGCATAACATTTCAATACATACCAAATGGTCAATCAATCTAAAAACTCACCAATCACAGCCTCCGCCCCAATATATAATCAAATCTCAACCTCCAGCCAAAAAAATCCATCACCATTATCATCAATCCACCACTAAATACTCAAAACAGATATCAATCTCAAGCACAAATAAATACAAGGCAAACACATTTAAAGAACAGTTACAGCGAGTATCGTAGTTAACAATTAAATAGAATTCATCAAATAGGCAAACCAAAATATTTAAGCACACCCAAACAAAGCAAACGAATGCAACATGATCTATGCCTGTCCTACTAGCCGTGAGCTCACGTGTCAGTTACTTTGCCAGAACCCGACGCATCCGGTAGTGATAAAGAGAGAATTTTATGCCAATTCGGAAGACTAGATAAAGTAATTCCATTGTGAGTATAGTCCAAACCTACAATGGATCCTCTCAATCAAAATTTAATTCAAAAGATGTCACAATTCAAAGCAAATAGAAACCGGGAATTTTAAATCTCGGGTCATTCTCCCTAGAAACTAATGCCAAAGAGTGCATACAATTTTGGTTGTGAAAAGCAAAGGGTTTTCAATGATAAGAAAGCAATAAAGAAATAAAGAGATAAAAGAATTAGGCAAAATTGCAACTAATAAAGTAATGAAAGAACAAAATAACTATGTATGTAATATAAACACGACTCAAATTAAAATTGATGGAAAAGTAGTTTAAAACATAAATGAAACCTTGACTTGGGATGAGTTATGGAATCTCTTCCTTGCCATAACCACAACTATGATAATTATCATGAGTTAATCTCGCCTAGTTAACCCCAACCATCGAGGAGTAAGTCAAGCAAGCATAATTGACCTTAATCCATAAGTTCTAACCAACTTATCAAACTAGTTGATAAAAAGCTAGCTTTAATGGAAACAAGAATCAACTAACTTCCCAAGAATTATCACTAAATGTTGGACATTATGGCTCTAGTAATCCATAGACTCATTTTCTCCAAGCTAAGGGGTGGAAATTTACCCCATAACTAGGGTTGACATTTCATCAAACACATAGAGGGCATAAACATAAAACATGGAAAAATTGAGAAATTGATAAAAGCTATGAACCATAAATGACCAAAATCAATAAAGGCAACTCAAACAAACATATAAAGGCCATCAACATCAAATTAAACAATTAGGAATCCAAAATTACAAGGCTATGTAAATTGACAAAGGAAATTGAAATAGATAAAAATGTAGAACAAGTAATGTAATTAAAAGAGAAATTAAAGAGATACTTACAATGCAATTGCTAGAATCCAAAATCATACTTGAAGTATAAAATGCTACAAACCCTAATTAAAACCTAAGCGAGAATTTCCTAATCTACACTACTCCTACTCCTACTATGTATTTTTCCTACTCTAAGATGGCTCCCTTGTTATGTGTTGCATTCCCCTTCATATAGCCTCTCAAACCATCCTCTAGCACTTCAGAAATGGGCCAAGAAAGCCCCAAAATCACGAGTCACGTGCATTTTTAATGGAAGCATGCGCTGGGACCTGTGCGGATGCACAGGCGTGTACGTCCGCACACTCTACGGAAAATCTCGACCTGTGCGTACGCACAAGGGGTTGTGCGCATGCACACCAGGCGATACTTGATTGGATGCGCGATGCGGCCCACGCGCACGCGTGGCTCAAATTCAATGTCTGTGCATACGCACGCATGTCTATGCGTACGCACGCATGGCTGTGCTCTTCTCCTTTGTTTTCTTCATGCTTTCTCCCTTTTGCATGCTTTCTTCCACTTCTACCAAACCATGCTTGCCTCTAGGACCTGAAATCACTCAACAACCATATCACGGCATCGAATGGAATAAAAGTGGGATTAAATTGCTCGATTTAAGCACAAAAAGCATGCTTTCACATTTAGGTTCAATTTAGGGATCAAACACAAAAGTATGATATTGTGGTGCTTAAGTGTAGGTTTATGTGCTAGAATCCATCCAATTTGAGTCAAAATATATCATCAAATATGGACTCATCAGGTAGCTAACTCGGATATCGTCCTCTTGAAAACTAGTAGGCGGTACACCACCAAGATCCCTACCTGGTGAGTGGTACACCACCACGATCCCCACATTGCTAGCGGTACACCACATCCTCGCAAGATTTTCAATTGGAAAACACACACCCGTGGTTTATAAACAACCACGATCCCCACTAACACTTTCACAACCCGTGGACGGTAAACAACCACGATCCCCACATCCATCGCGACACTGGACAAGTGGTACACCACCACGATCCTTGCCAGGTCAAAGCTCACATTCAAAATCACAATCTTTTAAAATCTTGACCCGGAGCAAGTGGAACTATGCTACAACCCTTGCGTACTATCCAAGTGTTATAAATATCAAAATATCTCTTTAAATACAATTCAAATCCATTTTTCTTTCATAAAACTCCTTTTCACCAAAACAAAAGTCTCAAATCAACTTCATTTTCAAGTTCAATAATTTTTCAAAGACTTAAAATCATCTTTCCATAATAAATCAAAATCAAATAATATGATTCTTATACTAAATTTTCTTTTAAATAACGCTTCAAACAAAGTCTCAGAGTTTTATAAAATTTTAGAAGCATCTCCTCTTAAAATTCGAACTTTGCCACCCTTCTCGGCTCCCAACTAAACTATTTATCAAACTCTTCTCAACCATTTTCAGTATCAAATCATTTCGAAATCAAACCAATTCTAATATTATATCTTTTTCCAAAACCAACCAACTCCAATAGTAAATTATTTACAAAATTGAACCAATTCCAATATTAAATCTTTTTCAAAATCAAACCAGCTCCAATATCAAATCATTTTCTAAAATCAAACCACAACTCTCAACCATTCCAATTGTTTCGAAAAAATCATCACCACAGCCACACCAAACTCAACTCAAGAAAATCAACGAAATCCAAAAATTCAAACAACCAATACAGTTAATCACAATTTAAACCAACTTTCACATAATCAATTAAGAATCACAATTTCCAGCCGCCTCAATCAATCAGTAACTCAATCGTGCAGACAAATTAATTTATCCAAAATAATTCAATTCAATCAATAAAACTTACGAAAATCGTAAAAATGCATTTTTCGAATTAATATTGACTTGTAAGAATTCTTGATAGTAAATTGAGTTTAAGAAATCACCCCTACCTCAAATAGTCAAAAACTGAAAGCTATACAACGCGTCAAAACCCCTTTTTCTCGGCCCGCAACAGCAGCAGCCACAACCGCATCTTCGTTCCACTTTTGCGACAATTGCAGCAACTCTAATCACTACATGCAACCTCAAAAACTCAACCCTATCGCAAAAATGCCGCAAATTCTTCAGTAACATATAACAAAATAGCGACTAAACTAGTTTTTAAAGCAAAATGACGTACTGTACCAAGAAAGAACCAAGAACTGAGAAGCTGCAGCTCCAACGATTGACTCCAGCGGCGTCCGTGTTGTTTTTCGGTGGCCAGGCACGACGAGCAGGCCCAAGCAGTTGTTCAACGGCAGCAAGAGTGGCGGAGCCAGCACTCCTTCTCACATGCAACAGCACCAATATCCACCACAGTCACCCCTTCCTCCTAGTCAACCCAATGGCGATGACCATGGCAAGAGTGGCATCCGCATCTTCCGTTGCAACCCTCTCCCTTGCTTTCTCTCCTTCTTCGATGGCGATTCGTGGACGGATTCGTGGCGTGCTGGACGGTGGCGGTGCGATGGAGAGCTAATGGTGGTAACACGGACAACCCTCCCTGTGCGCAGCTCCCTCTCTCGGATCTCTTTCTTACTTCCTCTGTACTCTGCTCTCTTCCCGTTAGTGTGTATGTGTGTTGAAGATGGGAGGTTGGCGGCTGGGAAGATGTTAGGGTTAAGGTTGTGTTTTGTGTTTTAAGGTTTGTGAAATTAGGATAATAGTAAAATTTGGGGATTTTAATAAAATTAAGGAGTAGGGTATAAATTTAAAACCAAATTAAATACAAACTAATTGTCTTTGAAATGCCATTTAATCACCAGCTAGTAAATTATTTTCAAATAAATACTAATTCAATAAAAATTAGAAATAATTAAATTAATTTTTTTTATTGATAAAATAAAGTTCGAAACTAAATATTCAAAATATAGTTTATAAAATTTTCATTATTTTTCAATTACTAGAACTTCAAATTATAATTAAGAAATTACACTATTTATATGTAAAAATCTCTGAAAATATAATTTTGATTAAATATAATAAATCATAAAATAACTTATTACTTAATTTTTGAAAGTCTGGGATCTTACATCATACTCCACTTATAAAAATTTTCGTCTTCGAAAATTAACGCAATACACAAAATATTACATAGTTTCAACACTTTATTTTTTAAAACACCTTATGGAAAAGCAAAAAGTCTCAGTTCATATGTATACATATACGGTTTCAATTACTTGGATTTTCAGATAGTATAAAGATATAAGGGTAAAAGTATAATTGCAAAGCAGAAGTTACAAGGTAGATTTGATGTAAAAGATTACATAGTTCAAACATGCGATGGCAAAGCAAGATGGCGAAAGGTTATAAAACGGGGTGGGGTTAAAATGACGTGCTTAATGTCTGCACACTGATCTCATACCAACTTCAGAGCTTCAAATTCCCAAACCTCAACTTCTAATGTTTTCCAAACCCTACGATATGTGTTACCTATTAGTTCTATCTAGTCTATGATAACCCGGTAGTGCTCTCATATACAAAAACCATTAGCGTTAAGCTGGCCAAGCTTAATACTATGAAGTATGAAATGATAGCCTAACGGAATTAATCAGTAGACCGTTATGTACTTAAAGCTCTAACTTTCATCATCGGGACAAGACCTACAATATGATAGACGCTTAGAGTATGCAACTGAAGTATAGTAAGTTCATTCCTCAGGCTCCACAGGAAAGAATGCTCTGATATCATAATGTAACATCCCCACTATCAAAATGTCACACTTCCTGTTGTGCCACTCTGATAGCGAGAATATTATGATAACTTCTATATATTTAAGATTAAGATATGAGCCTTTAACTCAAAACTGTATCGCTGTTTTCTTGAAAAAACAGGAAATACTTTTAAATTTTTACCAACATGTATGTATATATATACAAAACTTCTTATACAAGTAACTTATACATATTATATACATACAAAACATACAGCTCATATCCCTCTTACAAATTTACAATGACAAAGGCAAGGTAAAAACTATAACTAATATATGTACAAACAAAAATAGTACATCTAAGGACTTAGCAAAAACTTCATCAGCTTCTTCATCTGTCCTGAAAAGAGAAGTATGTAGGATGGTGAGAGCATCGTCCTCGCTGGTTCTCAGTAGAGGGTTTAAGAATTGTCATAAGAGGATACGTATAAAAAGAAGAATTGTCTTATGAATCCTTTTTAAACCACAGCAATTAATAGTACAAAAAACAACCAACTTCATATATTTTCTTATAAAAAGTTTCAATCTCGACAATTTGCATAACATTTCAATGCATACCAAAGGGTCAATCAATCTAAAAACTCACCAATCACAGTCTCAGCCATAAACATGACCAATCACGGCCTCTAGCTCAATATATAATCAGATCTCAGCCTTCAGCCCAACAAAACCCATCATTGTTATCATCAATCCACCACTAAATACTCAAAACAGAAATCATCACAAGCACAAATAAATACAAGGTAAATACATTTAAAGAACAGTTACAGCAAGTATCACATTTACCAGTTAGACAAAATTCATCAGATAGGCAAACAAAAATACTTAAACACACCCAAACAAATGCAACCTGATACATGCCTGTCCTACTTGGCATTAGATCACTGTAGCTAATCCGGATATTGTCCTCTTGAAAATCGGTAGGCGGTACACCACCACGATTCCCACCATTACGAGCGGTACACCACCACGATCCTCGCAAGATTTTCAATTGAAAAACACACACCCGTAGGCGGTAAACAACCACGATCCCCACAAATACTTTCACAACCCATGGGCGGTAAACAACCATGATCCCACGTCCATCGTGACACTGGACAGGCGGTACACTACCATGATCCTTTCCAGGTCAAAGTTTATATTCAAAACCACAATCTTTTAAAATCTTGACTCGGAGCAAGTCGGACTAAGTCACAACCCTTGCGTACTACCCAGGTGTTTAAAATATCAAATTCTCTGTTTAAAAATAATTCAAATCCATTTCTCTTTCATAAAACTCTTTTTCCCCAAAACATAAGTCTCAAATCAACTTCATTTTCAAGTTCAATAATTTTCTAAAGACCCAAAATCATCTTTTCATAATAAATTGAAATCAAATAATATGATTCTTAAACCAAAATTTCTTTTAAATAACGCTTCAAACAAAGTCTCAGAGTTTTATAAAAATTTTGGCAGCATCTCTTAAAATTTGAACTTTGCCACCGTTTTCGGATCCCAACCAAACCATTTATCAAACTCTTCTCAACCATTTTCAGTATCAAATCATTTCAAAATCAAACCAATTCTAATATTAAATCTTTTTCCAAAACCAACCAACTACAACAGCAAATCATTTACAAAATCGAACCAATTCTAATATTAATTTTTTTTTTCAAAATCAAACCAGCTCCAATATCAAATTATTTATAAAATTAAACCACAACTCTCAACCATTCCAATTGTTTCCATAAAATCATTATCACAATCACACCAAACTCAACTCAAAGAAATTAACGAAATCCAAAAATCCAAACAACTAATCCAGTGAATCATAATTTAAACCAACTTTCACATAATCAATTAAGAATCATAATTTCCAGTAACCGCAGTCAATCAGTAACTCAATCATGCAAATAATTTCATTTATCCAAAATAATTCAATTCAATCCATGAAACTTACAAAAATAATAAAAATATATTTTTCGCATTAATATCTACTTGTAACAATTCTTGATAGTAAATTGAGTTTAAGAAATCGCCCCTACCTCAAATAGTCGAAACTTGAAAGCTATACAATGCGTCAAAATCCATTTTTTCTCGGCCCGCAACAGTGGCAGCCACAACCACAGCTTCATTCCCCTTCCGCGACAATCGTAGCAACTCTAATCGCTACATGCAATCTCGAAAACTCAACCCTATCGCAAAAATGCCACAAATTCCTCAGTAACATATAACAGAATAGTGACTAAACTAGTTTTTGGGGCGAAACGACTTACTGTACCAAGAAAGAACCAAGAACCGAGCAACCACAGCTCCAATGGTTGACTTCGGCGACGTCTTGTTTTTCAGTGGCCAGGCACGGTAGGCAGCCCCCAACAGCGGTTCAACTGCTGCAAGGGTGACGGAGCCAGCGCTCTTTCTCACATGCAACAACACCGATGTCCACCACAGTCACCCCTTCCCAACGGCGACGGCGGTGACCAAGGCAGGAGCGGCGTCCACATCTTCCATCGTAACTCCCTCTCTCTCTCTCTCTCTCTCTCTCTCTCTCTCTCTCTCTCTCTCTCTCTCTCTCTCTCTCTCTCTCTCTCTCTCTCTCTCTCTCTCCACGTCTCCTTCCTCCCCTCTTCGGCGTTGGCGATGCAGGCTCTACGATGGAATGCCGAGCTTGCAGCGGCAACTACCTCCTCGCGCTTGCTTTCTCTCCTTCCTCGATGGCGGTTCGTGGACGGATCAGCGGCGAGCTGATGGTGGCGGTGTGGACAGCCCTACCTATGCGCAGCTCCCACTTTGGGATCTCTTTCTCTCTTCCTCTGTACTCTCGTCTCTTTCCATTAGTGTGTGTGTATTGAAGATGGGGGGTTGGCTGCTGGAAAGATGTTAGGGTTAGGGTTGTGTGTTGAGTTTTTGGGTTTGTGAAATTACGCTAATAGTAAAATTTATGGATTTTAATAAAATTAAGGTGTAGGATATAAATTTAAAATCAAATTAAAATACAAACTAATTATCTTTGAAATGCTATTTAATCACCACCTAGTAAATTATTTTTAAATAAATACTAATTCAATAAAAATTAAAAATAATTAAATTAGTTTTTTATTTATAAAATAAAGTTCGAAATTAAATATTCAAAATATAGTTTGTAAAATTTTTATTATTTTTCAATTACTAGAACTTTAAATTATAATTAAGAAATTATACAATTTATATATAAAAATCTCTGAAAATATAATAAATTATAAAATAACTTATTATTTAATTTTCAAAAATCCAGAGTCTTACTTATGGAATAATAAAACTAGGTTCAAGGATATGAAAGAGCTTAATTCTTATGGATCGGACTTGGTTAATTTCTTGTTATGAACTTAAGCTTGTATCCCACACACATACTAAAAATGTTTTCAAGTATAGAATATGATAGAAATTGATTTATAAACAAAATTTTTGGAAAACACTTACCTGAAATTGTTTTAAAACATGAAGAATGTTCTTGCAATTTCAAAGTATTTTTGTACAAATTTAAAATATATGCAAGTTTTGTTCATAAAGCTATTTTTGTATTTATCTACTCTTTCCAGGGAGTTATCCATTTTAGTTTCTTATATCTTGTAAGAAAATAGTTTGTAGCTCTTCTAGTTTTGATATTTAGAATATTACTCTCTAAGAGGTGAGGCATTCTATACACAAATTAGGAGAGGATATCGTGAAGTATTTTGAGTGCTCGAGTTATATTTAAAGTTGGAATCACTTTAAGTTCTAAGAGTTGGTGTCTTTAAGAAAGTGAGAATTAGTATACTAATGGTGAAAGATTCCGTAGAGTATATCAAAAGTGCTCGTAATTGTAGTGCTTTATCAAGCATCTATATCGAGCTTGATTGACACTAGATAAATCTCCAGCGCAATTGTTGGAAAAATTGGATGTAGGTATATGACCAAATAAAAATAAAATTTACATTTACATCTTATAAGTGCTTGTGTTCGATTGCAAGACCTTAAGAAGTATAAGTACAAATTCATTAATAGATCTATTTCACATACGCTTTAGTTAATAAAGAACTTTCATTGTTTTCCAATATTAACCCCATTTCAGACACTTTTCTTTTATTTATAAATTAGTTGTTATAAAAATCTTTATTGATTATATATTCTTATCAATCAAGGAGATTTGGAAAATTATCCTTTTACTATGTTTTCTATCTTTGATTTGTGATTCAAACATTTCACTAGATTCTCAAAGCTACCACATGTATAGGTACGGTCAAATATAATGATACTCCCTTAATACTTTGTTTAGATCGTTCAGGACCTTAAATGAGAAGAAACAGAAAAAAAAATAATATTCTATCATAAACCATGTCTAAAGTTAAAATACTGAAATCTCAAAATACAAAGACAATACAAATAACTAAGTTCAATGTTTTAATAAATAAATAAGGATTGCAAATTAGATGAATAAGTTAAAAGTTGTTACTAACGCGATCACCAATGTTACATTGATTATGCTCGTGGTGTGCCATAAATTTAGAAGTTCGTTTGATGTAATGGTTATACATTGTGTGGTGAAATAGCCTATCCACTGCCACCACCACTAACTTCTGCATCTTATTGGAAACCACCACTCCTACAACTTACTTCATCATTCTAACCAACCTACACAACCTCTAAGTGAGATTCCGATGTACAGCAACTACAAAACAATAAAAAAACAAAGAATATAAATAATAAATGCCAAAATTATATTTCGGAAACAATAACCAACAATAAAAATTCTGGTAGATCAAGGCATGTTTTCATTACGATCACCCACACCAATTTTCATAGCATAGTAGTTTCATTTATGCCTTAAGTTCAAAATTGTTGAAATTCAGTTCATATAACATAGTTTCATGTTAATTTCAAATAACAGAAATTTCAGCACATACACATACTCCATAGCAAATAAGTAAAAATGCATATTAATAACACGATAGCAAATAGGTCTTGATTGCACATAACAACCTAATAAAGAAGAAGATGAAAAAAAGATTCTATGTTTCTAAGTGGATATTGATAAAATCTCTGTTTCTGTATGTCTCCTTTTCTTATCTATAATTTCTATACAATTCCTATATACAGAGTTATCTCAATAATTTTTGGATAAACTTTAATCAATAAATTGAATTTTGTATTAACCATTGAAAATTTGAAATTTTATTTTCCTGTTTATTTATCTTCTGTGACCATAACTTCTGTCATTGTTGCTTCTTTTTAAATAATTTATTGTCACAACATCTTGTGATTATTTATCTTAATGTTTTTGTAGCTTATTGTTTTCTATTGTACTTGAAAATTATAGTTACAACAACGATCTATACAAGATCAGATTAGATACTTTGGACAAATGCCATCACAACTCTTCACTGTTCCTCATTTAAAGAAAATGCCATTAGCAGAACTTTTGCATTTACAAGTAACTGAGGGTTATTTAAATGGATTTTATTGATAAAAATTTGTAAAAATGTGTAGCATTACTCAAAATACTCTCTCTCGTTCTAAAACACGCTCTGTATATTTCTTCTACCCAAAACAAACTAGCTATTCTAATGCTCACTCCTCTTCTATTCAGTCTTTATATACTCCCTTTTGTAACCATTTTTTAGTCTCTCCATTATTTATTTTTTGAAACTCTCAATGTTTTCTAGATGATTTCGATTTATATTTTTAAAATTTTACTTCTTCTTAACTAGATTCTCGCTGTGTGTGCATCTACAGCAGTCAGACATGCACATGAGAGAGGAGAAGCATATAGTTGTAAACAAGGAGAAAGAAGACACACACGTGGTGTGTATTGTACATGCCTTCTCCAACAAAGAGAGCAACATGCTGATTGTCGTGTTTTAGGCTATGTTTGATTGGAACAAAAGAAATAGAGAGAAAGGAAGCAGAAAGAAAAGAAATGAAAAGAAAGAAATTGACTGAATTTTTATTTTTCTTGGATATGTTTGGATGAGAGAAAAATAAGAAAAAAAATGTTATAAAAAGATAATTTCATCCTTGTATTATAAAATATGTTAAAAAAAGAAGGGGTAATATTGGAAATAGAAAAACATAACAAATTTTTCATCCATTTTTTTTTCAATACTATGGAGAGAAAAAATTGGTGGATCTCATCAACTTTTTTACACTATTCAACTTTTTTTTTCCTAATTTTTCTCCTCAATCAAACAACGAAAAATAATCATTTTCCTTCTAATTTTCTTTTCTTCTTTTTCTTTCATTCCATTTTTCTCTCAAACAAACATAGCCTTAGTGAGTGAAGAACACGATATTTCAAAGAGCATATTATGAGTAAGTACAATTCAAAAATATCATATTTGTGTAACACTTTTTAAATATCCCATTTTGAAAATTAAGAAAGACTTTTTTGTTATGCACGAAAATTTCTATAAAAATAAAAATTATTGCACTAATTTAAAGATATGGTGAGAGGAATAAAAAATGTAAATGTTATTCTGATTTGATTACATAATTTATATTTATGTCCAATCCTTTTCACAACTTGTGTTTGGTAAACCATTACAACAAAAAGCTTGATACATCTATAGATTTCCATCTATGTGTAGTAAACCTCAAAACTTTAGAGACACTAACTCTAAAAGATTTAGAAGTCGTGACAACTTCAATAGCATGAAAAAATTATAAAATTCTTCCTTTACATTCACCATATCAGACATCGAAAGTTCCCTTTAAAGAGCTAGTGTTTACATAGGAACCAAATTTGTATATTTCTTAAGTGTGTGTAAAATCAATTTGTAAATGATTAAAAATTACTATGAAACAAAATAGCTTAGAGTGTTGCTTGAGTCATTGCAAGATTGATGAAATTGAGTAACTTTTGTCAAACTAGTTATTACTTATCTTTTGTCATTGAAAGAACCAATTCTTTCAAAGAACAATCAATTCTTTAATAGTGATTAGAGAAATCATTTAATTTCAATTTTTAGTAAAAAAATTAAAAATAATCGATTAAATTTTGTAAAAAATCAACATTCATTCTGTTTAAAATTCACTTACCTTTTGTCATTGAAACAACCAATTCTTTCAAAGAACAATCAGTTCTTTAATAATGATTATAGATATCATTTAATTTCAATTTTTAGTAAAAATAATCGATTGAATTTTGTAAAAATTCAACATTTATTCCGTTTGAAATTCACTTAAGTCTTTAGCTTAAGGAATTGATCTTCTACTTAAAGAATCGATTCTTTCTATAAAAAATTATTGATTTTGATAAAACAATCCAACAATGCAATCTTAAAAGCATACAATCGCGATTGTTGATGATGTTTTTAGCATTCTCTATTTTATAAAGCATTTAGACTAATGCAATTCAAATCCTTTGTTTATAAAATTATTTTTATTATGTTTAAAGAAAAAACATAAAATTTGAAAAATTTTAACACCTATAAGAGAGTAGGGTGTTCGCGGTACAGTTTGGATCAGTTGTGAGTCAAAAACTCATCCGATCTGAACACTAATTTTACTTGCGGTGCAGTTTGGATTGGATGCTTTTAAAAAAAAAAATCTAATCCGATCCGATCCAATTTCAAGCGGTTTGGATTGGATTGGATTTGCGGTTTTATAAATTAAAAAAATTAAATACATATAACAAGTCTCAACATCAAATTTTAAATAATCAACAATGACATAATAAGTTTCAACAATATATTAAAAAGCCAACGATAACATAACAATAGAAATAAAATTATAGGTTAGTTAAAATAAATAAATAAATAATATTTTGAACATAAAATATTTATTAAATAATAATAATACATGAATAATATAAAAATGTATAAACAATTGAACATGTTATAAGTATAATTGTAAATATAATAATAAAATAATAATATTATAACATATTGTGCGGTTTGGATTGGATTGGATCGGTTATGAAAAGTAGATCCGAAATCCGATCCGATCCAGCGGTTTGCAAAAAATAGAATCCAATCAAATCCGAATTAGTGCGATTTTAATCGGTTTTCGGTTTAAATTGAATTGAATGAAATGTTTAATTTGGATCGGTTTGGATTTGAACACCCCTATAAGAGAGATACTTATATTTTGGCTTTTAACAAAATTATTATACCTAAGTCCTACTAGATTAATTTATTATCTTAGACTTAGTTTCTTGTTTTTTTTCCTTTGTAGTTTTACATACATCCTCAAATATCTAATATTTGTTATTTATCAAAATCAAAAATTTTTTTAATTTTCTACAAATCAGTATCTCTTAATTTGGCAAAGCTAAAATTAATCGGTCAAAAATCTAAATTCTATTTATGGTGTTGTCACTAGACAATGCGTTGTTCTATATACAAATTAAAATTTGAGTATTTGAGAATTTTTTTATTTAAATAAAATAAATATTTTATTTACGAAAATACATAAATACTGGAGTATTTACGAAATTACATAACAGGACACATCTCGAATGCTGAGAGGGGTTTTCATATATGAACGTATTTCTGCGTCTCAGACCCCGTTCTGTGACTAAGTAATGTCGAGTCACATCTAAGGAGCACCCGTGATATATAATGGGGGGAGATTGGATGCTGAGCATTCGAGATATGCTCAAAAACGAAATGGGATCTCAGCACCCGAGATGTGAGCAATCACCGTGGTTGGGGTCTGAGCATCCGAGATAAGCTCAGGTATATATATAACGTCACAGCATCCGAGATTGTTGTGCATAACCCACATTTTTGAACTTTTGTGACTTTTTGGATGCTTGAATTCGAGTTCCTTCAGAAAGTATGGCCCCCGACAATATGTCCGCGAGGAAAACATCAACAGAATCAATGCTACTTGGCACGTAGCTAGAGCTTTGGACTTTGAGGTTAGTAGTTTAATATTTTTTATTGTTAGTGAATAAAAATTTTAGATGTTTAGTGATAAACCACTATTTTATGGTTTATTTTGTAGTGAATTGAGTGGATTTTGTTAACTATTTTCACACTTATTCATATAAATTGCATGGTTTTGTGAATCCTTCCTAATTTGTACTTAAGAATAAAAATGTGCTTCCTAGGCCTTAAATTTGCTAATTTTAATCCTCTCTTATTACCATTCGATGCCGTGATATATTTGTTAAGTGATTCTAGGGTTTATAGGGCAGGAATGGCTCAGAGGATGGAAAGGGAGCATGCAAAAGTGGAAGGAACACAAAGAATTAAAGATTTGAAAAGCTGGTCCCGACGCGTACGCGTGGCTGACGCGTACGCGTGACCAGCAGCATCGTCCACCAACGCGTACGCGTGACAGGCATCATGTGCCTCATTTAAGGGAAAACACTGGGGGCGATTTCAGAGTTTATTTCTGGCCCAGTTTCGAGCCCAGTATGCAGATTAGAGGCTGGGAGTGAAGGAAGATGAAACAATTCATTCATACAAACATTAGGTTTAGTTCTAGAGAGATGTAGAATTCTAGAGAGAGAGGATCTCTCCTCTCTCTAGGTTTTAGGATTCTTTAATTTTATTTCTTTTAGATCTAGATCTTAATCTTCTTTCAATTTAGCTTTTCTTTACTTTTATTTGTTCTAGTACTTTAGTTTATGTACTTCTCTTGTTAATTTCTTTATTTTGTCAATTTTAGTTCATGAACTCTTTTATTAATTTCGATTCCCTTTTAATGCAATTTCATGTTTTCATGTCTTTTTATGTTTACCTTAGTTGCTATTGTTAATTTCTTGCTTATGTTAGTTATAGCTTCTATTAATTCTTGTATTTTATGATGTTTTTCTTTATTGCATTCTATGTGTTTGATGAAATATTTCTTTTAGTTATGAGTAAGATTTTCCTCTTCTTGGCTTGGGTTGGTTACTTGGATAACCTTGAGTTGCTAATGTCCAAGTGATTGATAATTGGTGTCCATTGACACTAGTCCTCACTAATTCAATTAGTGAGTGGCTAGGACTTATGGATTAGGATTATGACGCTCATTTCACTTTCCTTCAATTGTTAGAGGATGACTAAATGGGATTGATCCTTGCAATTATCATGTTGTGGTTAGTGACAAGGATAGAGATCCTTAACCATTAACCCTTGCCAAGACATTTTTACCGTTTGAATTTCTTTGCCTTTATTAGTTAATCGTCATTTACTTTCTTGCTATTTACATTTTTGTCAATTGCTATCTCAACCCCCCCCAATATCCTTTCATAGCCAATAATTGAGCACTTCATTGCAATTCCTAGGGAGAATGACTCGAGATTAATACTCCCGGTTATTTTGATTTGTATTGTGACAACTTTTTTAAAATTTAATTGGTGGATAAATTGTTGGTTTGGACTATTCTTGCAACGAAATTCCTTTGAGAAATTCTAGATCGACAATTATCTTCCGTCAAGTTTTTGACGCCATTGCCAAGGAATTGCAATGTGCGCTTGCTATTGGTTATTGTTCATATGTGAATAGTGTGAATATGCTTGATTTTTGGTTTGACTGTTAGCTTTTGCTAGTTTTAGGAGTTTATTTTTATTAATTCTTATTAGTGTTTATTTTTATTTTCTTTTTTCAATATCATCCTTTTCGCTTAGTATGGTTATAACTATGTTGTAGGAAATACAAGTTTTAATGATGATATGTGCTATGGGATTGGAAATCAATCAAGGGAGGAATTGCATGCTCATGAACAAACCTCTTGGTATCCATACCAATTTCCTCCGGCCGATAATGATCATATTCCATCCTATAATACATACTCCTATAAACCAAGTCCACAACATAGTTCTCAACCTACCTCACAAGCCACATTCTACCAAGCACCATCCTATGATCCATATCCCTCATACAACCAATCACCTTTACCTCATCCTTGTGATCATTATGAAAGAAAACCTATATAACCACCCACATTCCAATGCAATTACTCCCAAGAACCACTATTCTCACATACAACACCTCAATACTCCCACCAATATGAACCATCTTCCTATTGTGAACCCTCTCTTCCAATTAATGAACCCTCCTATCCAACCCAAGTCACAATGAATGATGCTCTCAACTCATTTCTTCAAGAGCGACGTGAAGCTCAAAGGATGCAACTGGATTTTATGGCTACCTTGACCGAGGTAGTAAGTCAATTAGCTTCCCAATATTTGAATACTCAAGGAACTCCCATGACCTCATGTGGAGAATTTAATGAAGAACGTAGTATGAAAGAAAGATTAGAAAGTCTGGTGGAGAACAAGGAGTGGGAATTTGTACTAGAACAAGTGGAGGAAGCTATAGTTATTGAAGAAGAGGAAGTGGTTGAAGATTTAGGAGATGCCGAAACTCCATGGGAATCTAGAGTTATGGAACATTCTTCCAAGAAGATTGAATTAGATGTTGAGGAGGAGAGTGCACAACCTCCAAGACAAGTTTTGAAGGAAGAATTAGAAAGATGGAGCAAGAATTGAGTTTCCTTGGTGATGATCATTTAGCATCAAGTCCTCTTAGTGAAGAATTTGCATCCGCGAATGATTCCTTTGAATTTGAAGAACCTTCTCCCGATGAATTTGAAATTGATGTGGAGGTAGATTTTTCTCAACTTCCGATTTATCATTTGAGTGATGGAGAAGAGTTGGATGAATTTGGTGAGGAAAAACTTGAAAGTGAAGAATCTTATCAAAAGGTGGAAGTCCTTCAGAAAGGTTGGACGGGAGTTGAATATGCTTTGTCAAGATCATTGGATACTTCTCTACCTAGGTTGCCATCTACTCCTTCATTTGAGTGGGTAAAACTTATCTCTCTTAGCTTTATTGTCCCACTTGAGTATGGTATGCTTGAAACAGATGGTCAACTTAGGAGGCTTTGTAGAATGAAGCATAAGAGAAGGATGTTTAGTGGTTGACGTTGCAAATCAAGACTCATCAAGGTTGAGATTTCAGGAGCTGGATGCAAGGATTGGTTTAGTGCTTATTTGAATGGGTCTAGAAGAAGAGTTTGGTACGTCATTGAGAATTCATCTTGCCTACCACCCGAGTAGAATTACAAGGATCAATTTGAAGACGGGAATGAAATAAGATATCGGATCCCGGATCCCAACATGAATGCCAATTTTGGGTGCTCATATCTTGCGAAGAACTTCACCCAAGCTTGGTGAAGTCGGTTGGAAATTCTAACAACCGTTTGAGGAGCAAGCATCCTTGGAAGTTCAAGGATGAGTACAAGCATAAACTACCATGACAAAGAGCTTTCTAATTGTCCAACTTAAGGACAATAAATAAAAGTGCTAGGTGGGAGACACCCCACCATGGTAAACTCTTTCCATTTCTCTTGTAGATATAATCAATGAATGAATTGAGTTGCCATTGTTAGGTAGTTTTCTTTCTCTTTACACTCTTGTATATATTGCTTTGATTGCTAGATTGCTTGTTAGATTCATGTTTTGATTAGAATAGTTGTTTTTGAATTGTATTTTTGGTTTGAATTACTTAGTTGCATGTTTGCATAATTTTTATAAGTTAGGAATTTTGAATTTTGGTTGGTTTAGAGTTGTAGATAGTAAGTGGAAGTGCGTTGTTCTTATTCTATGTTTCTTAAAAAAAAGAGAGGCTGTCACGCGTACGCGTCGATGCCTCAATTCTGATTATGCGGAAACCATGCTGAAATGCTGTTGCTGCATGGTTCCAAATAGAAAGTTGTGCTGGAACCATGCAGGAACTGTGTGCTGGGCATGAAACCTCTTCACGTGTACGCGTCGATCTCTTTTTCTTCATTTCACGCGAAAGCGTGATGGATGCGTACGTGTCGCATGTCTTTTCCTCCTTGTCACGCGCACGCGTAACTCATGCGCATGCGTCACCTTCGCGACATCAACTGCTGGTGCACGAAATCACAATCACACTTTTGCAATTTCACACAACTAACCAGCAAGTGCACTGGGTCGTCCAAGTAATACCTTACGTGAGTAAGGGTCGATCCCACGGAGATTGTCAGCTTGAAGCAAGCTATGGTTATCCTGTAACTCTTATTCAGGATATCAATAATTCTCAGATTTAATTGTAAAAAATTAAAAGAACATGAAATAAATACTTGTTTTGCAGTAATGGAGAACAGGTCGAGGTTTTGGAGATGCTCCGTCCCCTGAATATCTGCTTTCCTACTATCTTCTTCTTCACACACGCAAGGCTTCTTCCATGACAAGCTTTATGTTGGGCATCACCGTTGTCAATGGCTACTTCCCGTCCTCTCAGTAAAAATGTTCTAAATGCACTGTCACCGCACGACTAATCATCTGTCAGTTCTCGATCATGTTGGAATAGGATCCATTGATCCTTTTGCGTCTATCACACGCCCAACAATCGCGAGTTTGAAGCTCGTCATAGTCATCCCTTCCCAGATCCTACTCGGAATACCACAGACAAGGTTTAAACTTTCCGAATCTCAAGAATGACCGCCCATAATTCTAGCCTATACCACGAAGGTTTCAATCTTAGATTAGAAACCCAAGAGATACACATTCAAGCTTGATTGCATGTAGAACGGAAGTGGTTGTCAGGCACGTGTTCATAGGTGAGAATGATGATGAGTGTCACGGATCATCACATTCATCAGGTTGAAGTACGAATGAATATCTTAGAATAGAAGCAAGCATGATAGAATGGAAAACAGTAGTAATTGCATTAATTCATCGAAACACAGCAGAGCTCCTCACCCCCAACAATGGGGTTCAGAGATTCAAACCATAGAAGATACAATATGAAACGTGTAAACTATCATGAGGTACAAGATGAATTACTAAAAGTAGTTTTTATAGTAAACTAGTGACCTAGGGTTACAGAAAATGAGTAAGATAGGGTGTTTAGGATAAAAAATCCACTTCCGGGGCCCACTTGGTGTGTGCTTGGGCTGAGCATTGAAGCTTTCATGTGTAGAGACTTTTCTTGGAGTTAAACGTCAGCTTTTGTGCCAGTTTGGGCGTTTAACTCCAGCTTTTATGCCAGTTCTGGCGTTAAACGCCAGAAATCTTAAGCTGACTTGAAACGCCAGTTTGGGCCATCAAATCTTAGACAAAGTATGGACTATTATATATTTCTGGAAAGCCCAGGATGTCTACTTTCTAATGCAATTAAGAGCGCACCAATTGGGCTTTTGTAGCTCCAGAAAATCCACTTCGAGTGCAGGGAGGTCAGAATCCAACAGCATTTGCAGTCCTTTTTTGGCCTCTGAATCAGATTTTTGTTCAGGTCCCTCAATTTCAGCCAGAAAATACCTGAAATCATAGAAAAACACACAAACTCATAGTAAAGTCCAAAAAAGTGAATTTTAAATAAAAACTAATAAAAACTAACTAAAATATACTAAAAACATACTAAAAACAGTGCCAAAAAGTATATAAATTATCCGCTCATCAGTTTTTGCCTCTGAACAGTTTTGGCATCTCACTTTATCCTTTGAAGTTCAGAATGATTGGCTTCTATAGGAACTCAGAATCCTGATAGTGTTATTGATTCTCCTAGTTAAGTATGTTGATTCTTGAACACAGCTACTTTATGAGTCTTGGCCATGACCCTAAGCATTTTGTTTTCCAGTGTTACCACCGGATACATAAATGCCATAGACACATAACTGGGTGAACCTTTTCAGATTGTGACTCAGCTTTGCTGGAGTCCTCAATTAGAGGTGTCCAGAACTCTTAAGCACACTCTTTTTTTTGCTTTGGACCACGACTTTAACCGCTCAGTCTCAAGTTTTCACTTGACACCTTCACGCCACAAGCACATGGTTAGGGACAGCTTGGTTTAGCCGCTTAGGCCAGGATTTTATTCCTGAGGGCCCTCCTATCCACTGATACTCAAAGCCTTGGATCCTTTTTATTACCCTTGCCTTTGGTTTAAAGGGCTATTGGCTTCTTCTGCTTGCTTTTTCTTTCTTTTTCTTCTTTTTTTTTCGCATATCATCCTCTCTTTTTTTTTCTATTCACTGATTTTTCTTGCTTCAAGAATCAATTTTTTTATTTTTCAGATTATCAATAACACTTCTCCTTTTCCATCATTCTTTCAAGAGACAACAATTTTAACATTCATAGACAACAAATTCAAACATATGCACTGTTCAAGCATTCATTCAGAAAACAAGAGTATTGCCACCACATCAAAATAATTAAACTGTTTTAAAATTTGAAATTCATATACTTCTTTTTCTTTTTCAATTAAAAACACTTTTTATTTAAGAAAGGTGATGGATTCATAGGACATTCATAGCTTTAAGACATAAACTTTAATTTTTATTAATCATGGAATGACAATAAGACTCAAAAATAAATATAAGAGCAAACTAATAATAATAGAAGACAGAAAAGTAAAAAAAAAACAGAAAAATAAATGACTCTTAAAATAGACTCTTAATAATAAAGGTTATCACATAGTTAGGACTCAACAACCTTGATCTTGAGAAGTGGATGCTCCCTCAATCTGTGGGGTGCTTGGTCCTTCAAGGGAGAGCTTCTGGCGCTTCAGCTCCTGTAGCTCATGCCCCTGCTTCTCTTGTTCCTACAGCAGTTTGCAGAGCATGCAGTTTTGATTCGGCTGTTCTTCCTTAAGTTGTTCCATAGCTTCTTGCAGCTTGGTAACAGAGGCTTCTAGGCGGGTCCAGTAGTCAATTTCAGGAATTTCTGGGAGGAACTCTTGCACCCTCCTTTTTATGGAGTTGTCTTGCACTTGTCCTTCCATTGACTTTTTGGTGATTGGGTGTTCGATTGGGATGAATTCATCTACTCCCATCCTCACCCTAGCATATTTACATAGCAGAGAAATTAAGCTTGGGTAGGCCAGTTTGGCTTCAGTGGAGTTCTTATTTGCAATTGTGTAAATCTCACAAGAAATCAGATGATGAATCTCCACTTCTTTTCCAAGCATAATACAATGAATCATCACTGCTCTTTTGACAATGACCTCAGAGCAGTTGCTAGTGGGTAATATAGAACGCCCAATGAAGTCCAACCAGCCTCTTGCTACTGGTTTGAGATCTCTCCTCTTGAGTTGGTTTGGGACACCTTTTGAATTGGTTATCCACTTAGTTCCAGGGAGGCATATGTTCTCTAGAACTTGATCCAACCCCTTATCTACTCTCACCATTCTCCTATTAAAGGATTCTGGATCATCTTGTAGTTGAGGCAGTTTGAAGACCTCTCTTATTTTGTCCAGATGGAAGTAAATAAGCCTCCCTCTGACCATGGTTCGGTAGGTATGAAAGGCGGTTCCAGTTATTCTCTGCTTATCTGTTAGCCACAGATTTGAGTAGAATTCCTGAACCATGTTTCTTTCAACTTTTGTTTTAGGATTAGCTAGAATTTTCCATCCTCTGTTTCAAATTTGCTCTTGGATCTCCGGATATTCATCTTCTTTTAGGTTGAATTTACCTTCCGGGATCACTGACCTCAAACCCATTATTTTGTGGTAATGGTCTGCATGTTCTTTGGTTAGGAACCTGATGAGCGGATAATTTATACGCTTTTTGGCATTGTTTTTAGTATGTTTTCAGTATATTTTAATTAGTTTTTATTATATTTTTATTAGTTTTTAAATAAAAATCACTTTTCTGGGCTTTACTATGAGTTTGTGTGTTTTTCTATGATTTCAGGTATTTTTCAGTTGAAATTGAGGGACCTGAGCAAAAATCTGATTCAGAGGCTGAAAAAGGACTGCAGATGCTGTTGGATTCTGACCTCTCTGCACTCAAAGTGGATTTTCTGGAGCTACGTAAGCCCAATTGACGCGTTCTCAATTGCGTTGGAAAGTAGACATCCTGGGCTTTCCAGTAATGCATAATAGTCTATACTTTGCCCGAGATTTGATGGCCCAAACAGGTGTTCCAAGTCAGCTCAAGAATTCTGGCGTTTAACTCCAAAACTGGCACAAAAGCTGGAGTTAAACGCCCAAACTGGCATAAAAGCTGGCGTTTAACTCCAAGAAATGTCTCTACCCATGAAAGCTTCAATGCTCAGTCCAAGCACACACCAAGTGGGCCCCGGAAGTGGAATTTTACAATAAACACCCTAGCTTACTCATTTTCTGTAACCCTAGGTCACTAGTTTACTATAAATACTACTTTCAGTGATTCATATTGTACCGGATGACACATTACACGTTTCATTTTGTATCTTCTATGGCATGAGTCTCTAAACCCCATGGTTGGGGGTGAGGAGCTCTGCTGTGTCTTGATGGATTAATGCAATCACTACTGTTTTTCCCATTCAATCATGCTTGTTCTATTCCAAGATACCACTTGTTCTTCAACCTGATGAATGTGATGATCCGTGACACTCATCACCATTCTCACCTATGAACGTGTACCTAACAACCACCTCCGTTCTACCTTTGATTGAGTGTGTATCTCTTGGATAAATTAATCAGAATCCTCGTGGTATAAGCTAGAATCCATTGGCGGCCATTCTTGAGAATCCGGAAGGTCTAAACCTTGTCTGTGGTATTCTAAGTAGGATTCAAGGATTGAATGACTGTGACGAGCTTCAAACTCGCGAGTGTTTGGCGTTAGTGACAGACGCAAAAGAATCACTGGATTCTATTCCGACATGATCGAGAACCGACAGATGATTAGCCGTGCTGTGACAGAGTGCGTTGAACATTTTCACTGAGAGGACGGGAGGTAGCCATTGACAACGGTGAAACCCAACATACAGCTTGCCATGGAAGGAGCCTTGCGTGCTTGAAGAAGAAGACAGTAGGAAAGCAGAGATTCAGAAGATGGAGCATCTCCAAAACCTCAACCTGTTCTCCATTACTGTAAAACAAGTATTTATTTCATGTTCTTTTACTTTTTACAATTAAATCTAAGAGTTATTGATATCCTGACTAAGAGTTACGAGATAACCATAGCTTGCTTCAAGCCGACAATCTCCGTGGGATCGACCCTTACTCACGTAAGGTATTACTTGGACGACCCAGTGCACTTGCTGGTTAGTTGTGCGGAATTACAAAAGTGTGATTGTGATTTCGTGCACCAAGTTTTTGGCACCGTTGCCGGGGATTGTTCGAGTTTGGACAACTGACAGTTATTCTTGTTGCTTAGATTAGGAATATTTTATTTTTGTTGGTTTAGAGTCTTTTATTTGAGTTTAGTTTTATATTTTAAGTTTGGTGTCAATTGCATGATTTTATTTTCTTTTAATTTTTTGAAATTGCATGTCTTTAGTTCTTTCTTGATGTTCAAAATTCTAAAGTTGGTGTCTTCTTTGTGTTTTTCCTTTAAATTTTCGAAAAGTTGTGTTTGATTTTCTAAAAATTTTAAGTTTGGTGTGTTTTTGTGCTTTTATTCACTTAAAAATTTTTCAAAAATTTGTTCTTGGTGTTCATCTTGATCTTCAAAGTGTTCTTGGTGTTCATCTTGACATTCAAAGTTTTCTTGTTTGTTCTCTGTGTTTTGATCTAAAATTTCTAAGTTTAGTGTCATTTTGTTGTTTTTCTCTTTCCACATTAAAATTCAAAAATAAAAAAAATATCCTTTCCTTATTTTACTCATAAATTTTGAAATTTTGTATTAATTTAGTCAAAGATTTTCAAAATCATATCTTTTTTTTTAGTCAAGTCAATATTCTAATTTCAAAAATTGATCTTTTCAAATTTTTTTTTCAAAAATCAAATCTTTTTAATGTCTTCAATCATATCTTTTTTTTTATTTGCAATCATAGCTTCTAAATCATATCTTTTTCAAAATAATTTTCAATCATATCTTTTTAATTGATAATTTTAAAATCTTTTTAATTAATTAATTAATTTTGTTTTCAATTTGCTTTTATTTTATTTTCTTTTTTGTTTTCGAAATTTTATTTTCAATTTATTTTACTTATTATTTTCGGTTACTTTTAATTAAATAAAAAAATTATAAAAAAAATAATATCAACATCATCTCCCTTTCTCCATCATGGACCTAAGTGGGAATGAGCAGTCCAGAAGGACTCTGGGGTCATATGCCAACCCCATTACAGCTGCATATGGAAGTAGCATCTGTATACCCCCCATCAAAGCAAGCAGCTTTGAGCTAAATACTCAGCTCATTATCATGGTGCAGCAAAATTGCAAGTATTCCGGTCTTCCACAGGAAGAACCTATTGAGTTTCTGGCACAGTTCTTACAAATTGCTGACACAGTACGTGATAAAGAGGTGGATCAGGATGTCTGCAGATTATTACTGTTTTCATTTGCTGTAAAAGATCAAGCTAAGAGGTGGTTGAATAACCAACCCACAGCAAGCATAAAAACATGGAGACAGTTATCAGACAAATTCCTGAATCAATTTTACCCTCCAAAAAGGATGACACAGCTAAGGCTGGACATCCAAGGCTTTAAACAAGAGGATCATGAATCCCTTTATAATGCCTGGGAGAGGTACGGAGGTATGCTAAGGAAATGCACCTCTGAAATGTTTTCAGAGTGGGTACAGTTAGACATCTTCTACTATGGGCTTACAGAAAAAGCTCAGATGTCCCTAGACCACTCAGCTGGTGGATCTATACACATGAGAAAAACAATTGAAGAGGCTCAAGAACTCATAGATACAGTTGCTAGAAATCAACATCTGTACTCAAACAGTGAGTCCTCTACAAAAGAAGAAGCTATGGCAGTAACTACTGATCTTAATCCTCAAGAACAGATTGTTGAGCTTAATCAGCAATTACTCCTTATGACAAAACAATTAGCAGAATTTAAAGAGATGCTCCAAGACACTAAAAATGCTAACAAGAATACAGAAGCACAATTGAATCAGACAAGACAGCAGCTATCTAAACAGATAATAGAAGAATGCCAAGCTGTCCAACTAAGGAGCGGGAAGACATTGAATGACTCAGCTCAAAAGAGAAAAAATTCAAGAAAGGAACAAATGACAGAGGACGACCAAACCACTGCCCGAAATCCCTCTGAGGACATCAAGAGCCCAGAGAGGAATAACTCTAGCGTTCAAATGCCAGAAAAGGGGGAAAAGTTAGAGTTAAACGCCCATCCAGCACCCAATCCTGGCGTTCAAACGCCAATGAGGGATCAGACACCTGCAAGTGCTGATAGTAACCCCTCTAAGAAGGCTTCTCAAACCACTTCTGTAGGGAATAAACCTGCAGCAACTAAGGTTGAAGAATATAGAGCCAAGATGCCTTATCCTCAAAAACTCCGCCAAGCGGAACAGGATAAACAATTTGCCCGCTTTGCAGACTATCTCAGGACTCTTGAGATAAAGATCCCATTTGTAGAGGCACTTGAGCAAATACCCTCTTATGCTAAGTTCATGAAAGAGATCTTAAGTCATAAGAAGGATTGGAGAGAAACTGAAAAAGTGTTTCTCACTGAAGAATGCAGTGCAGTCATTTTGAAAAGCTTATCAGAGAAGCTTCAAGATCCAGGGAGCTTTATGATACCATGCACAATAGAGGGCACTTGTACCAAGACAGCCCTATGTGACCTTGGAGCAAGTATCAACCTAATACCTCCATCCACTATCAGAAAGCTTGGGTTGACTGAAGAAGTCAAACCAACCCGGATATGTCTCCAACTTGCTGATGGCTCCATTAAATATCCATCAGGCATGATTGAGGACATAATTGTCAAGGTTGGGCCATTTGCCTTTCCCACTGACTTTGTAGTGCTGGAGATGGAGGAGCACAAGAGTGCAACTCTCATCCTAGGAAGACCTTTCCTAGCAACTGGACGAACTCTTATTGATGTACAAAAAGGGGAAGTAACCCTGAGAGTCAATGAGGATGAGTTCAAGTTGAATGCTGTCAAAGCTATGCAGCATCCAGACACATCAAATGACTGCATAAGCACTGATATTATTGACTCTTTGGTGGAAGATATCAATATGACTGAGAGTCTCGAATCAGAGCTAGAGGATATCTTTAAAGATGTTCAGCCTGACCTGGAGGAACCAGAGGAAATAAAAGAACCTCTGAAAATTCCTCAGGAAGAGGATAAGCCTCCTAAATCCGAGCTCAAGCCACTACCACCATCCCTGAAGTATGCATTTCTGGGAGAAGGTGACACTTTTCCAGTGATCATAAGCTCTGCTTTAAATTCACAGGAAGAGGAAGCACTGATTCAAGTGCTAAGGACACACAAGACATCTCTTGGGTGGTCCATAAGTGACCTTAAGGGCATTAGCCCAGCAAGATGCATGCACAAGATCCTACTGGAGGATAATGCTAAGCCAGTGGTTCAACCACAGAGGCGGCTAAATCCAGCCATGAAGGAAGTGGTGCAGAAAGAGGTCACTAAGTTACTAGAGGCTGGGATTATTTATCCTATTTCTGATAGCCCCTGGGTGAGCCCTGTCCACGTTGTCCCCAAGAAGGGAGGCATGACAGTGGTTCATAATGAAAAGAATGAACTGGTTCCCACAAGAACAGTTACAGGGTGGCGTATGTGTATTGACTACAGAAGGCTCAATACAGCCACCAGAAAGGATCATTTTCCTTTACCATTCATAGACCAGATGCTAGAGAGACTAGCAGGCCATGAATATTACTGCTTTTTGGATGGCTATTCAGGCTACAACTAAATTGCAGTGGATCCTCAAGACCAAGAGAAAACAGCATTCACATGTCCATCTGGAGTATTTGCTTACAGAAAAATGCCTTTTGGTCTCTGCAATGCACCTGCAATCTTTCAGAGGTGCATGCTTTCTATTTTCTCTGATATGGTAGAGAAGTTCCTGGAAGTCTTCATGGATGACTTTTCAGTATTTGGAGACTCATTCAGCTCCTGTCTTGATCATCTAGCACTTGTCTTGAAAAGGTGCCAAGAGACTAACCTGGTCTTAAACTGGGAAAAATGTCACTTTATGGTGACTGAAGGAATTGTCCTTGGACAGAAAATTTCAAGCAAGGGGATAGAGGTGGATCAAGCCAAGGTAGAGGTAATTGAGAAATTACCACCACCTGCCAATGTTAAGGCAATCAGAAGCTTTCTGGGGCATGCAGGATTCTATAGGAGGTTCATAAAGGATTTTTCAAAAATTGCGAAACCTCTAAGCAATCTGCTAGCTGCTGACACGCCATTTGTGTTTGACACAGAGTGTCTGCAGGCATTTGAGACCCTGAAAGCCAAGCTGGTCACAGCACCAGTCATCTCTGCACCTGACTGGACATTGCCATTCGAATTAATGTGTGACGCCAGTGACCATGCCATTGGTGCAGTGTTGGGACAAAGGCATAACAAGCTTCTGCACGTCATTTACTATGCCAGTCGTATTCTAAATGATGCACAGAAGAACTACACAACCACAGAAAAGGAGTTACTTGCAGTGGTTTATGCCATTGACAAGTTTAGATCCTATTTAGTAGGTTCAAAAGTGATTATGTATACTGACCATGCTGCTCTTAAATATCTACTCACAAAGCAGGATTCAAAACCCAGGCTCATAAGATGGGTGTTGCTTCTGCAAGAGTTTGATATAGAAATAAGAGACAGAAAAGGGACAGAGAACCAGGTAGCTGATCACCTGTCCCGGATAGAACCAGTAGCAGGGGCGTCCCTCCCTCCTACTGAGATCTCTGAAACCTTTCCAGATGAGTAACTCTTTGCCATTCAGGAAGCACCATGGTTTGAAAACAGAAAAAGGAAGAAGCATGAAGAGCTTCTCTCAATACAGAGTCAAACAGAGCTCCCACAGTCAAACTCTAAGTTTGGTGTTGGGAGGTTCCAACATTGCTCTGAACATCTGTGAGGCTCCATGAGAGCCCACTGTCAAGCTATTGACATTAAAGAAGCGCTTGTTGGGAGGCAACCCAATCTATATTAAATTTCGATTTTCCATTGCTATTTTATGTTTTCTGTAGGTTGATGATCATGTGAAGTCACAAAAACAATTGAAAAAGCAAAAACAGAATGAAAATAGAGAAAAAAATAGCACACCCTAGAGGAAAAGCTTGCTGGCGTTTAAACGCCAGTAAGGGCAGCAAATGGGCGTTTAACGCCCAGTCTGGCACCATTCTGGGCGTTTAACGCCAGAAAGGGGCACCAGACTGGCGTTTAACGCCAGGAATGGGCAAGGAGCTGGCGTTAAACGCCAGAAAAGGGCAGCAGCCCGGCGTTTAATGCCAGAATTGGCAGAAAGGGCATTTTTGCACGCCACTCGGTGCAGGGATGAGATATCCTTGACACCTCAGGATCTGTGGACCCCACAGGATTCCCACCTACCCCACCACTCTCTCTCTTTTTCACCCATTCACCAATCACCTCAATACCTCTTCCCCAAAAACCCCTCACCTATCAAATCCCACCATTCTCTTCACCACTCACATCCATCCTTCATAAAACCCCACCTACCTCACCATCCAAATTCAAACCACTTTCCCTCCCAAACCCACCCCTTGGCCGAACCACAAAGCCCTCCTCCATCTCCTCCATTTTTCTTCTTCTTTTGCTCGAGGACGAGCAAACCTTCTAAGTTTGGTGTGGTAAAAGCATTTGCTTTTTGTTTTTCCATAACTATTTATGGCACCTAAGGCCGGAGAAACCTCTAGAAAGAGGAAAGGGAAGGCAAAAGCTTCCACCTCTGAGTCATGGAAGATGGAGAGATTCCTCTCAAGGGTGCATCAAGACCACTTCTATGAAGTTGTGGCCAAGAAGAAAGTGATCCCTGAGGTCCCTTTCAAGAGGGAAGCCGGTTCAACTAAAAAGGCATGACCCCAAGCCCATCACTAAGAAAAGGATGGAGAAAACAAGAGAACCTCATCAAGAGCATGAGGAAATTCCTCATCATGAAATCCCTGAGATACCTCAAGGGATGTATCTTCCTCCACAAAACTATTGGGAGCAAATCAACACCTCCCTAGGAGAATTGAGTTCCAACATGGGACAACTAAGGGTGGAGCACCAAGAACATTCCATCCCCTTCCATGAAATTAGAGAAGATCAAAGAATCATGAGAGAGGAGCAATAAAGGCAAGGAAGAGACATTGAGGAGATCAAGAACTCCATAAGATCTTCAAGAGGAAGAACAAGCCGCCGTCACTAAGGTGGACCCGTTCTTTAATCTCCTTGTTCTTTACTTTCCTGTTTTTCGAATTTTTTATGTTTATGTTTATCTATGTTTGTGTCTTATGATCATTAGTGTCTTAGTGTATATGCCTTAAAGCTATGAGTGTCCTATGAATCCATCACCTTTCTTAAATGAAAAATGTTTTTAATTGAAAAAGAAAAAGAAGTGCATGAATTTCAAATTTTAAAACAGTTTAATTATCTTGATGTGGTGGCAATGCTATTGTTTTTCTGAATGAATGCTTGAATAGTGCATATTTTTAAATTTGATTGTTTATGAATGTTAAAATTGTTGGCTCTTGAAAGAATGAAAGGAAAAGGAGAAATGTTATCTAATGGTCTGAAAAATCATAAAATTGATTCTTGAAGCAAGAAAAAGCAGTGAAAAGCTTGCAAAAAAAAAAGAGAAAAAGCAAGCAGAAAAAGCCAATACCCCTTTAAACCAAAAGGCAAGGGTGATAAAAAGGATCCAAGGATTTGAGCATCAGTGGATAGGAGGGCCCACAGGAATAAAATTCTGGCCTAAGCGGCTAAACCAAGCTGTCCCTAACCATGTGCTTGTGGCGTGAAGGTGTCAAGTGAAAACTTGAGACTGAGCGGTTAAAGTCGAGGTCCAAAGTAAAAAGAAGAGTGTGCTTAAGAACCCTGGACACCTCTAATTGGGGACTCTAGCAAAGCTGAGTCACAATCTGAAAAGGTTCACCCAGTTATGTGTCTGTGGCATTTATGTATCCGGTGGTAATACTGGAAAACAAAGTTCTTAGGGCCACGGCCAAGATTCATAAAGTAGTTGTGTTCAAGAATCAACATACTTAACTAGGAGAATCAATAACACTATCTGGATTCTGAGTTCCTATAGATGCCAATCATTCTGAACTTCAAGGGATAAAGTGATATGCCAAAACTGTTTAGAAGCAAAAAGCTAAAAGCCCCGCTCATCTAATTAATACTGATCTTCATAGATGTTTTTGGAATTCATTGTACATTCTCTTCTTTTTATCCTAATTGATTTTCAGTTGCTTGGGGACAAGCAACAATTTAAGTTTGGTGTTGTGATGAGCGGATAATTTATACGCTTTTTGGCATTGTTTTTAGTATGTTTTCAGTATATTTTAATTAGTTTTTATTATATTTTTATTAGTTTTTAAATAAAAATCTCTTTTCTGGGCTTTACTATGAGTTTGTGTGTTTTTCTATGATTTCAGGTATTTTCCAGCTGAAATTGAGGGACCTGAGCAAAAATCTGATTCAAAGGCTGAAAAAGGACTGCAGATGCTGTTGGATTCTGACCTCTCTACACTCAAAGTGGATTTTCTGGAGCTACGTAAGTCCAATTGGCGCTCTCTCAATTGCGTTGGAAAGCAGACATCCTGGGCTTTCCAGCAATGTATAATAGTCTATGCTTTGCCCGAGATTTGATGGCCCAAACAGGTGTTCCAAGTCAGCTCAAGAATTCTGGCGTTTAACTCCAGAACTGGCACAAAAGCTGGAGTTAAACACCCAAACTGGCATAAAAGCTGGCGTTTAACTCCAAGAAATGTCTCTACACATGAAAGCTTCAATGCTCAGCCCAAGCACACACCAAGTGGGCCCTGAAAGTGGAATTTTACAATAAACACCCTAGCTTACTCATTTTCTGTAACCCTAGGTCACTAGTTTACTATAAATACTACTTTCAGTGATTCATATTGTACCGGATGACACATTACACGTTTCATTTTGTATCTTCTACGGCATGAGTCTCTAAACCCCATGGTTGGGGGTGAGGAGCTCTGCTGTATCTTGATGGATTAATGCAATCACTACTGTTTTTCCCATTCAATCATGCTTGTTCTATTCCAAGATACCACTTGTTCTTCAACCTGATGAATGTGATGATTCGTGATACTCATCACCATTCTCACCTATGAACGTGTGCCTGACAACCACCTCCGTTCTACCTTTGATTGAGTGTGTATCTCTTGGATTCCTTAATCAGAATCCTCGTGGTATAAGCTAGAATCCATTGGCGGCCATTCTTGAGAATCCGGAAGGTCTAAACCTTGTCTGTGGTATTCTGAGTAGGATTCAAGGATTGAATGACTGTGACGAGCTTCAAACTCGCGAGTGTTGGGCGTTAGTGACAGACGTAAAAGAATCACTGGATTCTATTCCGACATGATCGAGAACCGACAGATGATTAGCCGTGCTGTGACAGAGCGCGTTGAACATTTTCACTGAGAGGACGGGAGGTAGCCATTGACAACGGTGAAACCCAACATACAGCTTGCCATGGAAGGAGCCTTGCGTGCTTGAAGAAGAAGACAGTAGGAAAGCAGAGATTCAGAAGATGGAGCATCTCCAAAACCTCAACCTGTTCTCCATTACTGCAAAACAAGTATTTATTTCATGTTCTTTTACTTTTTACAATTAAATCTAAGAGTTATTGATATCCTGACTAAGAGTTACGAGATAACCATAGCTTGCTTCAAGCGGACAATCTCCGTGGGATCGACCCTTACTCACGTAAGGTATTACTTGGACGACCCAGTGCACTTGCTGGTTAGTTGTGCGGAATTACAAAAGTGTGATTGTGATTTCGTGCACCAGAACCTCTCTTGATTCCAAAGACTCTTTGGAGTATTCTCTTTCTTACCTCTTGATTTGGTTTGCTTTCCCTTAGGTGCCATGATCTTGATGAGTCTTAGCTCAGTGATCACGAAAAAACACACCAAACTTAGAGGTTTACTTGCCCTCAAGCAAAAGAAAGGAAATGGGAGAGAGAGGAGAAGAGGCAAATTCGAATGGTGGAGAGGAGAGGATGGCCGAATGTGTATTTATAAGAGGAGGGGAGGGATTTCGAAAACTTTGAAAGAGATATGCCATAGAGATATGATTGTGGAAGAAAATAAAATCATGATATGAAAAAGACGAGATTTTCAATTGAAAAAGATATAAAGAGGTTAAATCTGATAATTTGGTTATGCATTTAAGAAATAAGAGATGATATGATGGGTTTGAAAAGATTTGAAAAGAAATTGAAAAGATACTTGAGTTTTTGAAGAAGATTTGGGATGGATTTGAAAGAAAATTGAAAAAGAGATTTAGAGAATTGTTGAACTTTTGAAAATTGAGGGTGAATAGTGAAAGTTTGAAACATGTTTATACAGAAAATTATGAGTTAAAACATGAAAATTTGAAAAAAAATTTGAATTTGGAAACAAAATCTCCTCCCTCTGCCTTTCTGGCGTTAAACTCCCAGAATGGTATTGAAGAACTGAAGATTGATGGTTTAGAAGTTATAATAAACTCTCGTTGCAAGTATAGTCACTAAACCAAGCAATCAACCTTTCTTACAAACGTTTTGGTTGTCACAAGTAACAAACCCCTTTTTAAAATTGATAACCGAAGTATTTAAACCTTGGGTCATCTTCTCAAGGAATTGCAGGGAGGTATGTTCTTATTATTGGTTATGAGTTTGTAAATTGGGGGTTTTGAAAGTAAGGAAGCAGTATGTTGAACAATAAGAAAAATAGTAATAATAAAATAAACTCTTGGCAAGGTATTAAAACTGAAAGTCCTATCCTGGTTATCCTTATCAATTGTAATGAGAATTGGATTTTTCTCCCACTTTGTTAACCTCTAACTATGAAGGTAAGTTAAGTGGATGAATTAATTCTGATTCCTCAAGTCCTAGTCTTTCCTTGGGAAAAGTTAGAGTTAGTGGAACTCGAATTAATTCTTGAAGAATTCTAATTTTCAATTAACAATGAGTTTGATAACTCAAGAGTCTCCAATGACTCAACCAAAGCCAAAAGGGAAAAATTCAAATTATTTATATAATAAATAAAAGAAAGCACATAATTCCGAAATACCTCAATTAGCACTAATAAAGATATCAAATATAACATGGAAGAGTTCATAAATTAAATTAGGAAAATAAATAAAAAGAACATTGAACCTGTGATGAAGAAGAAATAATCATAAATCCTAAAACTAAATCCTAAGAGAGATGAGAGAACCTCTCTCTCTAAAAACTACATCTACTCCTAAGATTGTGAATTGTGAGCTTTTTTCATGAATGGATGCATTCCTCCACTTTATAGCCTCTAATCTGTGTTTTCTGGGCCGAGAACTAGGTCAGAAACAACCCAGAATTCGCTGGTTGCGAATTCAAACATGCTGAATTTTTGTCACTGCGACGCGTCCGCATGGAGCACGCGGTCGCGTCACCTAGAATCAGGGCAACTATGGCATATTATATATCAAATCGAAGCCCCGGATGTTATCTTTTCAACGCAACTAGAACCGCATCGTTTGGACCTCTGTAGCTAAAGTTATAGCCGTTTGAGTGCGAAGAGGTCAGGCTGGACAGCTTAGTAATTTTTCCAACTTCTTGTATTCCTTCCACTTTTACATGCTTCTTTTCCATCCTCTGAGCCATTCCTGCCCTATAATCTCTGAAAGCACTTAACACACATATCAAGGCATCAAATGGTGATAAGGGAAAATTAAATTTTGGTAATTAAAAGGCTCAGGAAGTAAGTTTCCAATTATAGAATAAAATTAGGAAGGAAATATAAAACCATGCAAATATTATGAATAAGTGGGTAAAGAGTTGATAAAATTCACTCAATTGAGCACAAGATAAACCATAAAATAGTGGTTTATCATGTATCCATTCTGGCATTTAACGCCCAATTGTTGGCCATTATGGGCGTTTAACGCCCAGCCAGGTCTGGCTGGCGTTAAACGCCAGAAACCCCTTTATCACTGGCGTTTTGCTGAACGCCCAGGATGCTGCAATTCTGGCGTTAAACGCCTAGAATGGTGCCAATTCTGGCGTTTAACGCAAAAAATGGTACCTTTACTGGCGTTTTCTTGTCAGCAAGCTCCTTTTCTCTGCTTTTTGCACTGAATCCTTCTGTAACGCTGTGAATTCCTTCAATTTTGATGATTAACCTTTGAAGAAAGTGTATATCAAATTTCTACAAGTATTATTTAAAACAAATAACTTTCTAATGGCTGGGTTGCCTCCCAGCAAGCGCTTCTTTATTGTCTTTAGCTGGACCTTTACTGAGCTTCATTCAAGCCTCAGTTTTGAGCATTCTTGCTCGAAATTGCTTTCAAGATAATGTTTGATTCTTTGTCCATTAACAATAAACTTTTTGTCAGAATCAATATCTTGAAGCTCAACATATCCATATGGTGACACTCTTGTAATCAGATATGGTCCCCTCCACCGGGATTTTAATTTCCCGGGGAATAATCTAAGCCTAGAGTTGAACAGCAGAACTTTTTGTCCTGGCTCAAAGACTCTGGATGACAATTTCTTGTCATGCCACTTTTTTGCTTTTTCCTTATAAATTTTTGCATTTTCAAAAGCATTGAGTCTGAACTCCTCTAGCTCATTTAGCTGCAGCAATCTTTTCTCACCAGCTAACTTAGCATTCAAGTTTAGGAATCTGGTTGCCCAGTAGGCTTTATGTTCCAGTTCCACGGGCAGATGACAGGCCTTGCCATACACAAGCTGGTATGGAGAGGTTCCTATAGGAGTCTTGAATGCTGTTTTGTATGCCCACAGAGCATCATCCAAGCTCTTTGCCCAATCCTTTCTACGGGCAATTACAGTCCGTTCCAGGATTCTTTTTAGCTCTCTATTAGAGACTTCAGCCTGCCCATTTGTCTGTGGATGATACGGAGTTGCTACTTTGTGGCTAATTCCATATCGGACCATGGCAGAGTAAAGCTGTTTATTGCAAAAATGGGTGCCCCATCACTGATTAGTACTCTGGGAACACCAAATCTGCTGAAAATATGTTTCTGGAGAAACTTCAGCACAGTCTTAGTATCATTAGTGGGTGTGGCAATTGCCTCCACCCATTTAGATACGTAGTCTACTGCTACCAGAATGTAAGTGTTTGAGTATGATGGTGGGAAAGGACCCATGAAGTCAATACCCCATACATCAAACAACTCAATCTCTAAGATCCCTTGTTGAGGCATGGCGTAACCATGAGGTAAGTTGCTAGCTCTTTGGCAACTATCACAGTTACGCACAAACTCTCGGGCATCTCTATAGAGAGTAGGCCAGTAGAAGCCACATTAGAGGACTTTAGTGGCTGTGCGCTCACTTCTGAAATGTCCTCCATACTGTGATCCATGGCAATGCCACAGGATCTTCTGTGCCTCCTCTCTAGGGACGCATCTGCGGATCATTCCGTCTGCACATCTCTTAAAGAGATATGGTTCATCCCACAAGTAGTACTTTGCATTAGAAATTAGTTTTTTCCTTTGCACCCTGCTGTACTTCTGGGGTATAAACCTCACAGCTTTATAATTTGCAATGTCTGCAAACCATGGTGCTTCCTGAATGGCAAAGAGTTGCTCATCTGGAAAGGTCTTAGAGATTTCAGTAGAAGGGAGGGACGCCCCAGCTACTGGTTCTATCCGGGACAGGTGATCAGCTACCTAGTTCTCTGTCCCTTTTCTGTCTCTTATTTCTATATCAAACTCTTACAGAAACAACACCCATCTTATAAGCCTGGGTTTTGAATCCTGCTTTGTGAGTAAATATTTAAGAGCAGCATGGTCAGTGTACACAATCACTTTTGATCCTACTAAATAGGATCTAAACTTGTCAATGGCATAAACCACTGCTAGCAGCTCTTTTTCTGTAGTTGTGTAATTCTTCTGTGCGTCATTTAGAACACGACTGGCATAGTAAATGACGTGTAGAAGCTTGTTATGCCTTTGTCCCAACACTGCACCAATGGCATGGTCACTGGCATCACACATTAATTCGAATGGTAATGTCCAGTCAGGTGCAGAGATGACTGGTGCTATGACCAGCTTGGCTTTCAGGGTTTCAAACGCCTGCAGACACTCTGTGTCAAACAAAAATGGCGTGTCAGCAGCTAGCAGGTTGCTTAGAGGTTTTGCAATTTTTGAAAAATCCTTTATGAACCTCCTATAGAATCCTGCATGCCCCAAAAAGCTTCTGATTGCCTTAACATTGGCAGGTGGTGGTAATTTTTCAATCACCTCTACCTTGGCTTGATCCACCTCTATTCCCTTGCTTGAAATTTTGTGCCCAAGGACAATTCCTTCAGTCACCATAAAGTGACATTTTTCCCAGTTTAAGACCAGATTAGTCTCTTGGCACCTTTTCAGGACAAGTGCTAGATGATCAAGACAGGAGCTGAATGAGTCTCCAAATACTGAGAAGTCATCCATGAAGACTTCCAGGAACTTCTCTACCATATCAGAGAAGATAGAGAGCATGCACCTCTGAAAGGTTGCAGGTGCCTTGCACAGACCAAAAGGCATTCTTCTGTAAGCAAATACTCCAGATGGACATGTGAATGCTGTTTTCTCTTGGTCTTGAGGATCCACTGCAATTTGGTTGTAGCCTAAATAGCCATCCAAAAAGCAGTAGTATTCATGGCCTGCTAGTCTCTCTAGCATCTGGTCTATGAATGGTAAAGGAAAATTATCCTTTCTGGTGGCCGTATTGAGCCTTCTGTAGTCAATACACATACGCCACCCTGTAACTGTTCTTGTGGGAACTAGTTCATTTTTTTCATTATGAACTACTGTCATGCCTCCCTTCTTGGGGACAACTTGGACAGGGCTCACCCAGGGGCTATCAGAAATAGGATAAATAATCCCAGCCTCTAGTAACTTAGTGACCTCTTTCTGCACCACCTCCTTCATGGCTGGATTTAGCCGCCTCTATGGTTGAACCACTGGCTTAGCATCATCCTCCAATAGGATCTTGTGCATGCATCTTGCTGGGCTAATGCCCTTAAGATCACTTATGGACCACCCAAGAGCTGTCTTGTGTGTCCTTAGCACTTGAATTAGTGCTTTCTCTTCTTGTGGATTTAAAGCAGAGCTTATGATCACTGGAAAAGTGTCACCCTCTCCCAGAAATGCATATTTCAGGGATGGTGGTAGTGGTTTGAGCTCGGGTTTAGGAGGTTTCTCCTCTTCCTGGGGGATTTTTAAAGGTTCTTTTATTTTCTCTGGTTCCTCAAGATCAGGCTGAACATCTTTAAAGATGTCCTCTAGCTCTGATTCAAGACTCTCAGTCATATTGATCTCTTCCACCAAAGAGTCAATAATATCAGTATTCATGCAGTCATTTGATGTGTCTGGATGCTGCATAGCTTTGATAGCAGTTAACTTGAACTCATCCTCATTGACTCTCAGGGTCACTTTCCCTTTTTGTACATCAATAAGAGTTCGTCCAGTTGCTAGGAAAGGTCTTCCTAGAATGGGAGTTGCACTCTTGTGCTCCTCTATTTCCAGCACTACAAAGTCAGTGGGAAAGGCAAATGGCCCAACCTTAACAATCATGTCCTCAATTATGCCTGATGGATATTTAATGGAGCCATCAGCAAGTTGAAGACATATCCGGGTTGGTTTGACTTCTTCAGTCAACCCAAGCTTTCTGATAGTAGATGCGGATATTAGGTTGATACTTGCTCCAAGGTCACATAGAGCTGTCTTAGTACAAGCACCCTCTAATGTGCATGGTATCATAAAGCTTCATGGATCTTAAAGCTTTTCTGGTAAACTTTTCAGAATGACTGCACTGCATTCTTCAGTGAGAAACACTTTTTCAGTTTCTCCCCAATCCTTCTTATGACTTAAGATCTCTTTCATGAACTTAGCATAAGAGGGTATTTGCTCAAGTGCCTGATGAGCAGATAATTTATACGCTTTTTGGCATTATTTTTAGTATATTTTTAGTAGGATCTAGTTACTTTTAGGGATGTTTTTATTAGTTTTTATGTTAAATTCACATTTATGGACTTTACTATGAGTTTGTGTGTTTTTCTGTGATTTCAGGTATTTTCTGGCTGAAATTGAGGGACTTGAGCAAAAATCAGATTCAGAGGTTGAAGAAGGACTGCTGATGCTGTTGGATTCTGACCTCCCTGCACTCAAAGTGAATTTTCTGGAGCTACAGAACTCAAAATGGCGCGCTTCCAATTGTGTTGGAAAGTAAACATCCAGAGCTTTCCCGCAATATATAATAGTCCATACTTTGGCCGATTTTAGACGACGCAAAAGGGCATTGAACGCTAATTCTACGCTGCAGTCTGGAGTTAAACGCCAGAAATACGTTACAACCTGGCGTTCAACTCCAGAAAGAGCCTCTGCATGTGTAACATTCAAGCTCAGCCCAAGCACACACCAAGTGGGCCCCGGAAGTAGATTTATGCATCAATTACTTACTTTTGTAAACCCTAGTAGCTAGTTTAGTATAAATAGGATTTTTTACTATTGTATTAGACATCCTGGATTGTATTTTTGATCCTGTGATCACGTTTTGGGGGCTGGCCTCTCGGCCATGCCTGAACCTTCATCACTTATGTATTTTCAACGGTAGAGTTTCTACACTCCATAGATTAAGGTGTGGAGCTCTGCTGTTCCTCATGATTTAATGCAAAGTACTACTATTTCTCTATTCAATTCAACTTATTCCACTTCTAAGATATCCATTCGTTCCCAAGAACATGATGAATGTGATGATTATGTGACGCTCATCATCATTCTCACTCGTGAACGCGTGCCTGACAAACACTTCCGTTCTACATGCAAACAAGCTAGAATGAATATCTCTTAGATATCCAATACAGGGGACCGAGTCCGAGTTATTAATATCTTCGTGGTATAAGTTAGAACCCATGGATGGCCATTCCTGAGATCCGAAAAGTCTAAACCTTGTCTGTGGTATTCTGAGTAGGATCTGGGAAGGGATGGCTGTGACGAACTTCAAACTCGCGAGTGCTGGGCGTAGTGACAGACGCAAAAGGAGGGTGAATCCTATTCCAGTATGATCGAGAACCTCAAATGATTAGCCATGCCGTCACAGAGCATTTGGACCTTTTTCACAAGAGGATGGGATGTAGCCATTGACAACGGTGATGCCCTTACAGAAAGCTTGCCATGGAAAGGAGTAGGACTGATTGGATGAAGACAGCGGGAAAGCAGAGAGTCAGAGGAACGAAAGCATCTCTATACGCTTATCTGAAATTCTTACCAATGATATACATAAGTATTTCTATCTTTATTTTCTGTTTATTTATTATTATTATTCGAAAACTCCATAACCATTTGATATCCGCCTGACTGAGATCTACAAGATAACCATAGCTTGCTTCATACCAACAATCTCCGTGGGATCGACCCTTACTCACGTAAGGTTTATTACTTGGACGACCCAGTGCACTTGCTGGTTAGTTGTATCGAAGTTGTGAATGAAAAACGATTTATTAAGACGTGCGTACAGAGTTTTTGGCGCCGTTGCATAAGATCACAATTTCGTGCACCAAGTTTTTAGCGTCGTTGCCGGGGATTGTTTGAGTTTAGACAACTGACGGTTCATCGTGTTGCTTAGATTAGGTAATTTTCTTTTTGTTTTATTTTCAAAAAGAAATTTTTCAAAAATCTTTCAAAAATTTCTCATCTGTTTTCGAAAATTATTCTAAAATTTTTTTAGAATGAATTCTAGTGTTTCATGAAGCATGTTGAAGCCCGACTGGCTGTAAAGCCATGTCTAAATTCATTTGGACTGGGGTTTCCAACCCAACATTATCAAGAGCAAGCTAGTTGTTGCTGATCCACCTGATTTACATGCTAAAGCTTGACTGGCCATTAAGCCATGTCTAACCCTCAGATTGGAGCTTTAGACTAAGAATGCAAGATTCCTGGAATTCATATTAAAAATTTTGGAATCCTTATTTTTCTTTCTCACATTAATTTTCGAAAAATCCAAAAAAAAATTTATAAAATCATAAAAAATCAAAAAAATATTTTGTGTTTCTTGTTTGAGTCTTGAGTCAATTTTTAAGTTTGGTGTCAATTTCATACTCATCTTGCATTTTTCGAAAATTGCATTCATGCATTGCATTCATCATGATCTTCAAGTTGTTCTTGATAAACCTTCTTGATTGATCTTGATGTTTTCTTATTTTGTGTTTTTTCTTGTTTTTCATGTGCATCTTTGCATTCATAGTGTCTAAACATAAAAGATTTCTAAGTTTGGTGTCTTGCATGTTTTCTTTTCTTGAAAAAATTTTCAAAAATAAGTCTTGATGTTCATCTTGATCTTCAAAGTGTTCTTGGTGTTCATCTTGACATTCATAGTGTTCTTGCATTCATCACATGCTTTGATCCAAAATTTTCATGCATTGCATCATTTTTCATGTTTTTCTCTCTCATCATTAAAAATTCAAAAATAAAAAAAAATATCTTTCCTTTTTTCTCTCATAAATTTCGAAAATTTGGATTGACTTTTTCAAAAATTTTTAAAATATGGTTGTTTTTATGAGTCAAATCAAATTTTCAATTTAAAAATCTTATCTTTTTCAAAATCTTTTTCAAAAATCAAATCTTTTTTATTTTTCTTATTTATTTTTGAAAATTTTAAAAATATTTTTTTCAAAAATCTTTTTCTTAATTTTTTTCTCATAATTTTCGAAAATATCATCAACAATTAATGTTTTGATTCAAAAATTTCAAGTTTGTTACTTACTTGTTAAGAAAGATTCAAACTTTAAGTTCTAGAATCATATCTTGTGATTTCTTGTGAATCAAGTCATTAATTGTGATTTTAAAAATCAAATCTTTTTCAAAACTAATTTCAATCATATATTTTCAAAAATATTTTTCTTATCTTATCTTTTTCAAAATCATATCTTTTTAATCATATCTTTTTAAAACATATCTTTTTCAAAAATTTGATTTTAAAATATCTTTTCTAACTTCTTATCTTCTTATATTTTCAAAATTGATTTTCAAATTTGTTTCAACTAACTAACTAACTTTTTGTTTGTTTCTTATCTCTTTCAAAACTACCTAACTAACTATCCCTCTCTAATTTTCGAAAATCCCTCCCTCTTTTTCAAAAATTCTTTTTAATTAACTAATTGTTTCAAATTTTAATTTTAATTTATTTCTTCTTTTAATTTTTGAAAATCACTAACCATTTTTCAAAAATAATTTTCGAAAATCCTCTCTCTCTCTCATCTCCTTCTATTTATTTATTCATCTACTAACACTTCATCTCACCCAAAATTTGAACCCCCTCTTCTATCTGTGTTCGAATTTGCTCTTCTTCTCTTCTTTACATTACATTCTTTTTTTTTTCTACTCACATAGGGGAACCTCTATACCTGGGCAAAAAGGATCCCTATTATTATTTTTTTTTCTGTTCCCTCTTTTTTATATGAGCAGGAGCAAGGACAAGAATATTCTTGTTGAAGCAGATCCAGAACCTGAAAGGACACTGAAGAGGAAACTAAGAGAAGCTAAATTACAACAATCCAGCAAGCACCTTTCAGAAATTTTCGAACAGGAAGAGGAGATGGCAGCCAAAAATAATAATAATGCAAGGAGGATGCTTGGTGACTTTACTGCACCTAATTCCAATTTACATGGAAGAAGCATCTCCATCCCTACCATTGGAGCAAACAATTTTGAGCTTAAACCTCAATTAGTTTCTCTGATGTAGCAGAACTGCAAGTTCCATGGACTTCCATCTGAAGATCCTTTTCAGTTCTTAACTGAATTTTTGCAGATCTGTGATACTGTTAAGACTAATGGAGTAGATCCTGAAGTCTACAGGCTCATGCTTTTCCCTTTTGCTGTAAGAGACAGAGCTAGAGTGTGGTTGGACTCTCAACCCAAAGATAGCCTGAACTCTTGGGATAAGCTGGTCACAGCTTTCTTAGCCAAGTTCTTTCCTCCTCAAAAGCTTAGTAAGCTTAGAGTGGATGTTCAAACCTTCAGACAGAAAGAAGGTGAATCCCTCTATGAAGCTTGGGAGAGATACAAGCAACTGACCAAAAAGTGTCCTTCTGACATGCTTTCAGAATGGACCATCTTGGATATATTCTATGATGGTCTGTCTGAATTAGCTAAGATGTCATTAGATACTTCTGCAGGTGGATCCATTCACCTAAAGAAAACGCCTACAGAAGCTCAAGAACTCATTGACATGGTTGCTAATAACCAGTTCATGTACACTTCTGAGAGGAACCCTGTGAGTAATGGGACGCCTCAGAAGAAGGGAGTTCTTGAAATTGATACTCTGAATGCCATATTGGCTCAGAATAAAATATTGACTCAGCAAGTCAATATGATTTCTCAGAGTCTGAATGGAATGAAAGCTGCATCCAACAGTACTCAAGAGGCATCTGTTGAAGAAGAAGCTTATGATCCTGAGAACCCTGCAATAGCAGAGGTAAATTACATGGGTGAACCATATGGAAACACCTATAATCCCTCATGGAGAAATCACCCAAATCTCTCATGGAAGGATCAACAAAAGCCTCAACAAGGCTTTAATAATGGTGGAAGAAATAGGTTTAACAATAGTAAACCTTTTCCATCATCCACTCAGCAATAGACAGAGAACTCTGAACAAAATACCTCTAATTTAGCAAACTTAGTCTCTGATCTATCTAAGGCCACTGTAAGTTTCATGAATGAAACAAGGTCCTCAATTAGAAATTTAGAGGCACAAGTGGGCCAGCTGAGTAAAAGGATCACTGAAATCCCTCCTAGTACTCTCCCAAGCAATACAGAAGAAAATCCAAAAGGAGAGTGCAAGGCCATTGACATAGTCAACACGGCCGAACCTAAAGAAGAAGGGGAGGACGTGAATCCCAGTGAGGAAGACCTCCTGGGACGTCCAGTGATCAACAAGGATTTTCCCTCTGAGGAACCAAAGGAATCTGAGACTCATCTAGAGACCATAGAGATTCCATTGAACCTCCTTACGCCCTTCATGAGCTCTGAAGAGTATTCTTCTTCTGAAGAGAATGAAGATGTTACTGAAGAGCAAGTTACCAAGTTCCTTGGTGCAATCATGAAGCTGAATGTCAATCTATTTGGTAAAGAGACTTGGGGAGATGAACCTCCCCTGTTCACCAATGAACTAAATGCATTGGATCAACTGAGATTGCCTCAGAAGAAACAGGATCCTGGAAAGTTCCAAATACCTTGTACCATAGGCACCATGACCTTTAAAAAGGCTCTATGTGACCTTGGGTCAGGAATAAACCTCATGCCACTCTCTGTAATGGAAAAACTGGGAATCTTTGAGGTACAAGCTGCTAGAATCTCATTAGAGATGGCAGACAATTCCAGAAAATAGGCTTATGGACAAGTAGAGGAGATATTAGTAAAGGTTGAAGGCCTTCACATCCCTGCTGATTTCATAATCCTAGATACTGGGAAGGATGAGGATGAATCCATCATCCTTGGAAGACCCTTCCTAGCCACAGCAAGAGCTGTGATTGATGTTAACAGAGGTGAACTAGTCCTTCAATTGAATGAGGATTCCCTTGAGTTTAAAACACAAGGACATCCTTTTGTAAACATGGAAAATAGGCACAGTAAGCTTCTCTCAAAACAGAGTCAACCAGAGCCCCCACAGTCAAACTCTAAGTTTGGTGTTGGGAGGCCACAACCAAACTCTAAGTTTGGTGTTGGGGAGTCTCAACAATGCTCTGAACATCTGTGAGGCTCCATGAGAGCCCACTGTCAAGCTATTGACATTAAAGAAGCGCTTGTTGGGAGGCAACCCAATTTTTATTTATCTAATTTTAATTTATTTTTATTGTTATTTCATGTTTTATTAGGTTCATGATCATGTGGAGTCACAAAATAAATATAAAAATTGAAAACGGAATCAAAAATAGCAGAAGAAAAATCACACCATGGAGGAGGATCTCACTGGCGTTTAAACGCCAGTAAGGAGCATCTGGCTGGCGTTCAATGCCAGAACAGAGCATGGAGCTGGCGCTGAACGCCAGGACCAAGCATGAAGCTGGCGTTCAACGCCAGAAACATGCTGCATCTGGGCGCTGAACGCCCAGAACAAGCATCAATTCGGCGTTTAAACGCCAGAATTGCATGCAAAGGCATTTTACAGGCCTAATTGGTGCAGGGATGTAAATCCTTGACACCTCAAGATCTGTGGACCCCACAGGATCCCCACCTTCCCTCCTTATAATTCTAGTTTTATCCACATCTTCTTCTTCATCTATTCTTTCTTCTTTTGCTCGAGGGCGAGCAACATTCTAAGTTTGGTGTGGTAAAAGCATTGCTTATTTTGCTTTTCCATAACTATTGATGGCACCTAAGGCCAGAGAAACCTCAAAAAAAAAAAAAGAAAGAAGACAAATGGGAAGACAAAAGCTTCCACCTCCAAGTCATGGGAGATGGAGAGATTCATGTAAAGGATCTATAGCTCAGTGGTAGAACATTTGACTGTAAATCAAGAGATCCCTGAGATACCTCAGGGGATACATTTTCCCCCACACAATTATTGGGAGCAACTAAGGATAGGAGCACCAAAATCACTAGGGATCAAGCAACAAAGACAAGGAAGAGACATAGAAGAGCTCAAGGACATCATTGGTTCCTCAAGAAGGAAACGCCACCATCACTAAGGTGGACTCATTCCTTGTTCTTAAATTTTCTGTTTTTCGTTTTCTTATGTTAAATGTTTATCTATGTTTGTGTCTTTATTACATGATCATTAGTGTCTAAGTGTGTATGCCTTAAAGTTATGAATGTCCTATGAATCCATCACCTCTCTTAAATGAAAAATGTTTTAATTCAAAAGAACAAGAAGTACATGAGTTTCGAATTTATCTTTGAACTTAGTTTAATTATATTGATGTGGTGACAATGCTTCTTGTTTTCTGAATGAATGCTTGAACAGTGCATATGTCTTTTGAAGTTGTTGTTTAAGAATGTTAAATATGTTGGCTCTTGAAAGAATGATGACAAGGAGACATGTTATTTGATAATCTGAAAAATCATAAAAATGATTCTTGAAGCAAGAAAAAGCAGCAAAGAACAAAGCTTGCAGAAAAAAAAATAGCGAAAAAAAAAAGAGAGAGCAAAAGCAAGCAGAAAAAGCCAAAAGCTCTTAAAACCAAAAGGCAAGAGCAAAAAGCCAATAACCCTTAAAACCAAAAGGTAAGGGTAAATAAAAAGGATCCCAAGGCTTTGAGCATCAGTGGATAGGAGGGCCTAAAGGAATAAAATCCTGGCCTAAGCGGCTAAACCAAGCTATCCCTAGCCATGTGCTTGTGGCGTGAAGGTGTCAAGTGAAAACTTGAGACTGAGCGGTTAAAGTCAAGGTCCAAAGCAAAAATAAGAGTGTGCTTAAGAACCCTGGACACCTCTAATTGGGGACTTTAGCAAAGCTGAGTCACAATCTGGAAAGGTTCACCCAATTATGTGTCTGTGGCATTTATGTATCCGGTGGTAATACTGGAAAACAAAGTGCTTAGGGCCACGGCCAAGACTTATAAAGTAGCTGTGTTCAAGAATCAACATTCTGAACTAGGAGAATCAATAACACTATCTGAACTCTGAGTTCCTATAGATGCCAATCATTCTGAACCTCAATGGATAAAGTGAGATGCCAAAACTATTCAAGAGGCAAAAAGCTACAAGTCCCACTCATCTGATTGGAGCTATGTTTCATTGATAGTTTGGAATTTATAGTATATTCTCTTCTTTTTATCCTATTTGATTTTTAGTTGCTTGGGGACAAGCAACAATTTAAGTTTGGTGTTGTGATGAGCGGATAATTTATACGCTTCTTGGCATTGTTTTTAGTATATTTTTAGTAGGATCTAGTTACTTTTAGGGATGTTTTTATTAGTTTTTATGTTAAACTCACATTTCTATACTTTACTATGAGTTTGTGTGTTTTTCTGTGATTTCAGGTATTTTCTGGCAGAAATTGAGGGACTTGAGTAAAAATCAGATTCAGAGGTTGAAGAAGGACTGCTGATGCTGTTGGATTCTGACCTCCCTGCACTCAAAATAAATTTTTCTGGAGCTACAGAACTCAAAATGGCGCGCTTCCTAATGCGTTGGAAAGTAGACATCTAGGGCTTTTTCGCAATATATAATAGTCCATACTTTGGCCGATTTTAGATGATGCAAAAGGGCATTAAACGCCAATTCTACGCTGCAGTCTGGAGTTAAACGCCAGAAACACGTCACGAACCAGAGTTGAATGCCAGAAATACGTTACAACCTGGCGTTCAACTCCAGAAAGAGCCTCTGCACGTGTAACATTCAAGCTCAGCCCAAGCTCACACCAAGTGGGCCCCGGAAGTGGATTTATGCATCAATTACTTACTTCTGTAAACCCTAGTAGCTAGTTTAGTATAAATAGGACTTTTTACTATTGTATTAGACATCCTGGATTGTATTTTTGATCCTGTGATCACATTTTGGGGGCTGGCCTCTCGGCCATGCCTGAACCTTCATCACTTATGTATTTTCAACGGTAGAGTTTCTACACTCCATAGATTAAGGTGTGGAGCTCTGCTGTTCCTCATGATTTAATGCAAAGTACTACTATTTCTCTATTTAATTCAATTTATTCCGCTTCTAAGATATCCATTCGTTCCCAAGAACATGATAAATGTGATGATTATGTGACGCTCATCATCATTCTCACTCATGAACGCGTGCCTGACAAACACTTCCGTTCTACATGCAAACAAGCTAGAATGAATATCTCTTAGATATCCAATACAGGGGACCGAGTCCGAGTTATTAATATCTTCGTGGTATAAGTTAGGACTGATTGGATGAAGACAGCGGGAAAGCAGAGAGTCAGAGGAACGAAAGCATCTCTATACGCTTATCTGAAATTCTTACCAATGATATACATAAGTATTTCTATCTTTATTTTCTTTTTATTTATTATTATTATTCGAAAACTCCATAACCATTTGATATCCGCCTGACTGAGATCTACAAGATAACCATAGCTTGCTTCATACCAACAATCTCCGTGGGATCGACCCTTACTCACGTAAGGTTTATTACTTGGACGACCCAGTGCACTTGCTGGTTAGTTGTATCGAAGTTGTGAATGAAAAACGATTTATTAAGACGTGCATACAGAGTTTTTGGCGCCGTTGCCTGAGATCACAATTTCGTGCACCAGTGCCTCTGCAAACGGGATCTTTATCTCAAGAGTCCTGAGATAAGCTGCAAAGTGGACAAATTGTTTATCCTGTTCTACTTGGCGGAATTTCTGAGGATAAGGCATCTTGGCTTTATATTCTTCAACCTTAGTTGATGCAGGTTTATTCCCTACAGAAGTGGTTGGAGAAGCCTTCTTAAAGGGGTTACTATCAGCACTTGCAGGTGTCTGATCCCTCATTGGCATTTGAACGCCAGGATTGGGTGCAGGATGGGCGTTTAACGCCAGCTTCCCACCCTTTTCTGGCGTTTGAACGCCAGAACTGGGCAAGGAATGGGCGTTTAACGCCAACTTTTCTCCCTTTTCTGGCGTTTGAACGCCAGAATTATTCCTCTCTGGGCTCTTGCTGTCCTCAGAGGGATTTTGGGCAGTGGTTTGATCATCCTCTGTCATTTGTTCCTTTCTTGACTTTTTGCTACTTTGAACTGAATTATTCAATGTCTTTCCGCTCCTTAGTTGAACAGCTTGGCATTCTTCTGTTATCTGTTTAGATAGCTGCTGTCTTGTCTGATTTAATTGTGCTTCTATATTCTTGTTAGCATTTTTAGTGTCTTGGAGCATCTCCTTGAATTCTGCTAATTGTTTTGTCATTAGAAGTAATTGCTGATTTAGTTCAACAATCTGTTCTTGAGGATTATGATCAGTAGTTGCTACCATAGCTTCTTTTTCTTTGGAGGGCTCATTGCTTGAGTATAGATGTTGATTTCTAGCAACTGTATCTATGAATTCTTGAGCCTCTTCAATTGTCTTTCTCATGTGTATAGATCCACCAGCTGAGTGGTCTAGAGACATTTGAGCTCTTTCTGTAAGCCCATAGTAGAAGATGTCTAACTGTACCCACTCTGAAAATATTTCAGAGGGGCATTTTCTTAGCATCCCTCTATACCTCTCCTAGGCATTATAAAGGGATTCATGATCCTCTTGTTTAAAGTCTTGGATGTCCAGCCTTAGCTGTGTCATCCTTTTTGGAGGGTAAAATTGATTCAAGAATTTGTCTGATAACTGTCTTCATGTTTTTATGCTTGCTGTGGGTTGGTTATTTAACCACCTCTTAGCTTGATCTTTTACAGCAAATGGAAACAGTAATAATCTGTAGACATCCTGATCCACTTCTTTATCACGTACTGTGTCAGCAATTTGTAAGAACTGTGCCAAAAACTCAGTAGGTTCTTCCTGTGAAAGACCGGAATACTGGTAATTTTGCTGCACAATGATAATGAGCTGAGGATTTAGCTCAAAACTGCTTGCTTTGATGGGAGGTATATAGATGCTACTCCCATATGCAGCTGTAATGGGGTTGGCATATGACCCCAGAGTCATTCTGGACTGTTCACTTCCACTTATGTCCATGATGGAGAAAAGGGAATTGATATGAATTTTTTTAAAAAAAAAAATTAATTAATTAAAAGTAACCGAAAAAAATAAAACAAAATAAATGGAAGATAAAATAAAATTTTCGAAAATTAGAAGAAAATAAAAGCAAATTGAAAACTAAATTAATTAATTGATTAAAAAGATTTTGGAAATTAGCAATCAAAAAGATATGATTGAGAAGATATGATTGAAGAAATTAAAAAGATTTGATTTTTTTGAAAAAGATTTGAAAAGATCAATTTTTGAAATTAGAATTTTGACTTGATTAAAAAGAAAAGATATGATTTTGAAAATCTTTGACTATTTTAATGCTAATTTTCGAAAATTATGAGTAAAATAAAGAAAAGATATTTTTTTATTTTTAAATTTTAATGAGGAAAGAGAAAAACAACAAAACGACACTAAACTTAGAAACTTTAGATCAAAACAAAGAGAACAAACAAGAAAACTTTGAATGTCAAGATGAACACCAAGAACACTTTGAAGATCAAGATGAACACCAAGAACAAATTTTTGAAAAATTTTTAAGTAAATAAAAGCACAAAAACATACCAAACTTAAAATTTTTAGAAAATCAAACACAAATTTTCGAAAAAAATTAAAGGAAAACACAAAGAAGACACCAAACTTAGAATTTTTAAAGATTAAGAAACAACTAAGAGTATGCAAATTCGAAAAATTAAAAGAACGTAAAAGCATGCAATTGACACCAAACTTAAAATATGAAACTAAACTCAAATAAAAGACTCTAAACCAACAAAAATAAAATATTCCTAATCTAAGCAACAAGATAAACCGTCAGTTGTCCAAACTCGAACAATCCCCAGCAACGGCGCCAAAAACCTGGTGCACGAAATCACAATCACACTTTTGTAATTCCGCACAATTAACCAGCAAGTGCACTGGGTCGTCCAAGTAATACCTTACGTGAGTAAGGGTCGATCCCACGGAGATTGTTGACTTGAAGCAAGCTATGGTTATCTTGTAACTCTTAGTCAGGATATCAATAATTCTCAGATTTAATTGTAAAAAATAAAAGAACATGAAATAAATACTTGTTTTGCAGTAATGGAGAACAAGTCGAGGTTTTGGAGATGCTCCGTCCCCTGAATCTCTGCTTTCCTACTATCTTCTTCTTCACACACGCAAGGCTTCTTCCATGGCAAGCTTTATGTTGGGCATCACCGTTGTCAATGGCTACTTCCCGTCCTCTCAGTGAAAATGTTCCAAATGCGCTGTCACCGCACGGCTAATCATCTGTCGGTTCTCGATCATGTTGGAATAGGATTCATTGATCCTTTTGCGTCTGTCACACGCCCAACAATCGCGAGTTTGAAGCTCGTCACAGTCATCCCTTCCCATATCCTACTCGGAATACCACAGACAAGGTTTAGACTTTTCGGATCTCAAGAATGACCGCCAATAATTCTAGCCTATACCACGAAGGTTTCAATCTTAGATTAGAAACCCAAGAGATACACATTCAAGCTTGATTGCATGTAGAACGGAAGTGGTTGTCAGACATGCGTTCATAGGTGAGAATGATGATGAGTGTCACGGATCATCACATTCATCAGGTTGAAGTGTGAATGAATATCTTAGGATAGAAGCAAGCATGATAGAATGGAAAATAGTAGTAATTGCATTAATTCATCGAAACACAGCAGAGCTCCTCACCCCCAACAATGGGGTTCAGAGACTCATGCCATAGAAGATAAAATATGAAACGTGTAAAGTGTCATGAGGTACAAGATGAATTACTAAAACTAGTTTTATAGTAAACTAGTGACCTAGGGTTACAGAAAATGAGTAAGCTAGGGTGTTTAGTGTAAAAAATCCACTTTCGGGGCCCACTTGGTGTGTGCTTGGGCTGAGCATTGAAGCTTTCATGTGTAGAGACTTTTCTTGGAGTTAAACGCCAGCTTTTGTGCCAGTTTGGGCGTTTAACTCCAGCTTTTATGCCAGTTCTGGCGTTAAACGCCAGAATTCTTAAGCTGACTTGGAACGTCGGTTTGGGCCATCAAATCTTGGGCAAAATATGGACTATTATATATTGATGGAAAGCCCAGTATGTCTACTTTCCAACGCAATTGAGAGCACATCAATTGGGCTTCTGTAGCTCCAGAAAATCTACTTCGAGTGCAGGGAGGTCAGAATCCAACAGCATCTGCAGTCCTTTTTCGGCCTCTAAATCAGATTTTTGCTCAGGTCCCTCAATTTCAGCCAGAAAATACCTGAAATCACAGAAAAACACACAAACTCATAGTAAAGTCCAGAAAAGTGAATTTTAAATAAAAACTAATAAAAATATAATAAAAACTAACTAAAATATACTAAGAACATACTAAAAACAGTGCCAAAAAGCGTATAAATTATCCGCTCATCAGCTGCCCTGTTTCTTTTCCTTTCTTCTTCTTTCTTCTCTCCTTTCTTCTTCTTCTCTTTTTCCCGTCTCCTATTTCTTTCTTCCCTTCCTATCTCTTCTTCTCACCTTTCTCATCCATTCTCACTCACAATTCTCCATTTTTTTCTTCTCCCACTTTTCAAAAATTTCACTTCTCATTTTTCTTATCTTTCATTTTTTTTGTCTGTTGCATTTGCATACTTTTATTCATGGCATTTTAACTTTGTTGCTTGTTCTTATTTTCTTCTCTAAATTTTTTGTTTTAACATTGGTGTTGAATTTTTCTACGCAACTGTTAAGAATTTCTTGAATTATTTTGGTGCTTCTTAACTTGTTTGATATTGTTGGGTGATGAAATTTTTAAGTCAATGCTTAATTTTTTATGACACTTGCATTCTTTGTGCATTGATATGAACTCAAATTGTCTTTCATGACCCACTCTTTCTTATTTGAACTTGATGTTTTCAAGTGTTCTCTTCATGCCAGTTACTTATACTTTGACTTTACTCTTGTATCAAGTGTTAGTTGACATGCCTCGCTTATATTATTTTTTCACTTACATGTTGTAGCTACCATATAATTGAGAACCACACTCTTATTCGGTATTAGCCCCCACTTATGTTCTATTTGCTTTGATGTCTTTGTTTTTTTGGGCTTAATCTTCCATCTTTTTCTCCCCTTTCAGCCTGGCCACCAAGAAGGGAAAGAAAAAGCTTCTAAACGGGGCGAACAACAAGTCCCTCCGCACAATCCTTTGAAGGAGCTCATCAGTTGTAGCAACCCACCCTAATCCACTTTGCTCTATCTTTACGTGTGGGGAGGTCGAGGACCGACTTTCGTGGGTAACTACTTCCTTTTCCAACACCAAATCTTCTTTGTTAGTTAGTTGTTGCATTGCATGATAGATTGCATGTTAGTTAGAATTTGTACATATTTTACCACTTCTTTCTTGTTAGGACTACTTGGTTGAAGTGATGAATTCCTTTCCAAGAAACTATTCTAGGGCATTTCACTAATTTGAATCAAAACTTTTGTTGAGCTTGCTTGAAGGAATTAATTTTGGAACACGATTTTAGAGCTAGAACACACAAGCCTAGTGAGATTTTGAGCCTAATTGATTGCTTGCATCTTATCAACCAATATTTTTTTGGTGTGTGTGATTTTCTCTAAGATTGTGATCTTTGTCTTGCTTGATTCTATATTTTCATTGTTTGATGTATGTATGCATGTATGTGATTGAGGCATTTGTTTCACTATAGCTCACATACCCTAATGGCCTTAGCATTTCATCATTCTTTGCAAACCAATGTTGAGCCTAATTAATCCCATTTATTCTTTCTTTTAGCACATCACTAACTCTAAGCGAAAAACAATGAATGTCCTTAATTTGAATCCTTGGTTAGCTTAGACTAGTGAGAGTCTATGGTGCACGAAATTGTGATCTCAGGCAACGGCGCCAGAAACTCTGTACGCACGTCTTAATAAATCGTTTTTCATTCACAACTTCGATACAACTAACCAGCAAGTGCACTGGGTCGTCCAAGTAATAAACCTTACGTGAGTAAGGGTCGATCCCACGGAGATTGTTGGTATGAAGCAAGCTATGGTCACCTTGTAAATCTCAATCAGGCGGATATCAAAAGGTTATGGAGTTTTCGAAATTAAATAATAAGTAAATAGAGAATAAGGATAGAAACACTTATGTATATCATTGGTGAGAATTTCAGATAAGTGTATAGAGATGCTTTCATTCCTCTGAACCTCTGCTTTCCTACTATCTTCATCCAATCAGTCTTACTCCTTTCCATGGCTGGCTTTATGTAAGGACATCACCGTTGTCAATGGCTACTTTTTATCCTCTCTGGAAAATGGTCCGATGCGCTGTCACTGCATGGCTAATCGTCTGAAGGCATCACCCTTGTCAATGGTTGCATCCCATCCTCTTGTGAAAATGGTCCAAATGCTTTGTCATAGCACGGCTAATCATCTGAGGTTCTCGATCATACTGGAATAGGATTCACCCTCCTTTTGCGTCTGTCACTACGCCCAGCACTCGCGAGTTTGAAGTTCGTCACAGTCATTCAATCCCAGAGTCCTACTCGGAATACCACAGACAAGGTTTAGACTTTCCGGACTCTCATGAATGCCGCCATCAATCTAGCTTATACCACAAAGATTCTGATTAAGAGATCCAAGAGATACTCATTCAATCTAAGGTGGAACGGAAGTGGTTGTCAGGCACGCGTTCGTGGAGGAATGATGATGATTGTCACGTTCATCACATTCAGGTTGAAGTGCGAATGAATATCTTAGAAGCGGAATAAGTTGAATTGAATAGAAAAACAGTAGTACTTTGCATTAATCTTTGAGGAACAGCAGAGCTCCACACCTTAATCTATGGAGTGCAGAAACTCTACCATATGAAATACATAAGTGAAAGGTTCAGGCATGGCCGAGAGGCCAGCCTCCAAAACGTGATCACAGGATCAAAAATACAATCCAGGATGTCTAATACAATAGTAACAAGTCCTATTTATAAAAAACTAGCTACTATGGTTTACAGAAGTAAGTAATTGATGCATAAATCCACTTCCGGGGCCCACTTGGTGTGTGCTTGGGCTGAGCTTGAATGTTACACGTGCAGAGGTCATTCTTGGAGTTGAACGCTAGGTTGTAACGTATTTCTGGCGTTCAACTCTGGTTTGTGACTTGTTTCTGGCGTTTAACTCCAGACAGCAGCATAGAACTGGCGTTCAATGCCCTTTTACGTCGTCTAAACTCGATATAAGTATGGACTATTATACATTGCTGGAAAGCCCTGGATGTCTACTATCCAACGCAATTAGAATCGTGCCATTTTAAGTTCTGTAACTCCAGAAAATCTACTTTGAGTGCAGGGAGGTCAGAATCCAACAGCATCAGCAGTCCTTCTTCAACCTCTGAATTTGATTTTTGCTCAAGTCCCTCAATTTCAGCCAGAAAATACCTGAAATCACAAAAAAACACACAAACTCATAGTAAAGTCCAGAAATGTGAATTTAACATAAAAACTAATGAAAACATCCCTAAAAGTAACTAGATTCTCCTAAAAACATACTAAAAACAATGCCAAAAAGCGTATAAATTATCCGCTCATCACAACACCAAACTTAAATTGTTGCTTGTCCCCAAGCAATTGAAAATCAAATAGGATAAAAAGAAGAGAATATACTATGAATTCCAAACTATCAATGAAATATAGCTCCAATCAGATGAGCGGGACTTGTAGCTTTTTGCCTCTTGAATAGTTTTGGCATCTCAGTTTATCCATTGAGGTTCAGAATGATTGGCATCTATAGGAACTCAGAGTTCAGATAGTGTTATTGATTCTCCTAGTTCAGTATGTTGATTCTTGAACACAGCTATTTTATGAGTCTTGGCCGTGGCCCTAAGCACTTTGTTTTCCAGTATTACCACCGGATACATAAATGCCACAGACACATAATTGGGTGAACCTTTTCAGATTGTGACTCAGCTTTGCTAAAGTCCCCTATTAGAGGTGTCCAGGGTTCTTAAGCACACTCTTTTTTTGCTTTGGACCTTGACTTTAACCGCTCAGTCTCAAGTTTTCACTTGACACCTTCACGCCACAAGCACATGGTTAGGGACAGCTTGGTTTAGCCGCTTAGGCCAGGATTTTATTCCTTTAGGCCCTCCTATCCACTGATGCTCAAAGCCTTGGGATCCTTTTTATTACCCTTGCCTTTTGGTTTTAAGGGTTATTGGCTTTTTGCTCTTGCCTCTTGGTTTTAAGAGCTTTGGCTTTTTCTGCTTGCTTTTTCTCTCTTTTTTTTTCTATTTTTTTTTCTTTTTTTTTCTACAAGCTTTGTTCTTTGCTGCTTTTTCTTGCTTCAAGAATCATTTTTATGATTTTTCTGATTATCAAATAACATGTCTCCTTGTAATCATTCTTTCAAGAGCCAACATATTTAACATTCTTAAACAACAACTTCAAAAGACATATGCACTGTTCAAGCATTCATTCAGAAAACAAAAAGTATTGTCTCCACATCAAAATAATTAAACTAAGTTCAAGGACAAATTCGAAACTCATGTACTTCTTGTTCTTTTGAATTAAGACATTTTTCATTTAAGAGAGGTGATGGATTCATAGGACATTCATAACTTTAAGGCATAGTTACTAAATACTAATGATCATGTAATGAAGACACAAACATAGATAAGCACTTAACATGGAAAACGAAAAACAGAGAAAGTAAGAACAAGGAATGAGTCCACCTTAGTGATGGTGGCGTTTCCTTCTTGAGGAACCAATGATGTCCTTGAGCTCTTCTATGTCTCTTCCTTGTCTTTCTTGCTCCTCCCTCATTGCTTTTTGATCTTCTCTAATTTCATGAAGGATGATGGAGTGCTCTTGATGTTCCACCCTTAATTGTCCCATGTTGGAACTTAATTCTCCTAGGGAGGTGTTGATTTGCTCCCAATAGTTTTGTGGAGGAAAATGCATTTGAGGCATCTCCGGGATCTCATGGTAATGAGCTTCATGCATTTCTTGAGATCCATGAATGGGCTCTCTTGCTTGCTCCATCCTTTTCTTAGTGATGGGCTTCTCTTCCTCAATGGGAATGTCTCCTTCTATGAAAGCTCCAGCTGAGTAACATAGATGGCAAATAAGATGAGGGAAAGCTAGCCTTGCCCCAAGAGAGGGCTTTTCGGCTATTTTGTAGAGTTCAAGGGAGATGGCTTCATGAACTTCTACTTCTTCTCCAATCATGATGCTATGGATCATGATGGCCCGATCCACAGTAACTTCAGATTGGTTGCTAGTGGGGATGATGGAGCGTTGGATGAATTCCAACCATCCTCTAGCTACAGGCTTGAGGTCCAGTCTTCTTAATTGAACCGGCTTGCCTTTGGAGTCAATCTTCTATTGAGCTCCTTCCACACATATGTCCATGAGGACTTGGTCCAACCTTTGATTAAAGTTGACCCTTCTAGTGTAGGGGCGTGCATCTCCTTGCATCATAGGCAAGTTGAACGCTAACCTCACATTTTTTGGACTAAAATCTAAGTATTTTTCCCGAACCATGGTGAGATACTTCTTTGGGTTCGGGTTCTTACTTTGATCATGGTTCCTAGTGATCCATGCATTGGCATAGAACTCTTGAACCATTAGGATGCCGACTTGTTAGATGGGGTTTGTTAGAACTTCCCAACCTCTTCTTTGGATTTCATGTCGGATCTTCGGATACTCATTTCTCTTGAGTTTGAAAGGGACCTCAGGGATCACCTTCTTCTTGGCCACAACATCATAGAAGTGGTCTTGATGGGCCTTGGAGATGAACCTTTCCATCTCCCATGACTCGGGGGTGGAAGCTTTTGTCTTCCCTTTCCCTTTTCTAGAGGATTCTCCGGTCTTAGGTGCCATCAATGGTAATGGAAAAACAAAAAGCTTATGCTTTTACCACACCAAACTTAGAATATTGCTCACCCTCGAGCAAGAGAAGAAAGAATAGATGAAGAAGAAGAAGAAATGGAGGTGAGGGAGAGAGAGATGTTTTTCGGTCAAGAAGGGAAAGAGAGGGTTGTGTTGTGTGAAAATGAGGAAGAATGGAGGGCTATATATAGGGAAGGGAGGGGGGGTAAGGTTCAGCCATAAGGGTGGGTTTTGGATGGGAAATTGATTTTGAATTTTGAAGGTAGGTAGAGTTTATGAGGTAGGTTTATGGGGAAGAGTGGATGGATGTGAGTGGTGAAGTGGTGATAGGGAAGAGAAATTGAGGTGATTGGAGGTAGGTAGGGATCCTGTGGGGTCCACAAATCCTGAGGTGATCCTGTGGGGTCCACAGATCCTGAGGTGTTCAAGGATTTACAACCTTGCACCAAATTAGGCATGCAAAATGCCCTTGCACACAACTCTGGGCGTTCAGCGCCAGATTGGTGCTTGTTCTGGGCATTGAACGCCCATTTATTGCCCATTTCTGGCGTTGAACGCCAGAACCATGCTTGTTCTGGGCGTTCAGCGCCAGCTCTTCTCCAGGGTGCAATTCTGGCATTCAAACGCCCAGATGCTGCCCATCTTGGGCGTTCAGCGCCAGAACCATGCTCTGTTCTGGCGTTAAACGCCAGCCATATGCTTCTTACTGGCGTTTAAACGCCAATAAGGTCTTCCTCCAGGGTGTGATTTTTCTTCTGTTGTTTTTTATTTCGTTTTCAATTTTTTATTTATTTTGTGACTCCACATGATCATGAACCTAATAAAACATGAAAGAACAATAAAATTAGATAAATAAAAATTGGGTTGTCTCCCAACAAGCACTTCTTTAATGTCAATAGCTTGACAGTGGGCTCTCATGGAGCCTCACAGATGTTCAGAGCATTGTTGAGATTTCCCAACACCAAACTTAGAGTTTGACTGTGGGGGCTCTGATTGACTCTGTTTTGAGAGAAGCTTTTTATGCTTCCTCTCCATGTTTACAGAAGGGTAACCTTGAGTTGTAAACACAAGGGAGTCCTCATTCAATTGAAAGACTAATTCACCTCTGTCAACATCAATCATAGCTCTTGCTGTGGCTAGGAAGGGTCTTCCAATGATGATGGATTCATCCTCATCCCTCCCAGTATCTAGGACTATGAAATTAGCAGGGATGTAAAGGCCTTCAACCTTTACTAACACGTCCTCTACTTGTCCATAAGCCTGTTTTCTTGAACTGTCTGCCATCTCTAATGAGATTTTAGTAGCTTGCACCCCAAAGATTCCCAGTTTCTCTATTACAGAAAGGGGCATGAGGTTTATCCCTGAACCAAGGTCACACAGAGCCTTATCAAAGATCATGTTGCCTATGGTACAAGGTATTATGAACTTTCCAGGATCCTGTTTCTTCTGAGGCAATGTCAGTTGATCCAGATCACTTAGTTCATTGGTGAACAAGGGAGGTTCATCTTCCCAAGTCTCAATACCAAATAATTTGGCATTCAGCTTCATGATTGCACCAAGGTACTTGGTAACTTGCTCTTCAGTAACATCCTCATTCTCTTCAGAAGATGAATAATCGTCAGAGCTCATGAAGGGCATAAGGAGGTTCAATGGAATCTCTATGGTCTCTAGATGAGTCTCAGATTCCTTTGGTTCCTCAAAGGAAAACTCCTTATTGATCACTGGACGTCCCAAGAGGTCTTCCTCACTGGGATTTACGTCCTACCCTTCCTCTTTGGATTCGGCCATGATGGTTATATCAATGGCCTTGCACTCTCCTTTTGGATTTTCTTCTGTATTGCTTGGGAGAATACTAGGAGGGATTTTAGTGATCCTTTTACTCAGCTGGCCCACTTGTGCCTCCAAATTTCTAATGGAGGACCTTGTTTCATTCATGAAACTTACAGTGGCCTTAGATAGATCAGAGACTAAGTTTGCTAAATTAGAGGTATTTTGTTCAGAGTTCTCTGTCTGTTGCTGAGTGGATGATGGAAAAGGTTTACTATTGCTAAACATGTTTCTTCCACCATTATTATTAAAGCCTTGTTGAGGCTTTTGTTGATCCTTCCATGAGAAATTTGGATGATTTCTCCATGATGAGTTATAGGTGTTTCCATAAGGTTCACCTAAGTAATTTACCTCTGCTATTGCAGGGTTCTCAGGATCATCGGCCTCTTCTTCAGAAGGCGCCTCTTGAGTACTGTTGGATGCAGCTTGCATTCCATTCAGACTCTGAGAAATCATATTGACTTGCTGAGTCAATATTTTGTTCTGAGCCAATATGGCATTCAGAGTATCAATTTCAAGAATTCCCCTCTTCTGAGGTGTCCCATTACTCACAGGATTCCTCTCAGAAGTGTACATGAACTGGTTATTAACAACCATGTCAATGAGTTCTTGAGCTTCTGCAGGCATTTTCTTTAGGTGAATGGATCCACCTGCAGAAGTATCCAATGACATCTTAGATAACTCAGACAGACCATCATAGAATATATCCAGGATGGTCCATTCTGAAAGCATGTCAGAAGGACACTTTTTGGTCAGTCCTTTGTATTTCTCCCAAGCTTCATAGAGGGATTCACCTTCTTTCTGTCTGAAGGTTTGAACATCCACTCTAAGCTTGCTCAGCTTTTGAGGAGGAAAGAACTTGGCTAAGAAAGCCTTGACCAGCTTATCCCAAGAGTTCAGGCTATCCTTAGGTTGAGAGTCCAACCATACTCTAGCTCTATCTCTTACAGCAAAAGGGAAAAGCATGAGCCTGTAGACTTCAGGATCTACTCCATTAGTCTTAACAGTATCACAGATCTGCAAGAATTCAGTTAAGAACTGAAAAGGATCTTCAGATGGAAGTCCATGAAACTTGCAGCTTTGCTACATCAGAGAAACTAATTGAGGTTTCAGCTCAAAATTGTTTGTTCCAATGGTAGGGATGGAGATGCTTCTTCCATGTAAATTGGAATTAGGTACAGTAAAGTCACCCAGCATCCTCCTTGCATTATTATTATTTTCGGCTGCCATGTCCTCTTCTTGTTCGAAAATTTCTGAAAGGTGCTTGCTGGCTTGTTGTAATTTAGCTTCTTTTAGTTTTCTCTTCAGATTCCTTTCAGGTTCTGGATCTGCTTCAATAAGAATGTTCTTGTCCTTGCTCCTGCTCATATGAAAAAGAGGGAACAGAAAAATAATAATAATAGGGGTCCTTTTTACCACAGTATAGAGGTCCCTGTGTGAGTAGAAGAAAAGAAAAAGAGAAAATCTGAACTCAGAGAGAGTGAGAGAGAATTTTTCGAAAATTATTTTTTTGAAAAAGAGTTAGTGATTTTCGAAAATTGTTTTTGAAAAAGGTTAGTAATTTTCAAAAATTAAAATCAAAAATTAAAATAATTAGTTAATTAAAAAGAATTTTTGAAAAAGAGGGAGATATTTTCGAAAATTAGAGAGAGAGAGAGAGAGAGTTAGTTAGGTAGTTTTGAAAAAGATAAGAAACAAACAAAAAGTTAGTTAGTTAGTTGAAACAAATTTGAAAATTAATTTTGAAAAGATAAGAAGATAAGAAGTTAGAAAAGATATTTTAAAATCAAATTTTTGAAAAAGAAATGATTTTGAAAAAGATAAGATAAAAAGATATTTTTGAAAAGATATGATTGAAATTAGTTTTGAAAAAGATTTGATTTTTAAAATCACAATTAATGACTTGATTCACAAGAAATCACAAGATATGATTCTAGAACTTAAAGTTTGAATCTTTCTTAACAAGTAAGTAACAAACTTGAAATTTTTGAATCAAAACATTAATTGATGATGTTATTTTCAAAAATTATGAGATAAAGATAAGAAAAAGATTTTTGAAAAATATTTTTTAAATTTTCGAAAATAACTAGAAAAAATGAAAAATATTTTATTTTTGAAAAAGATTTTGAAAAAGATAAGATTTTTAAATTGAAAATTTGATTTGACTCATAAGAAACAACTAAATTTTAAAAAGTTTTGAAAAAGTCAACTCAAATTTTCGAATTTATGAGAAGAAAAAGGAGAAGATATTTTTTTTATTTTTGAATTTTTTAATGATGAGAGAGAAGAAATTAAAACATCATATTCATGTTTTTCTCTTTTCTTTTTGGATCAAAACAAGGAATGCATGCAAGAACACTATGAATGTCAAGATGAACACCAAGAACACCTTGAATGTCAAGATGAACACCAAGAGCTTATTTTTGAAAAATTTTTAATGCAAAGAAAACATGCAAGACACCAAACTTAGAAATCTTTCATGTTTAGACTCTATGGATGCAAAAATGCACATGTAAAACAAGAAAACATCAAGATCAAACAAGAAGATTTATCAAGAACAACTTGAAGATCATGAAGAACACTATGAATGCATGAAATTTCGAAAAATGCAGGATGAACATGCAATTGACACCAAACTTACAATTTGACTCAAGACTCAAACAAGAAACACAAAATATTTTTTTGATTTTATGATTTTCTAATTATTTTGGTATTATTCGAAAATTAATTTGAAAAAGAAAAATAAGGATTCCAAAATTTTTAATATGAATTCTAGGAATCTTATGCTCTTTAGTCTAAAGCTCCAATCAAAGGGTCAGGCATGGCTTAATAGCCAGCCAAGCTTTAGTATGTAACTCAGACATGACACGCCTGACATTCCCTATCCAGAAGAATTAGACATGGCTTTACAGCCAGCCAGGCTTCAACATGCTTCATGAAACACTAGAATTCATTCTTAAAAATTCTGAAGAAAAATATATTTTTGAAAACATTTTTATTTTAAAAATTTTTTTTCAAAAACAAAGGAGAAATTTTTGAAAGATTTTTAAAAAATTTTTGAAAATAAAACAAAAAGAAAATTACCTAATCTGAGCAACAAGATGAACCGTCAGTTGTCCAAACTCAAACAATCCCCGACAACGGCGCCAAAAACTTGGTGCATGAAATTGTGATCTCAGGCAACGGCGCCAGAAACTCTGTACGCACGTCTTAATAAATCGTTTTTCATTCACAACTTTGATACAACTAACCAGCAAGTGCACTAGGTCGTCCAAGTAATAAACCTTACGTGAGTAAGGGTCGATCCCACAGAGATTGTTGGTATGAAGCAAGCTATGGTCACCTTGTAAATCTCAGTCAGGCGAATATCAAAAGGTTATGGAGTTTTCGAAATTAAATAATAAGTAAATAGAGAATAAGGATAGAAACACTTATGTATATCATTGGTGAGAATTTCAGATAAGTGTATAGAGATGCTTTCGTTCCTCTGAACCTCTGCTTTCCTGCTGTCTTCATCCAATCAGTCTTACTCCTTTCCATGGCTGGCTTTATGTAAGGACATCACCGTTGTCAATGGCTACTTTTTATCCTCTCTGGAAAATGGTCCGATGCGCTGTCACTGCATGGCTAATCGTCTGGAGGCATCACCCTTGTCAATGGCTGCATCCCATCCTCTTGTGAAAATAGTCCAAATGCTCTGTCACAGCACGGCTAATCATCTGGGGTTCTCGATCATACTGGAATAGGATTCACCCTCCTTTTGCGTCTGTCACTACGCCCAGCACTCGCGAGTTTGAAGTTCGTCACAGTCATTCAATCCCAGAGTCCTACTCGGAATACCATAGACAAGGTTTAGACTTTCCGGACTCTCATGAATGCCGCCATCAATCTAGCTTATACCACAAAGATTCTGATTAAGAGATCCAAGAGATACTCATTCAATCTAAGGTGGAACGGAAGTGGTTGTCAGGCACGCGTTCGTGGAGGAATGATGATGATTGTCACGTTCATCACATTCAGGTTGAAGTGCGAATGAATATCTTAGAAGCGGAATAAGTTGAATTGAATAGAAAAACAGTAGTACTTTGCATTAATCTTTGAGGAACAGCAGAGCTCCACACCTTAATCTATGGAGTGCAGAAACTCTACCGTATAAAAATACATAAGTGAAAGGTTCAGGCATGGCCAAGAGGCCAGCCCCCAAAACGTGATCACAGGATCAAAAATACAATCCAGGATGTCTAATACAATAGTAACAAGTCCTATTTATAATAAACTAGCTACTAGGGTTTACAGAAGTAAGTAATTGATGCATAAATCCACTTCCGGAGCCCACTTGGTGTGTGCTTGGGCTGAGCTTGAATGTTACACGTGCAGAGGTCATTCTTGGAGTTGAACGCCAGGTTGTAACGTATTTCTGGCGTTCAACTCTGGTTTGTGACTTGTTTCTGGCATTTAACTCCTGACAGCAGCATAGAACTGGCTTTCAACGCCCTTTTACGTCATCTAAAATCGATCAAAGTATGGACTATTATACATTTCTGGAAAGCCCTGGATGTCTAATTTTCAACGCAATTGGAAGCGCGCCATTTTGAGTTTTGTAGCTCCAGAAAATCCACTTTGAGTGCAGGAAGGACAGAATCCAACAGCATCAGCAGTCCTTCTTCAACCTCTGAATCTGATTTTTGCTCAAGTCCCTCAATTTCAGCCAGAAAATACCTGAAATCACAGAAAAACACACAAAATCATAGTAAAGTCCAAAAATGTGAATTTAACATAAAAACTAATGAAAACATCCCTAAAAGTAACTAGATTCTCCTAAAAACATACTAAAAATAATGCCTAAAAGCGTATAAATTATCCGCTCATCAGTGTACATAATGTAAGTGTGGCGAAATTGGGTTTAGGAATATTTAGTTTGGAAATTGGGTATTGTATATTTTTGTGAAAATGTAAAAAATAATTGAGCACATGTTTGTGCATTCAATACCTTAATCATATGCATTGATCTCTCGTATATATATATTATCCACCACGTATATAAAAAGAATAAAAAGAAAAAGAAAAAAACAAAAGAAAAATCAAAAATAGAAGAAAAATAAAAAGAAGAAAAATAAAAAGGAGAAAAAGAAAAAAAGAGAAAAAGAAAGCAATAAAAAGGGGACAAAATGCCCTAAAGTAAGTGGTGATAGCAATACATATGTATTGTATTCAAAATTGGATGCATGAATATGTGGCAAAAGATAGTCAATGGGTAGTTAGGTTTTGCATTTTGATTACATGGATTGTCTTAGGTTAGGTGGGAAGTTTAGGTTAATCAAGGATTCAGATTTTAGTCCACTTAACTAAATACATTCCTACCTTGACCCTAACCCCATTACAACCCATGAAAAGACCTCTTGATATGTGTATTCATGCATTGAATATATGTTGATTCGTAGAAGAAAAAAAAGCCTTAGAAAGCACGATTTGTAGAGAATTGAGAGAATCAACCCTCAAACACTAGAGATATTAGAGTGCAATTATTTCCAGTTAGGGTTCGATGCTCAAATCCTTGTTCCCGGCTTTCATGAGCTTTCTTTTTGCAAGTCTATTTGTGCTTCATTTTAAAATTTGAATTAGTGGAATTCATGAATCGTCATACTCTCTTAGCCTTACTTGTTCATATGTTCTTGGGGATTGATTTACTTTTAACCAAGTAGGTAGAAACATTTTGCATTTAGTTGCATTCATATAGATAGGTTGCATTTAACAAATCCCACCATCCCTCTTCACCCCTTTATAGCTTTTCTTGAGCTTAGCATGAGATCATGCTAATGTTTAAGTGTGGGGAGATTGATAAACCACTATTTTATGATTTATTTTGTAGTGAATTGAGTAGATTTTGTCAACTATTTTTATACTTATTCATATAAATTGCATGGTTTTGTGAATCCTTCCTAATTTGTACTTAAGAATGAAAACGTGCTTCCTAGGCCTTAAAATTGCTAATTTTAATCCTTTCTTATTACCATTCGATGTCGTGATATGTTTGTTAAGTGATTCCAGGGTTTATAGGGCAGGAATGGCTCAGAGGATGGAAATGGAGCATGCAAAAGTGGAAGGAACACAAAGAATTAAAGATTTGAGAAGCTGATCCCAACGCGTACGCGTGGCTGACGCGTGCGCGTGACCAGGAGCATCGTCCACCAACGCGTATGTGTGACTGACGCGTATACGTGAGATTGTGCAAAGTTCAACCGCGGGTACGCGTGACAGGCGTCACATGCCTCATTAAAAGGAAAACGCTAGGGGCAATTTCAGAGCTCATTTCTGGCCCAGTTTCGAGCCCAGTATGCAAATTAGAGGCTGGGAGTGAAGGAGGATGAAACAATTCATTCATACACACATTAGGTTTAATTCTAGAGAGGAGAGAGCCTCTCCTCTCTCTAGGTTTTAGGGTTCTTTAGTTTTGTTTCTTTTAGATCTAGATCTTAATCTTCTTTCAATTTAGCTTTCCTTTACTTTTATTTGTTCTAGAACTTTAGTTTATCTACTCCTCTTGTTATTTTCTTTATTTTGTCAATTATAGTTCATGAACTCTTTTGTTAATTTCAATTCCCTTTTAATACAATTTCATATTTTCATGTATTTTTATGTTTACCTTAGTTGTTATTGTTAATTTCTTGCTTATGTTAGTTATAGTTTTTCTTTATTGCATTCTATGTGTTTGATGAAATGTTTTTTTTAGTTATGAGTTAGATTTTCCTCTTCTTGGCTTGGGTTGGTTACTTGAGTGATCTTGAGTTGCTAATGTCCAAGTGATTGATAATTGGTGTCCATTGACACTAGTCCTCACTAATTCAATTAGTGAGTGGCTAGGACTTACGGATTAGAATTGATGAAGCTCATTTGACTTTTCTTCAATTGTTAGAGGATGACTAAATGGGATTGATCCTTGCAATTATCATGTTGTACTTAGTGACAAGGATAGAGATCCTTAACCATTAACCCTTGCCAAGACATTTTTACCATTTGAATTTCTTTGCCTTTATTAGTTAATTGTCATTTACTTTCTTGCTATTTACATTTTTGTCAATTGCTATCTCAACCCCCCAATATCCTTTTATAGCCAATAATTGTGCACTTCATTACAATTTCTAAGGAGAACGACCTGGGATTAATACTCCCGAATATTTTGATTTGTATTGTGACAACCTTTTTAAACTTTGATTGGTGGATAAATTGTTTGTATGGACTATGCTTGCAACGAAATTCTTTTGAGAAATTCTAGACCGATATTTATCCCCCACCATTTAGTCTTTAGTAACTTAGTTAATGGTGTAGGTATAGTGAGTAGACTTAGTTAGATGATGTATGTTAGTTTCGTCGGTACCAAGTATGATTTTATAATTTGTATAATTAATTATTAGTAATTGTTACTTAAGCAAAATAAATAAAATAGGTAAGTAAATAATTACGTGTTAAATAAAAAAAAGTAACTCTCAATTAAAATATTAGTGGAATTAAGCGGAATCTGTTGCCATTTAATATAACTGTTTATCTAGGTGGTTTAATAGTGTTTAGTAAAGTGTAGCATCAATTAAACGCTTTAGGTGAGATTAACAGACTAGAGTAAATATTATTGGAATTGCAGAGAGCACGATTATTGTTACCATACCGTGTGACCTTGGGTCACCCCCCTCCCCCGCCGGACATCCTATTGCCATATATAAGAGAGGCTATATTTGGGCATGCAGTAGAGTTGAGAGATTTCATGTTTGATAATTCCTTGATCTCTGCATTTGTCGAGCGGTGGAGGCACAAGACCCACACGTTCCACCTTCCATGGTGTGACCAGCATTACGCTCGAGGATGTAACCTACCACATTGTTCTGCGCACTACTAGAGAGCCGATCGGGGGTTGCACCAGAGACTTCCAGCGATGGCATGGACACCCCACTTGGGAGTGGGTTGAGGATTTACTAGGCGCCAGGCCGCCACCACAGCCGGGGGGAGTGAAGCAGATTTTCGGTGTGAGGATGACTGATAAACCACTATTTCATGGTTTATCATGTGCTTAATCTAGTGGATTTTTTCCATTATTCTCACACTTATTCATACAATTTTCATGTTTTACGTTTTTCTTCCTGATTTTGTGTTATGATTGACAACATGCTTCTTTGGCCTTATATTTGCTAATATTAATCCTCTCTTATTACCATTCTATGCCGTGATATGTGCGTTAAGTAATTTCAGGGATTACAGGGCAAGAATGGCTTGGAGGATGGAAAAGAAGCATGCAAAAGTGGAAGGAATACAAGAAATTGAAGGAACTGCAAAGCTGTCAGCCCTGACCTCTTTGCACTCAAACGGTCATAACTTGAGCTATAGAGGTCCGAATGAGGCGGTTTCAGTTGCGTTAGAAAGCTAACATCCGAGGCTTCGAAATGATATATAATTTGCCATAGTTTCTCTAAAGAAAAGTGATGCGCACCCGTGGTTCTGCAGAAAATCAGCAACCTGTACGGATCAGAATTCGCTCCCAGCGATTTCTGGGCTGTTTTTTACCTAGTTTTTGGCCCAGAAAACACATATTAGAGGCTAAAAAGTGGGGGAATCCATTCAATCAAAAAACAACATTCATAATTCACAATTTTAGGTTTTAGATGTAGTTTCTAGAGAGAGAGAGGCTCTCTCCTCTCTCTAGGTTTTAGGATTTAGGATTTCTCTTAGTTTATGGTTTATTCTTCCCAATTCTAGGTTCAATGTTCCTTTAATTTGTTTTTCTTCTAATTTTTATTTATTCCATTACTTTAGTTTATCTATTCCTCTTGTGGATTCTCTTCTTATTCATTTTGGCTATGAACTTTCCAATGTTAGATTTGATTTTATATTTAATGTAATTTGAGGTATTTCAGATTTATGATTTTAATTTAGCTTTTTACATTCTTAGCTTGAATTGATTAATTGGTGACACTTGAGTTATCAAACTCCTTTATTGATTGACAATTAAAATTTGCTGGTTGATTTGGATCCCTCTAAAGCTAGGCTTTCCTTAGGAGTTGACTAGGACTTGAGGAATTAAACTAATTAGTCCACTTGACTTTCCTTTATTTAGTAAGGGTTAACTAAGTGGGAGTAATGAACAATTCTCATCACAATTGATACGGGTAACTAGGATAGGATTTCCAGTTTTCATACCCTGCTAAGAATTTTATTAGTTATTATTTAAATTTCTTGCAATTTACTTTTTCTGTTAATTATTCAAAAACCCCAAAAAGATAATTTTCCATAATCAATAATAAATCACACCTCCCTGCAATTCCTTGAGAGACTACCCGAGGTTTGAATACTTCAGTTATCAATTTTATTAGGGGTTTGTTACTTGTGACAACCAAACTTTTGTACGAAAGGATTCTTTGCTGGTTTAGAAACTATACTTTCAACGAGACTTTATCTGTAAAATTCTTTACTAGCAGAAAATCCGTTCGTCAATGACCTAGCTGAGGAACAAGGTTGCACACAATCCTGAGGGTGCAGGTCTGGATACACTCCGTCAATATGCCCGGTGCTACTTGATAATGCTCATTGGGGGTTTCTGTTCACAGACAAGTCTATCACACTTGTCCCCTTGAGATGGCTGCCACTATTGGAGGATTTTGAGCGATGTAGTTAGTTGTCACAGAGGTCAACACTGTTATGTCATACGTATCACTCGTTGTGCACTGCAACAGGGCGTAATGTGACTGACATTGCTGGGTGTGTGCCACTTGTTGTCTCGTGGATATACCATAGGTTCCCGTGTTTCAGCCCAGCAGGATACGATCTCGTCAGGTTCCCACTTGCAGCTAGGTACGTGCATATTGTAAATAATTTTTAAGTTACCAACTAATATACATTATGGAATATAATTATGTAAATTCTAACAGAGGATACCATCCACTTTGAGGTGCGTTAAGGGCAACGCAAATGGCCTACGACCTATCTGATATGATAAGAATACCAGGCTGTGGAGTAACATGTCTCAAATTCGAGAGGAAGAACGACCATGACTCTGTTGTCTCTGACTCAACTAATGTGAAAGCTATGGGAAGAATATTGTTGTTATCATCTTGAGCCACAACAATTAGCATTATGCCCCCATACTTTCCGTACAAGTGGGCCCCATCTACAAATACAAAAGGCTTACAATGCTTGAATGCTTCAATGCACAGAAGATATGCCTAAAATTCCTAATCAAACGAACTCCACTCTCCATCAACCATGTCCCCATTGTAATAAGGAACAACAACACATTTGTGAATCATACCGGGTAGGCACTCCTGCAAAGATTGTAAGAGTGCATATATTCTGTTGTTCGACTCTTCCCAGTCTCCATAGATCTTGGCAATCGCCTTCTGCTTTGCCATCAACACCTTTCGATATGAAGGCCTGAAATGGTAACTCTGGTGCACAACATTTTGAAAGACTGGGATAGACACCGACGGGTCAGTATTTATCATAGGTAACACGACGTTGCAAATCAAACCACTATCCAACTGAGCATGGTCCCAAGACATTGTCAGTGCCAGATAAGTATGTGCTCCACTGACCCTCCGCACCTCCCTACAAATTTCTCACGGGTGTCAATTTTCGGCAACACACAAAAATTAACGTAACATACTCTAATGCGTATTAAGTAAATCGGAACATATACCAGTAATTCAAGTTTCTGTCGTAGTGTCACACGAAGACTCCATAGACAACCGTTGGTAAATTGCGTGCAACGACAGTGGTATTTAAGCCTATCAGACTCAACCACTCTGTACTCTGTATTTCGTCTAATACTTTAGTTTTTCACCATAATTAGAACTGATTCATAGTTTCTGAATCTGTGGCTAACCCAGAATTCTACACCACCATCCGTATTGTAATAATCCTCCCCGTCACCCGCATTCAGAAGATCATCAGAATGCATTGCGTCCAAGTTCAACGTCTGATAATGGCTAAGAACATCCGGCAGTCGAGAAATGGCCAAAGGAGAGCACCAGAAACCTACCAACACCTCCTATGGGAGACTCCGGCACATACTCATCCTCGGAAGCTGTTTCGCTAAAGGACCCGGACCCGACAACATCAGTGGAATCACCCTCACTGTCATCGTCGTCTGTGCTGTCATGAGGTTAGGCATAATGAATCGGTGTGGCCTTGAGTAGGACAACTTCAGGACTCGAACCCACACCACCACCCACAACCACATCACGGATCGCAGCATACAACTCCATCACATGTTGCGGCATTAGTCGTGCATGTACGTTGAATATTCCTCACATATTGATTCCTATCAATCCAAAATAACCGGTTGGTAAATTCACTGTTCGGAAGGGCGTTCAGAAATCTGTATGCAACGCGCCCGACCTCCTTCATACCTATTTCCCCATATTGCTTAGCATGACCATCTTGAGTGCATATAGGGTATTAACCTGGTTAGTGCGCAGCATGACAATCTTACTAGACTCAAAAATTACTCCTTCATCACCGTGTTTGACTATCCCATTGGGATAAACCACGACAAAGAAGAATTAATTATTCTCCATCAGAACAAAACAGAGATAAGGGAAACAAAAGATTGGTTTGTGAATTGTGTGATGGGTGATATTGGAATGAGCTCTATAAATAAAGTCTTTCTCCAACATATCTTGGGTGTACAGACACCTGAACAATATTACACACATCCCAGGTGCTGTGACCCATAATAGAGGCTAGACAATATCTCGGATGCTGAGGCAAGAAGAAGGAAACTGTATGCATCTCGGGTGTTGAGACCTCACTTTATTTTCGAGCATACCTCGAATGCTCAGCACCCGATCTCTGCCCCCATTACATATCCCGTGTGCTTCCTAGATATGACTTAGCGTCACTCTGTCACAAAACGAAGTCTGAGATGCCGAAATACGTTTATATGTGAAACCCCCTCCCCCTCAACTTTCAAGATGTGTCCTATTATGCAATTTCATAAATACTCTAGTGTTTATGTATTTTCATAAATAAAATATTTGTTTTATTTAAATAAAAAAATATAGTTTTGACGTTTAATAAATAATGAATAAATTGATTATTCGATCAACTCAAATACTTGACTTCATGTTTTTTATGTGTGGGGAAACGAGACAAAAATAAAACCTTAAAACTCTTGATCAGTGTTGTGTCAGAAAGTTAACCAAATCATTCCAGTAATAAAAGAGTGTTCCCATGAGAAAAATAATTGAGATTTTCGTGCGAGGGTTGCTCAAAGAAAATAGAGATATGAAAGATATAACAAGCGTCTCATAAAAATAACAAAAAAAATTACTAGATATTTTGAACTATCTCAAAAGAATGCTAATTATTTGAGGCTGGTTTAATTTTATATGATAATTATTTAATTTCTAATTTCGTTTATGATTGATACATTGAAGAAACTGGTTATAGCTATTGATTCCTTAATTCCATAGGTGACAAATTCTCTTCTATATTACATCATGTGAATCCCTTAAACATGTATGTGTCTACAACAAGACCAACTAGGAACAATATAATTATCGAATACACAAATTCACATAATTCCAAAATTTAATCCTAATAATAAAATCATGATCGGTGTGGCAATGCAACTTTTAGTAGCTCGAGCATGAAGAGTCAACACGCTAAAACTATCCTCAAAATCTTAAAAGTAAAACAAATACGCTAGGATTCAAATATCATAGAAACTATAAATTAAATATTGCAAATAAAAAAAAGAGAAAGAATTCAAATCATATTTTATTAACAATAAAAAATTATATTTAAACATCATTAAATTGAAAAGATATAATGTGGAGATGTTAGAATATATTAGGATTTGATTAGAATATTAGATTTTATATTGATTTAATTTGATATTAGGTTGATCACATAAATATAATTAAAACTTATAAATAAAACTTCTTTTTGTACTCTATATACATCTTAATGTTTTTATACCAACTATAGATCTTAATGTTTCCAATAGAAAATTATCAACAGTTTCTGGCAATTGGGCTATATGGATACCAAAAATTAAACTTCAATTAGTTTTTGGTATTACAATATATACATGTTGGAATTGGAAATTAGTATACATTCACATTTATCACAAAACTTTATAAATAATATAATCAAAATTTATAACTAATATAATAAAACTTATTCATATTTATAGTCAAATTTCATAAATAATAGAATCAAACTAGATTTACATTTATAATCAAGCTATAAATTAATCAACCACAAAAATGGTTAAATCGATCTTTCACTATAGAATAATCAAACTTTGCATATAGTTGAATACTCAACAATTTTTATAACAATATAATCAAACTTTCACTTACATAAAAAATCTGTCATACCATTGTAATGTTATACTTTTATTTGTATTTTGATTATAATTCTGTAAACATAAATTGACTATATTATTTACGAAGTTTCATTATAAACGTAAATCAAGAATGATTATATTGCATAAACTTAGTGTGTGATCATTCCATGCATATTCCTATAGAGGTGACCGATTGGTGACGGTTTTTGTGATCTTTATTGCATAATTATTCTAAAAATATATAAAATATGTATAAATATATATAAATACATATAAATACATAGTGATTGATTAGATTTTTTGTTTTACTTTATCCATTTTTTATTCAACTATGTGCTTCATTAAACGATATTGGTGAATTAGTCGCCCAAATAAAAAAAAAACGATATTGGTGAATCGCAAAAAAGTGTGTGCTAATTTCATAATAGAAAAACATATATGCTATTCTCATGTGTATTATAAATTATAACCGATGATTGACCATAGAAGTACTTGTTGAAACATAATTCACTACCAAATAAACTCTTATTCCCATGACAACATGAGTGTATGCTTTATTCATTGTATATAGGGTTCCAACCACTGTTATCTTTAGCAACATATGCCACAACCCCATGGTGTCAAGAAGCCACAGCATTTTTTACACTGTGACTGATCAATCCTTCTCGACTCATCTATTTTGAGATCTGATTTTGATTCTTCTCCTTTATTAACTGTGTAGAAAAACAAGAATTTTTGTTTAAAAAATTATCGAGTGCTATTCCTTTTAAAAGATACATAAGACATATATATCTGACATATAATTACCACAACTACTTAAAAATTATGACAAAAAGAGAGACCGGTTTATATATTTAAATAATTAAGTTTTTTGTATATTTAGGATTTGAGATAGAAAAAAAATGATATATGCGAATCAAAAAGTGCAATGAAATAGAGTGCTATATAAATTTTTCTTCCTATAAAAACAGTTTCATTAATCACATTTTCATATACACTTTGACAACAAAGGAGGAAAAAGTTCAACTAGTTCTCAAATTCGTCAAAGCCTAAGATAATTCACAACGTGCAAGGATTTTTTACAATATCTTATGAGAGTTAAGTCTAGTGTTTGAATATAAAATCAATGTATTGGTATAAATATATTTGTACAAAGATACGTTATTAGTCAAGTAGCACCATATTAACCTGGGCTCAAAATTGGGGTCTATCAAATTAAATATATAATCACCATACAAAATATCAAAACTTTATTCTTTAATTAGAAAAATCATATGCAAATTAAAAGACCGAACTCTTATGCATCTATAAATTTGATTTTTTTTTTTGTTGTGTAAAATAAACCTAAACAAACCTTCTTTTAAGCCAGAGGTAGTGTCATGAAAATTGTTTGCAGCTACCTCTGAAGGGATGAAAACAACCGCCAAGACCAAGAGACTCATGATGACTAAGATATTCTTGGAAACCATTTTTGTATGAACAAGAAATAATTGTTGTATGATGAAAATACTGAAAAATAACTAATGTATGTTGCTTTATATATCGGAAAAATTAATCTGTATATATAGAGCACCTTCGTAGTATGAAATTTTACGGTGTGTTCTAGATCGGAATATGGCTAACGCTTTATGGTCAAAATATCATAAATGATAAAACAGGTCAAGGTCAAGGTCATTTATTACATACTATAATAACAACCAAAGACCGAATATTTAGGCTTTGTTTGGTAAATTTCTTTTAAGGAAGTGTTTAAATTTTTTTATTTTGTGTTTGATAAATTAATAAAATTATGTGTTTATATTTATAGTTTTAAAAATAAAAAGTACTTTTAAATACACTAAATATAAAATTTTTTAAAGATAGTTTGTATTTATTAAAATAAAAAAATCTAATATAACATTATACATTAATTAATTTTTAAATTTAATTCTTATGTTTATATCTATTATAATATTTTTAAATTTTAAAAGTTATTTTATCAAATATATTTATTGTTATTTATGTTTATTTAATTTTTTTATTTGATTTACTATATATGGATATTATAACTTTTATAAATCTACTTAATATACTAAAACTGGGTTTTTCCCCAATTAATAGAAGTGAGGTGTCGATTTCTCATGAATCCATTTTCCCGCCAAAATAAATGCACTATTTTTTCTTCTAAGTTTATTTTATAAAAATATCTTTATTATAGTTATATAAAATCAATATTTAATACATTATTAAACTACTTATCAATTATCAATCAAAAATATTTTTAATTATTTTAATAATAATAATAATAATAATAATAATAATAATAATAATAATAATAATAATAATAATAATAATATGATAATGGCACCGGTTATTAATAACCAATTTATATTTCTCTAAATAAATTGATTTTAAAAAAATATCTTTATTATAATTATATTACAATATTACAATTAGTATTTAATGAATAATGCATAATTATATTAATTTAAAAAATATATTTATTATCTATCTATTCTATTTATTATTCTATTATATAAAAATCGAATTTTTGCACTTAATAATGGAACTGATGTGACATACTCTTGAGGTGTTTCCTTATTTATTTCATTTAATTCGTTCAAGCAAATTAATTATAATTAATTAATTATATTAATTAGTTAATTTGATTAGACATTCAAATCTCATTATTTATTATAATTTATATGAATTGATTAATTATAATTAATTATATCAGTTAATTAATTTGGTTAATTATATTAATTATTTGATTTGATTGGAGTAAATATCAAATTATTTAATAAATAATAAATATGATAATGAAATATATGAATTAATTTAATTGGTTTATTTTTCTCGATACCATCTATTTATATAAGATCAAATATTTTTTACTCATTTGCTCTCTTTTCTCTCTCTTTTCCTCCCTCCCTCTCTTCCTTTTTCTCTCTCCCATGTTTAAGGTACAATTTTTATAATTTATTTAATTTTTATTTTTTTATCTTTATTTATACATTTCATTTTTTTATTTTTTTAAAATTTTTTTTTATTTTAATTGTTTATTATTAGGCGCATACTTTTTTTTCTTTTATCTTCTGATTAACAAAAAAGATGTGTCATCTTTACATTATTTTTAAATAATCTTACTATAATTTTGTTTTGTAATATTCTATTTAGTCATGTATACTTCAATTCATAAATAAATATATATATATATATTATCTGTTTTTTTTATTCACAATTAATATATACATTGTTTGTATATGTGGTTATATATATATATATAGTCTTTTTTTGTGATTCACAATTAATATATACATTATTCCTGTATGTAGTTTATATGTTAATGTTTTTATTGATTCTCTTTATTATTATTTTTTTGTGTGTCTCTTTGTTGCTCTTTATTTTGGTTATATTCATTGATTTCTCTGTATTGATGCTCTTTTTATTTGAAATATCGTGACAATTTAGATTTTAGAGTGTATGTTGTGATCCATGTGATATTTGTTAATTTGGTGTATCTTTTTAGATGGCTTATGTTATAATGTGTTTAAGGAGTTGACTTAAAATTAAAATATGGTATATAAATTTATAATATGATTAATATGCTAAAATATTAGGATATTATCATATAGATATTTTTTTATTTGTCCATTAGATTCAACTATATAGGATCTTGAAAATTATGCAATTATGTAATTAGTTGTTTTTTCATATAATTATTGTATTGATCATTTATATTAGTGAGACTATTTTCATTATTAATATTCATAAATATGCTATTATTTGTATAATTGATAGAATCATCTTATTTGTTTAAATTTAATTTTATTGAATTAATTATTCAAGGTGCCATCGCTATTTCTATTTTTAAAGAATTTTTTTAATATTATTTAACAATTCTAATAACATAATAACAATTAAAAAAGACAAAACAAAAATTTTTAATATAAAAATAAGGCAAAAAGAATAAATTTATTTAATAATTTTTCAGGATATATATATATTTTTTTATAGATAATTATTGTAAGGCATGATAAATTATTAAATTCTAAAAATAATTATTAAGGATAATTGATTATTATAGTTAAAAATAATATCAATTTAAATTATATACAAATAAACCATGCCAAACATAACTTAAAAGGGTTACTTTTAAAAGAATATAGTTTATGATATTTAATTTTTTACTATTTATTAAAAAAAAGCATAATTATTTAGCGATATTTATTTTTTAAATTCACTATGTATGTAATTTTTTTGACAAAATTTTACTCACGATGGTAATTTTTCTAATGGTGTAAATGCAGAAAATTATATTTTTACTCTTTGATAATCGATATATTATTAATAATGAATAATAATTAACCCCTCATATTTTTAATCAAAGCATTTCACGATAGTTTCTATTTATAGATATTAATGAATGATTATTTCTTTAAAAATAAAATGCATCATGATTTTAGGTTATTTCATAATTAACAATAATATTTTATTATTTCTTTAAAAATAAATTGCATTATGATTTTAGGTTATTTCACAATAATAATTAATGTTTATAATATTAAATTACTCTAAATTTTTTATTTTTTATCGTTAGTAGTTAATCCCAAAATAAAAAGATTATGTTGAATTATTGAATAGTCCAAGTATAATTGAAGTTAATTTAGTCTATTTGTTTATTAATATAATTGATTGAAAGCACAAATGATAAATAAGACAAGCAAATAATTAGAAAAATATAATATTAGTAATTACTTAAAATAGATAACAAAATAAGTTATAGGGTATTACTTTATTTAAATTATTAACAATTAAAAGAATAAAAGATCAGTAATTATTTTTAAAATAGACATTAAATTTAGTTTTATGGTACTAATTTATTTGAGTTGTTAATAAAATTTTATAATTTTCAGATATATATCTACTCAATTTATGTAATTTATTTTATTCTACTTTAACAAAAAATTGAGACGTGTATTTTTAATTATTTATTTAGAAAGTATAGCGAAATGAGTTATATCAATTAAAATTAATTATCGATAATTAATATCAATTAATTGATTATATTAATTTGTAAGATTAATAACGTATAATAAATGTTGTGAAATTAATTATCATAAATTAATAATTAATAAATAAAAAATTACAAAGGGACTTTTTTATTATTTTTTAATAGCTACACGTTTTTATAATTTCACTTTCTCTTTATCTCTTCCTTTTACATTTATTTCTTTTAATTTATTGAACTAAATCAATTACACTAATTATTTATATTAACTAATTAAATACTTTTTAATGGGTTATTATAATTGTGCCTTTAGACCATAGATTAAAAATATTATAAAAAATATTTTATAAAATTATTAAAAAATAAATATTTTTAAAATATGTTCTTAAGAAATAAATTAACTAAATTATTTTTTAATTTAATGTGTTTGATTCATTCAATTGTATTCATTATAACTAATCAATTATGTAATTTGATTTGATTAGGATAAATATTTCATTATTTAATATTTTATTTGATTCATTAAATTACATTAATCATAACTTCAAATATTTAATTTAATTAGAGTAAATATCAAATTATTTTAATTTTTTTTTAATTCATTAGACCAAATTAATTATAACTAATTTATTATTTAATTTGATTGAGATAAATATTAAATTATTTAATAAATAATATATAAAACAATGAAATAAATAAACTCAATTAATTCAATTTATTATCTTATTATTTTATATATTCATTTTTTTTTCTATTCTATACTTTAGGTAAAATATTTATAATTTTTTATTTTTATTTTTTATCTTAATTTTGGTAATATTTTTCTATGATTTTGTTTTATATTAATTTTTTTATTTATTTTGATTAATAATTCTTAAGGGTATTATTATTTTATTTAAAAATAATTTAAATTATTTGTAATATTCTTATAAAAGTTGATTAATAGGTTTTTTTTTAATATTTTTTTGAAAACTTTTTAATAAGATTGTATTTTGATTTTTCTCTTTAATCCTTTGTATTAATTAATTATATTAATCTTCTATTACAATACATTTTTTATCTACTCCACACATTATCTTTTTTATCTTCTTTTACTTTTTTAATTGCTATTTTTACTTTATTTTTAATTGTTTATTTTAATTTTACTTCTCATATATAGATTTATTATAATTCATCACAGGTTCTTTTTTAATTTAAGTGATTTTTTGGGTTATATTTTACCATTGATACTTTTATTTTGTTTAGTGTTTTTTAGTCTGTGTTTAATATAATAATCTATAAATATCTATTCTATTATATAAAAATTAAATTTCTGCACTTAATGATGAAACTGTCGTGACATGTTTCTGATGGTGTTTTTGATTTATTTCTTTTAACTCATTAAATTTAATTTATTATAATAAATTAATTATATCAACTAATTGATTTGGTTAATTATTTAAATATCATATAATTTATTATAATTTCTATCAATCAATTAATTGTAATTCAAGTTGAATGATTATTTTGTTATGAAATTATTATTTCCTAATCTATTCATGGGCAATACATATATTAATTATAATCGCAAATTAAGCTATTTTACATTAAATGACTTATATAATGGTCATCTCATTTATTAACATAAATGCTGAATTAAATAAGTCATTATTACTTTTGATTTAGAATTGAATGAGAATAAAACCAGAGATACTATTTTATTTGCCTTTAGGGTTTAATGGGCGTCACACTCAGATATAAATAGTGACTTTCGAATTTTGGTCTCCAACACATTAAAGCCACATCCGTAACTCTTTTTCCATAAAAGGAATTGCGAGTCAACTCTATCAGGGATACAGAAGGTTTTCAAAGAACAAGGGAATTGTCTGAATTTGTACGAATTCTAAATGTTCGAACTTATGATGTTGTTTCAGTTGGTTGTTGTTACGAGAGTAACTATAATCTATACGTGTCTAAAGAGTAGAATAGATTAAATATTATTTAAGTAATTTATTTCTAATATTGGTATTTGATTAAATTAGTTTTAGAGAAATTTAAATTATTGACTCAATTTATATATTACGACTATTCTTTTTGAATATATTATTTTTATATTTTTTAATATAAATTTTTTTCTAATTTTTAAGTTTATTTTCTTTCTTGAATATATATGTATCACCTTTTTTCTCATTTTATATTTTAGATTAGTAATGTAATTATTAAGAAAAAATGTATTTAAAAAAAATATTAAAACATCACTATTTAAAAAAAAGGAAAGATACATAAAAAAAAAGAAAAATTAAAAATTAAAACATCACTATTAGAAAAAAAATAATGGAGTCGGGATTGAGGAATATATATGGATATAAAAAATTATTGCAAGATTGTTGAATAAAAAATAATCATATATATAAAACGAAGTAATTATAACAAAAAAATAATTAATATATGTGATTTAAATGTTTTTAATAACCGGTAACATGGAGTTTAACAAAATATAATTCATATATTTTTTTATATATGTATATGTATATAATTATTTATGTATATGTATATATATTAAGAAAAATTATCGTAATATATATAGATATACAGAATTATTTAACAAAATTAATATATACGTATAAATAAAGAAAAATATTATTATAATTTTTACATGAACTCTTTTTCTCTCTCAAATAAATTTATTCTAACTATATTATAATTAGCTCACGAATAATGCATGATTATATTAATTTAAGAAAATATCTTTATTATAATTATATCAAATCAATATTTAATGCATTATTAAACTACTTATCAATCATCGATATTTTTGGTCATTCTAATTATATCAATTGATATAGTTCTAATTCTCATTCAAGTGCAATAATTTTATTAGGAGATACTTAATGCACACATTAATAGTGACCCATTTAATTTGATAATAATAATAATAATAATAATAATAATAATAATAATAATAATAATAATAATAATAATAATAATAATAATAATAATAAAAGTCTACACGGTACATGCATTATATTTTAAAAGGGTAAAATATATTTTAAAAAAAATTAGGGTATCAAAAATCAATTGTGATTAATATCAATATCAATAATTAATTTTTATAATTATTTTTGTACTACTAAAGGCTATATATAGTATTTTTTTTTTGTAAAATAAAAAAAGTTGTGATTCATAACATTTTCGTAAAGTTATATCATATAGACACAACATTAATTAGATATCAAATTGAATTTTAAATAATATATTTTATTTTTTGCTCATATTTTTTATTAATTATTTTACTTTCTATATTTACAGTAAAAATTCAATGTAAAAAAAAATATTGAATGTTATCTATTTTATTTTTTTAGAGTCATAATTAAATTTGATATAATTATAATAAGTATCTAGAATTAATAATAACATGATACTATAATTTTAAGGTTTAATTATTCTGTTGGTCCTTATAGTTTCACGAAATTTTTAATTAGGTCCCTATACTTTTTTTTTCTTTTAATTGGGTCCCTGCACCAATTTTTTTTTCAATTTGATAATAATAACAATTTATGATAAAAAAAAATTGATATCTAATTTGATATAATAAAAAAATTCAAATTATAAAAATTCAATTTGATAATATATATTTTAATGTTATTATTATTAATGTATTAACTGAATTTTAATGTTTATTATTTATATATTTAAAAATTATTTATTTGGTTTCATAATAAATGATATTTTTAAATTTGAATAATTTATTAATTAGTTTGTACTTCTTTAGTAAAAAAAGAATATTAATATAATGAATAAAAATATAATTAAAAATATTGTTTAAAGAATGATAAGGACAAATAAACCCCTAACAAATTTAAATTTAGAGACAATTAGGCCCCTGTCCATTTTTTAACCAAATACGTCAGCAATTTCCGTCGAGTTTTCGCCAAAAAACTGACAGAAGGACCGGGTTGGCAGATGGAGTACAGGGTCAGGGACCGTAATGAAAGGTGTTTTTGGTTAAGGGTCGTCTTGTCATTTTGGGAAATAGACAGAGACCGGGTTAGTACTTTACTCTTTTATCAATATGCATAATACAAGTCATTATAGTTACAACTTAGATTTTCGTATCAATAGAGGTTATTTCTTCATTAGTTTGGGACTGAGTGACATTTTGGGATAGTTTAACCTCAATAGGCCCTTTTTTTGTTGTTTAAATCATTGCCTTGTTCTTCAACTAAAGCACTTTTGTATTGTCATTAGCATTATCTCTATTAGCATTTTTTTCTTGTTGAGTAGCTGCTGCTGCTTCCTCTGCCCTCAGCCTCTTTGCTAGTGCACAGCTTCTTATGGTGTGACCAACACTCATTTAAGTTTCACATGTAAATTTACCATATGTCCTCTTGAACTTGGTTGCTTTCTTCTCTTGGCTTCTTCTAAAGGTGCCTTCACTTGGATGTTTTTTTCTTTTGTAAATTTTAGGCCTTCCATGTGGTTTTATTACAAAAAAAACGATAACACTACAAGAATAATTAGTTTTAGCGACAAATTTTTAACGACAATAATACAATGGCCACTATTTTTTTATCTAAGTATGTTTTTGCGGCTATTATGTATTTGCCATTAATATTATATATTATAATGGCAATTATTATTATTGCCACTAAAAATATAAAAAAAACTATTTTTAATAAAAATTTTAATGGTCATAATATTATGGCTGGTATTATTATCATTAAATATAGAAAAAACTACCTTTAATAAAAAAATTTTAGTGGCCATTATACTATAGCTAATATTATTTTTATTAAAATATTTTTTTTATAACAAGAACAAACAAAACCCACGGACATCTACCTCACCCCCTTTCTCTTACTCTGTGAGAAGCCTAACCCTAAACCCAGGCACCGTCACCATCCCTCATCGCCGAACTTTTCTCCTCCGGAACAGGATGCTGTCGCCGCCGACAGGGACTGACCGTGGTGCCGTCGCACTCTTCTCATCGCGGAACTCTTCTTAGCTCTCATCGTTCCTCTTTTCGTCGCCGTTGCATGAAGAAAGCATTGACCCCGTGGCGTCGCCGTCGCAAAGGTTTCTTGGTCGGTCGTCGTGTCTTCGAGATCTCTCTCTCTCTCCCTCCCCGAGGTCAACATGCTTCTTCGAGCTCTCTGTCACTCTCTGTCCGAGCTCACTTCCCTTCGTCCATTGCCGTCACTTCCGATTCCTCCGTCTCCCTCACTTGCCTTCCTCCTTCGCCGTCGGTAAGCACTGCTGCTTCAATTTAATTTTACTTGTTTTCTACTTTTGTTAATAATACGAGTTGCTAGGTTTTCTGATTTCTGTTTGAGTTTGTTAATTTTTGCTTATTCTGAGATACTGAATTTCTGAAATAATGGTTGAATTGAATTATTCCTCGTCGTCGAATGTTCCTTTCTTTTTTCTCTTCTAAATTTAGGTGGCAGTAAATTTTCCTCTATATGTTATCATCATACAGGTTAAGGAGATTCTTGTTCTTCTTGTTGTTCTTTAGAAGTTGTTCTCAAAATGCTTGGTTATGTGAATGCAAATGGGGTCAAGGTTCAAGAAGTTAGGTGGTGTCAGAGAATGTGAGAGAATCACTGTCTAAATGGCAGAGAAGAGTGAAGGACAAACAGAGTTCCCGTCAAGCACTGGTTTCTGAAACATCTCCATCATCAGATTCTGATATCAACATTGTAATGCACAAATAGAAGGCATACTGTAATCAATTATTTAAAACTACTAGGATCATGTAGTGCTATAGATTAATAAGTAATAACTGCTGCTTTTTCTTTTAAACATGTAGATCAATGCTGCAGAGTTTGTTTATCCATTTTAGTTTTTTGCTGGGGCAAAGACATTGATACAGAAAATTATGGATCCTAATCCTAAAACAGTGAGTACGTTGGTGTATTTATTTTCAACTTAGATTTATTAACTGACTCAGTTACAAGCTATATGCGTTATGCTATGCATGAATTGAAATTCACATGGATTTCTGTTCTTCTACCATTTAGTCAATGCTATTTTGAGCAAAACCTTGATCAAAATGCCATTGCTTTGAATCTAAGTTCTTAAGATAGTTTTATACTTTCATTAGGATTTGCTCCTATGGAAATTTTAAGCCTGATTGGTGATAGATTCTTAGAAATTTCATATATCATTTAATATAATTCTGATAAATGCAGTAGATGAAATTTTTTTTCCTCAAGGCTTGAATCTTTCACTGCTATTTGATAGGCGTCAGGTATTGTATCCAAGCATATTCTTTCTCAAATTCATGGTTCCTTTTTCGGCCTTTTGTTGATTCTGTGTTTTTCAAGGTTTTTAGGCTATAAATATGAATTTGTTCGATTCTCAGCATTAATGTGTGGATCTTGCTGGTAACTGATCATCCTGCAAGTCCCTTTTATGTGCTCTTTTTGTGCAGGGGCTGTGTCTGTGCCCTGAATTTGGTGAGATAACTAAACCTGATGGTAACGCCATCGTATTCAAACCTTGTTCGTTTCACTTCTTCTCTTTTACGTCAAATCTAATTTTTCCTTTTGGTTTTATAATTAAATTCAGGCTTCAGATTCAGCTTAGTCTCATATAACATATTAGCTCAGATATGTTCAGTTTCTCAAAATCTAAATTTTAATGCGCAACCATTGACTTTGACTTATTTTTTTAACTTTAATTTAAACAAAAATTGTTATGTAGGCTTATGTGAAGAGCTTTTTGTTCCCACACTCTCCTTCCCCGTCACTCAAGTAAAGTTCTTTGCTTCCCAAGTTTCATTTGTAAATATTGATACCAAAATACAAAATTTAATCAGTAAATTAATGTGAACTACAAATTTTACGATATTTACACAACAAGGTAGTATGCTAGTTATATGTAATTGGTATTCAGATCATTGTGGTTCTTTTTATCTAACTCTCATTTTTGTCCTGTCTTTTAGTAAAATAATGGGACTGATCAGTTATCAAAACTTCAATTAGTCTTTAATGATTTCAACATTCTTAGTTTATTTATTCTTACTTTCTGGTATTTAGTGCAGAGTTGGTTTTGGAGAAGAAAATTGAATACAATGATCTACTAAAGTCAATTAAAGATGGAAACTCTCCAAATGATGATGAAGAAAGCAAAGGCCAGCCAATTAAACAAGAGGATGCTGCATCCAATGATGGTTAGTGTATCAAGCCCATGTATTTTCTTATTGATATTAGAGACTGCCCCATCTTGTGTATAATACTGCCTTGATATTGATATTGTTACCGAGTATTAACCTACTGATAGACTACTTGCAGAAGCTATGCATTTGTCCTGCTTTTTCATGTCTATTATTGTTGTACTCCTTTGATTGTTTCTGCACCAAATGCATGTGTGCAATATTTGTTCGTTAACTGATCTTTTGATTCTGGACCTAAATCGAATAAAGAAGATCGTGGAGACCCCAATGATCCTTGTGTGAGACTAAAGCGTGACTGTGTAGGAATTTTGGCTGCGTTTAGGGTCAAAGATCCCTCTCGTCATGTTGTTATTGTGGCCAACACACATCTTTATTGGTATGAAGCGGCATGCTTTGCTTTTATTTTTCTTGTCTAGTTCTTTTACTTTTCAATGCTTTTTGTGTAGCTCTAGTTATATGAACACATGGTTGTTCTAGTGGTGGAATTCATTAATGATACTGAGTTATTGTCCCAAGGATCCTGAATGAACTGATGTCAAGCTTGCACAAGCTAAATATCTTCTTTCTTGATTATCACAATTCAAAACTCTGGTATCAGATCAATATGAATGCACGCCTGAAGTGATTGTGGTTGGTGACTTTAATTCTACACCAGGAGATATGGTATGGTAACTAGTGGCTTACTTGAAAAGAACTGTAATATATACACAATTTTTTATGTATAATCCCTTATTTTGATCTCATTAATTTCCTTCATAACAAGATTATGATCATTATGCTTTTTCATGTGGGTAGCCATGATGAATTAAGATGTGAACCCATACACTCAACTTTCACAAGTGGAAGGAAATATCATAACCGAGTCCCTGAGATACTAGTGAATTTATTAATGAATGTATATAGTTACACAAGCTTATAGGATTGTAGTATTTTTTGTTATTTAGATTTGTAATATAATTTATTACTTTTCAAAAGAAATTTATGTATCAATATTTTGAGTTTAATGAAATATCTTATTTTGTAGTAATTAATTTCAGTATATTTATATTATGCATAATAATAATAATAATAATTGTTGGCAAAAATAATTGAGATTCTAGAAAAAAAAAAGATAGTTCGTTGCTTCTAAGAAAATGCGTATAATATAATTAAAAAAGGTTTTAAGATTTTAGCGGCTATAGTAATGGCAATTAAAAGTAAATAACATTATAATTTTAGAATTATTTTTAGTGGCCATATAAATTGTCGGTAAAATAGGTTTTGGCGGCAATAGTAATGGCCGCTAAAAATAAATAACGTTGCAATTTTATAATTATTTTTGGTGGCCATATAAATTGCCAATAAAATGGCCACTAAAAGTTATATATTTTTTGCGGCCATTAAAAAGGTCTTTACCAGCAAATGTTATAATTGCCGCTAAAATCTTTTAGCGGCGAAGCATAAGACGGCTAATGTTTAATTGCCGGTATACGTATTAGCGGCTATTTTTATTGCCGCTAAAAGTAAAATAAATGGCCGCTAAAAGTGATTTTTCTTGTAGTGTAAGTACCGTTGGATTTACTAGTGAAATAACAAAAATAATCTGCAGATAATATATTTACCAGCGAATTTTTCATCAGAATTAATTCGATGGTATAACTCTTGCCGGTAACCAACAACCGTCGAAATTTTCAATCTACCAATAGTTACCGTCGGATTCTGCAACGGATTCTTTTTTTAATCTGTCGGTAATTACCGATGAAAAAGTTCTGCCGGTAGTTTTGACGATCCGCTATTTTCTTTCCCACCTAATTACAATTAGATTTTGCCCCAGGTAAATTCGACGGTAAATCTAGTTTTTATTTTTATTTTTTTTACACAATAGGTGGTCAAATTCTTTGTTTTATTTATTTAAATTTATTTTTTCACAATTAGTAGTCAAACTCTAAATAATAGAAACCAAATATGGTAGATTAAATATCAAGTGTACAAAAAAAATATTAAAAGTAAAAAACTAGAATATACAATTAAACAATTTACAACAAAACTCTAATCACTAAAGATCCTAACAGTCATCATCATCGTCGTCGTCATCCCCCTGATTCTGCTGAGGCGGTGGACTATGCGGTGATATGTCTGTGCTCCTGTAGCAGCTCCGCTACCACCAACAGCGCCACTGCCACTGGCTCGCATATAATCTTAGTACACCGTCATCTGTTGCTCCAACTCTCGCCTCCACTACAGCTTAAGGAAATCTCAAACGCGTGTGAAGATCTCCTAATACTTCTCCTCATACTACTGCAGCTGCTACGCCTGTTGGTGAAAGCTCCGGGTGAGCTCCATCACCTGCTCCCTCAAATCGACGCCGTCTTCGAAATTGACGGGTCAGCTGGTGGTAGAGGCGGATGAAGTTTCAATGTGAAAATTAATAAGTTGAAGGAAAATGACTCATGCTTCTCACAACATTAGGTCTTTTTTGCATACACGGAGTGTGTGCTTTATTTATTGTATATAGGTTCCAAACACTATTATCTTTAGCAACATATGTCACAAGCCCATTGCACAGCATTTTTTACTCAGCTTGTCATCAATCCTTCTTGACTCATCTATTTTGAGATCTGATTTTGATTATTCTCCTTTATTACGAGAATTTTTGTTTCAGCTCCACTAGGTAAACAACAGAAAATCTGAACAACGTGAACAACGGGCTGAAAATTTGGCTCAATAAAGTTATGAAAAAATCTAAATTACCCAACTAAAAAGCTCCATTCAGTAATTCAAAAGTTTTAACCATCTATTATACTCTAATTTACCAAAGCACCAGCTTCTCACCCAAACCCTCTACCGTCGCCACCATCGTTTGGTCGCCAACCAACCCATCGTCGCCGTCGAGATCCTCCTTACTGTCTGATGAGCCGAAATTTGCACAGCAGCAAATTCCTTCGACAAGTGTACCGAATCGTCAAATAATAACTCACAACAGTGAGGTCGATCCCACAGGGATTGATGGATCAAGCAACTTTAGTGAGGTGATTTGTCTAGTCAAGCTAATATTGAAAGGTTTTGGTGAAATTTAACTAACAGAATGTAAATTGTAAGAAGTTAAAGTGCTAAAAGTAAATTGCAAAATGTAAATGGTGGAAACATAAATGGAAAGAAACTAAAGTACTGAAACTTAAAATTGCAATAAAGTAAAAGAGCAAAAACTTAAATAGCAAGAAAGTAAAGGCAAGAATGTAAATGGCTATGAAAATGTAAATTGCATGGAATGTAAAAGGGTCTTGGATGCTGGGAATCAAAGGAAGCAGTAAATCAAAGCAATTAAAGGAAACTCAAAGTAAGCTAAGTGAAGAATAACAAAAAGAAAGATTCATTAGGATTGGAGATATCATAATCCATCAGGAATCAATGGGTCTCAACTTCATTATCAATCATATGAAGTAGATCCATGATGGATTGTAATTAATTGAGTCCCAATTCCTTGGCAACCCAATTTCTCTAAACACAATCAATTTGCCAATTCCTTGATCTAATTGTCATGAGAAGAGATTAAGTGCATTTCTCTTATCCATAAGCCACACAAGTTCTCAAGATCTCAATTCCTCCCGAATGGTGTTGATCAAGAGAGTTGTGAGAGAGAGCTTCAATCTAATTTCCATGATTTCTTTCCGAGGCTCACATAGAAATTCAATGGATCTAAATCCCCTTCCGGAGTGAATAGATCAAAATAAACATAGAAGTTATCTCTTAGCTACAACAAGCGGATTGAGAAGAAGAAGAATTTCATTCATTCATTTGAATTACAATAGAGCTCCTCCCCCTAATGATTGGGGTTTAGTTGATCATCGCTCTAAGAACAATTGAAGAAAATTCAAATTGCATTAAAGTAAATCAAACTCAAATGTAAAATTGCAGAAATGAAAAGTCTATCAAAACTAAGTCCTTGGCTCTCTGGAGTCTCTAGCGAGAGCTCCCTTTTCAAGTTCAAAAGCTCTTCTATATATACTCTTCTTCTCATCTTCAAAATGGGTCTTCAAGTACTTGGATGTGGACTTTGTCCTTAGTTGAAGCAAGCTTGGAGTGGCTCTTGAAGTTAACGCTGAAGTTAGTGCACTAACGTTGCATGAGTGTCCCTAAAAAATGGCGTTGGTGCTGGCGTTATCATGCTAACGTTGTCACTAACGTTTTTCCAGTCATGCGTACGCGTCACCTATGCGTACGCGTCAATGCTGTTTTTGGCCATGTCACGCGTGCGCGTCGCCCATGCGTACGCATGAATGGCGTTAGTGACACAACATTAGCGCGTTAACTCTCTTCTCACGCGTGTGCATCGCTTATGCACACGCGTGGCTTGTCAATTTTCACTCTCACGCGTACGCGTCACCGCCAATTTTTCCATGCTCCAACTTAAGAATTTTTCGAAGACGTTAGTGTGCTAACTTGAAGTAACGTTAGCACACTAACGTTGGCACCATTCCTTGTGTATTAACGTTGGTGAGCCAACTTTGGGCCACCAACGTTGCTTGTCACCTTTGCAATGTTAGTGGCCAACATTAGTGAGCCAACTTAGGCCACTAACGTTGCTCTCCTCTTCCTTGGCAACGTTGATGGGAAACGTTGGTGAGCTAACGTTGATGGGCAACATTGGTGAGCCAACTTGGGCCACCAACGTTGCTTCCTCCTTCCTTGCAATGTTAACCATAGCGTTAGTCGGCTAACTTTGGCCACTAACGGTATAGTCTTTTCTTCTTCTTTGCCTTTGCTTGCTTCTCCTTACCTATCATCAACCAAACAAATGTATCAAAGCCTTGCCATAATCACAAAATAATGAACTATTCATTGCATCAAGTAATTCTTGCATCAATCTCATGAAAATGCTTGTAATTAACCATGTTTGATTGAATCAAGGCATGCATATATTATTCATCTAAATGCTTGCTTATTGCCTAAGAAAATGCATGAAAACCAAGTAAAAACTAATGAAAAAGGCTTGTGAAACTAGCCTAAGATGCCTAGGCATCACTGTCGTTGGTTCGTCAACAAGAACCCTCATTAGCGTCGCTCTCCTCCAGACCAGAAATGAACGGTGTCGTCGGGCTTCTCTCGCCGTTACTGCTTGGTTTGCCACACACTGTCACCGGCTTCGCACACCCCTATTTAAAATAACCATCTACTTAAGGATAAAACTAATCATCCACATACCTAATGAATTGAACATCCAGCATATTTTAATTATATATAACTAAAGCCAATCCAATAAAAATAATCATCCACATAAGAATTAAAATAATCATCCGCATACCTACTAAAATGACAATCCTGAACTAGCCATTAAAGTAGCTTCACTGAAAGGTCGTGTTAAAAACGACGCAACAATTAACACTGCTGCTGATCCTTGAACGGTTCGACAACTACTGGTGGCGGCCACCGGTGAGGATGATGGTAGGCGGTTCCCTTTCGTGGTGGTGAAAGATCGGTGCACCCTAGCGGTCACGTGCTTTTTGGCACAACACTAAGGAAGGTTCGAGTTGATCAAACCATCCAAACAGCTTCTACAATCTTCCAGCGACAAATCTGGCGTCCACTGAGCAAGACAATAAAGATTCTGAAACATGGATATCACAGCTTCCTTTGTAACGACCTTCTTTACACCTATGGCCGCTTCGTCCGCAGTTTGATTCAAGGTTCGATATAATAAATGGTTAAAGCTTTGTTGGTCCATCATGTTGGTGGGGCTGGGAAACGCGTAGCCAGGGTCGCCAGGCACGGGGGGATCTGCCTTTGCTACGGAGGGACAGCGACGTTAGGTGAGGCTTCGGCAGTGTCGGTGGGAGGTTGAGACGGCGTCGGTATCGCCGGCGGGGGTGCATCGGCGCGAGGTGAGGACCGAAAAATAATGAAGACGAATTTTGGACGTGTGAATACATTTAAACACTAATTCTAATTTTTTATTTTAATTTTATTTTTTATTCATTGTTCACAATATTCATGATTATCATTGTTTTTCTATACTTTCTCTTTTTGTTTTAAAAAATATCGAACGCTATTCCTTTTAAAAGAAACATAAGTACATATATATTTGACATATAATAATTACCAGTACTACTTGAAAATTATAACAAAAAAGAGACAAGTTTATATATTTAAATAATTAAGTTTTGTGTATATTTATGATTGGACATAGAAAAGAAAATGATATATGCGAATTAAAAAGCACAATGAAATAGTGTACTATATAAAATTTTCTTCCCATAAAAACAGTTTCATTAATCACATTTTCACATACACTTTGACAACATAGGAGAAAAAAGTTCAACTAGTTCTCAAAGTCGTCAAAGTCCAAGATAATTCACAACGGGCGAGGATTTTTTTACAATCTCTTATGAGAATTAATTTGAATATAAAATCAATGTATTGGTCCAGATATATTAGTCAAGTGGCACCATATTAACTTAGGATCAACGTTGGGGTCTATCAAATTAAATGTATAATCACCACCAAAAAATATCAAAACTTTATTCTTTAATTAGCAAAATCATATGCAAAAGATCAGACTCTTATAAATTTGATTTTTGCATTGTATAAAATAAACCTAAACAAACCTTCTTTTATGCCAAGGTAGTGTCATGAAATTGTTTGCCGCTACCTCTAAAGGGATGAAAACAACCACCAAGACCAAGAGGCTCATGATGACTTAGATATTCTTGGAAACTATTTTTGTATGATCAGAAAATAGTTGTTGTATGATGAAAATTGAAAAGTTTATGATTCGTCACTTTATAGTTCGGTTTTTATTGTGTGTTATGACTTATAATACGATTCTATTTGCTTTTATTCTAAGTTTGTAACGGATCTTAATAATTATTATTCTGACTTAATGACCAACGGTCATGACATCAACTCTATTCATCAATCCTATGTCTATAAAGGGACTAAATTCCCATTTTAGACCCTGATATTCACGCACACAATTGTCCATTTTGGTCCCAAAAATTCAAAATTACTTATACTGGTCCTCCAAATTTAAGTCCGGGCACCAATGTGATCTCTCAACTCTTTCCGGCGATCACTAGACAAACGGAATGCTGAGATGACACCCTCCCTGCTATGCTGGATGATGAGTAAACAACGTCGTTTATCCTTGACACCCAAACAAGTAAAAAATGTCATCGCTTTGTGTATGAAGGGAGAAGAAACGACGGAGGCCCAAAATAAAGTATTCGATCTTCTTCTTTTCTACAGTATTCTTCTTCTTCTCTACCTCCACTATTCTTCATTTATGACATGTTTGGGTGCCAAAGGTAAACGACGTCGTTTACTCATCATCTAGCGTGGCAGGAAATATGCCATCTCAACACTCCGTTTGCCTAATTATCGCCGAAAAAAGTCGAAGGACTATATTGGTGTCCAAATTTAAATCTAGAAGACTAATATAGGTAATTTTAAATTGAGTAATCACATGAATCTCAGGGACCAAAATGGAAATTTAGTCCCTATAAAAGCACTAATTTCTATATCTCAAAGGGAACCACATGATAAGTTCTACACTTTTATTTCATGTCTAACATTCTATATTCATAAAATTAAATACTTACTAACTTGAGCGTCCGAGTACCTTTTATAAGTATCCACCATCCATCTGTGTTCTTTTTGTCGAAGCATACATCCTTTGAAGACAAAGAGACAAATTCAATTTTTTCCAAGACGAAATATACTTTAGAGGTTCATCTACACAAGAATAGTTTCTATCTATCCGAGTAATTAATATTAATTGAATTAAAATATTTTAATTAATATTAAATAAAATAATAGAAATAATAAGAGAAGAGACTGTAAGTGAAAAGTCTCTTTCTCCCAGTCATTAATTGCCGGAAATATACCGGAAGCACCGATAGAAAAAGAAAATATTTGATACGTGAAGCCATGATTTGATGTATTTTTTTTATATATCATATCCCATTTTATAGAAATAGAAATTGATCTTCTCTTGTGTTCAAAAAAAATGACTTGTATTTTGGAGCTTGGAATAAGCTGTAGAAAGGGAATATAAAAATATTCCTATAGAATCTTGATACTGTAAAGATGCATCTTTACAGATTTGTCTTTTGTGGCAAAAAAGCGTGTCACTAAAAAGTGTTGCTTAAAGAGAAAGTGTTACCCTTAATCGTTAACTTGGCTCTGATACCAATTTTTACCATTTCTACTATATGATACCAATTTTTTACTAGTCCTTGATGTATATTGTGATTTCATTTTTATAGTTTTCAATCTTGTTTTAGTTTATAATATTCTTTTTTGCATGGATTATTGTATATAAAATCTTTTATCTGTTTGTCTTTTTCTTTAATATAATTTCTCAAATCCTCAAAAACTTCTTTTATTTCTACACTTTCTGTTGTTTCTAAATACCTTCTTAATTTTTCGACTTCATTCTCCATTTTTTCTTTCAATAATTTTAATTCTTTTAAGTCATAATATGGTTTTCCAGGCATTTATAAATTTTTTAAATTTAATTCCAACTTGTTTATATTTATTCTTATTTCTATCCTTTTTATTATAAGGTCATCAATTTCAATCTGAAGGTTATTTAATTCTATTTTATATTCTTTTATTTTACTTTTTAATTTTTCAGCCCTTTTTCTTTTTATTTTATTTTCTGGTTTTTCAATCTTTTTATGCTTCATTATTTATTTTAAAATTTCTGCAAACTCTATCATCGATTCATCACTATTTTCTAGAGATTCTATTAATTTTTCTAGCTCTTCAACTTCTCTTTTTAACTTGTCATAGATTATTTTTAGAGCTTCAAATGCTCTTTGATTTATTTCAGAAAACTGTAAATAATTCAAACGATTTTCTCTTTCAAAGAGCTCTTGTTTCTTGTCTTGATAAGTTACATATATTTCTTCTTTATTTATTGTCATAATTTAGTGTTTAGGGCTTCATTTAATTTTTCGACCTTTTTTGTTAATTCTTTTATTTCAGAATTTTCTTCTTTAATCTTTAACTTAGATAAACTTAAAGGGCTATTAATTTTAGATTCTCTTATTTGAAAATTCGATGAAAATAATTTTCTTGATGGTTCTTTTAATAATAGAACTGGATTTTCAATAGCTTTATATTTTGGTATTTCTGTTTTTATAATTTTCTGAAATAATTCATCGACATAAATTCTTTCTCTGTTTTTAAATATTATACTATGATAGCTATTTGTTAAAGCATAATTTATTGCATATGTAATTGAAAATGGTTCATCATCTTGTTCCATTAGATTCTTTCTGTGAAATTTATAAGCCAAACTTATAGATCTTCCAAGATTTTCAGTTGATAAAGGTATAGCATATCCAAGATGGGCATTGAATTTAACATTTACGTTTGCCAAGTTTCCATGAACAATTCCAATTATTTGATCAATTGGGTCATCAGTAATTCTTTTGTCACAGATTGCTAAGCTTATTGGTGAATTAATTCCTTTCATATATGTAGATTTGATTAAGACTTGTATAGTACTAATATGAATCCATCCAATTTTAGATCTTTTTTGTTGATCCTTAATTTTTTCAATCTGTTTACTTAATTCTTCATCATTTATCAAAGCTATTTCAAGTTCTCCATTGGCGGATTTTATCTTTATAGGGGGCTTCAAGTTGAATTTTTCCATAGTATATTATATTTTTTCTATTAAAAACTTCTTTTAAAAGGTTCTGTTTATTAAAATTTTCATTTGATTTGAGATTTAATTCTGTTTTTAGAACAGCCTGTTTTTCATTATCTAATAAAGCAGTTAATCTATAATAATCATATTCTTCTGTTAATTCTAAACTTTCTAAATAATTCATAATTGAAAGACTAGGATGAAGATGTACCTTTCTGGAGAAAAACTTCCTTTATTTAGTATATTTTACATAAGGTGTTTTTATCTCCAGAGGGGAGATTGTAAATACTAACTCTAGAGGGGAGTTTAGAACTATTTTCCTAAAGGAATTCTTCCTCAGACCATAGAATCGCCTCGGCAGCTTCCTCTTTGCTCTCCTAGCATGTGAGTACTCTTTGCTTCCTGTTTTCTATTTTCTGATGCCTCTACAATTGCCTAAGCAACCTATTTATAATAGTTGGGTTTGATGGACAATTCCCATCCTTACCCTTCTTATGACGTCATTGCTTACGTCATTGTTTGTTCTCTTGCACCAGCTACATTGTTGGTGCTCTATGACCTAAGTGCTTACGTCACTATGCAATAATGTTGAGAGATGCTTCAGATGCACTGTCCTCCTCTTTTATCATGTGACCCTCTGATGCATTGTCTCCTTTCTTCATCATGTGAGTTGATTCCGTTTCATTATTGCTTTCTTCAGATATCTCTGAGGCACATAGCTGGCACTTGTGGTCTTCTCTGTCTTTTATCAAATAGTAGAGATTCCTCTTTATCCCTTCAGGGAGCTTTTTTAAAAGTCCAGATAAGTTGTAGAATGCTGATTCAAATTCCACCAAGAGTCTCATCTCTCTTTCTTCAATTTCATTTCTTTTACTGGACACAAGCAGAGTATTTCTACTTTTATAATTAATCCTTGTGTGGGATTCCTTCGTTATTTTTTGAGTTCTTTCAAAGACCCTTGCTAATGTGCTAGCTAACCTTCCTTCATGACTGTAAATCGTTAAGTCTTGAATCTGATCAATTGGTTGAAAATTTCCTGGGAAGACGGACATGAATATTACTTGGTGTGCTGGAACCAAGCATTCTTCTTCTTCATTAAAAATAGGTTGACTGTTTGTAAATTTTAGGGATATATCCCTTGGATTTACATTGTCAATCATATTTTTAAATCTCTTTACTGCATCAACGAATCCTGCAGGAAACTCACTAATAATTTTTAGATCATTAAAAATTAAAATTGTATCAATTAATCCATATTAAAAAAACTGATAGGTGTCAGATGGGGAAGCATCTAGAAATATAACTAGCTTTGTTAGCTGTTCTTTGGCAATATGATAATATCCCAAAATTGTCCTTTTTTCTTCAGTCCAATTCAGGACTATGTTAAGGGTTTCTCTGAGATTTGATCTACAAACCCTTTTCTTTTCCTTGATTTCAGCCCTTGTAGGAATGTTTCTTATTATCCCTGTTCTCTGGGTTTGAATTGGAGCTTTATCTGCTCTTTTTAGAGTTTGCTCTGGATGGATAGCTTCATATTCCCTGAAGGATTCCTTTGCCTCTTCCAGTGTTAGAAACCCTCCTTTATGAATTATCCTTGATTGATGCGTAAATGGTGCTGCTTTTTCCCAGGCATCATATACTCCTTTCATGGGGCCATTATAAATTACATAATATTTTTTATCTTGGGTGGATTTTTTAATGATTTCAGCAATTGTTTTATTTTCTGAAATTTTTTCTTCACCTGATTTGTCCACCATGCTTAGCTTGCTAAACTCTGATGGTTTTGCTTGTTGTGTTGATTTCATTGCTTCAATAGCCTTCTTGAGAGATTGGATCTGTATCCTTATTTGCTGACAATGCTTGCATTTTTCGAGCTCTTGCTCATATTTTTGAATTTCTTGATCTAATGCGTTGTAGACGAACTCCATTCTCTTGTTAATGTATCTGCAATAACATTTTTGTCACCCTTAATATATTCAATTTTTATTGGATATTGTAACAAAAATAATTGCCATCTTACCAATCGTCCATGATTATAATCAACTTTTAAATTATATCGTATGATACCTGTTAGGTAACTTGAATATGTCCTTAAAGTAAATTCTCTGGGTAGTAAATCAATTTTCCATTTCTTAAGAGATTTAATTGCTGCTAGAGTTTCCTTTTCATGAGTGGTATATCTCTGTTCTGTTGGAGTAAAAGTCCCTGAAATATACTTGCAAAGTAATTCCTTTGGAGAATCTTTAGAATCTAGTGATTCTTTTTCTTGTTCCAAACTTTTTATAGCTTTCTTAGCTTTTAGACATCCTGACCAGGTTATGTCTGAAGCATCTGTTTCTACTATTAAGTAGTCATTTTCTTCTGGAATATAAAGTTCTGGAAGTTTTTCACATAATTCTTTAATCTTTTGAATTTGCATACTATCTTTTTCATCCCATTTCCATTCTTTTTTAGTACTTATTTTTGGAAATAAACTTTTAGTGTATTCTATTATATTCTTTAAAAATCCTTGATCAGAAATATAATTTATACACCCTAAAAATCTTTGTAATTGTTTTCTATCTTCTATTTTATTAGGAAATAAATTTACCTTTTCTAGGACATTTGGCTGAAGTTTTAGCTTTCCTTGAGTGGATAGAATTAATCCAAGAAACTCTATTTCTTGTTTTGCTATTCTTGCTTTCTTTTTGCTAAGAACTAATCCTTTTTCTTTACATCTTTCTAAAACTATTAATAGTTTTTGAAGATGATCTTCTCTATCCTGTTTTGTAAAAATTAGTATATCATCAATGTACACTAAAACAAATTCATTTAAATCTTTTAGATTTTCTTCCATAAATCTTTGATAAATACCTGGGGCTTGTTTTAATCCGAATGGTAATACATTCCATTCATAGAGCAACACACTTGTTGATTCTTTTGTTGGGCAAGTAAAAGCAGTTAATTTCTTTGTTTCTTCGTCTAAACGAAGTTGCCAATATCCTGATTTTGCATCAAGAGATGAAAACCAAGTTGCTCCTTTGATTTTTTCTAAAATAGAATCTTTTCTTGGAAGTTTATGAGCATCACCAATAGTTGCTTCATTCATCTTCTTATAGTTAATAACCATTCTTCGTTTTCCCCTTTTAATTTCATTATTGTTTTCGACATAAAAGGCTGGAGTCGCATGAGGACTTTTACTTAATCTTATAATTCCTTTTTCCAAAAGATCTCTACATTCTAGTGAAAACTCTTCTCTATCTCTTGTGGAATAAGGAATTTTATTTGGAACATTTATCTCTTTTATAGGATCTTTTAATTTAATACTTACTAATTCGTTATTTGTATTTTTAATATCTAAAGGATTTTCAGCACAAATTTCATCCAAAAGTTGTTCTATCTTTATTTCAAGATTATTTTTTGGGATATTTATCTGAAAGTATAAATTTAAATAACATGTCTCTAATATAGAAAATATTTTGAATTTTAAGATCTTATCTATAGTAGTAGTTGGTATTTTTATACGTTTTGATTTTTGATTTATTGAAGAATCGTGTGGAGCTTTTAAAACTATATATGTTAATTCTTGAATGAATGGATGATATAGCTTTAAAAAATTATTTCCTATGATAAAATTCATTCCAGAATCTAACATATATATAGATGGAACAATGAACCTATAATTTTGAATAAAAATTTCAACCATTTCTGCTTTTTGGTCAATTTTATGTATTGATTTGTCAGCTATTCTAACTCTTAATGGTTTCTTTAATTTTTTCCAATCAAGTTTTATATTTGAACTAGCAAAGCATTGTGTTGCTCCAGAATCTATGAAAGCATTTATAAACTTTTCTGTTATTTTTATAGTAATAAATGTAGCATTATTACTCAGTCTCTGAGTCTGTTTCCGAGACATATTCAAAAATATAATCTAAGTTATCATCAGATTCCTCTAAAGGTTCCATGAAACAAGACTTAGCAATTTCTATTTGTTTAGTAAGATCTTTTTTATCTTTCTTTCTCGGACATTCATTTGCATAGTGTCCTTCTTCTTGGCAATACCAACATTTACAATTTTCTTTTTTATTCGGGCAATAGTTATTTCTTTATTTTTTATTATTATTTTCCTTTCTAAAATATCTCTTTTTTCTCCAATTTGGATAGTATTTTCTTTTTCTAAATTGATATTTTCTTTTTCTTTGAAAATTTTTATTAAGACCATATTTTTGAGGTTTATCTTCATTGTCTTGACAGCAAATTCTAATTATATTTGCAAATCTTTTTTGAGTTTCTTCTTGCATACAACGTTCTTTTATTTCCTCTCTTATTACGGAGGTTGCTCCACCAAAATTATTTTCAATTGTCCCTCTGTTTATTTCTCTTATAAATCTTCCCATTATAAATTCATTAGCTGGATATGGAAGTTTTGTTATATACATACTAAGATAATGATTTTTATCTTCTTCTTTTAATTTGTAATAATGTATTCTATATTCACATATATAAGATTCCACATTACATAGATCATATATCTGAATATTAGCTAAATGGTTTTTTGCTTCTTGATATTCTTTATTATAGACTTCTTGTCTATGATCTATAATATTTTTTCCAAAAAATTCTTTATATAGAATCATCATTATATATAATATCTTATCATAAGCTGTTGTTTTTGTTGCTAAATCTTCTATTATTTGGTTTTCTACTGATGTCATATAATCTCTTATAGTTCCTTTAGTATGAAATCCTATGTAATTCCAAATATCTCTTCCAGACAATTCACTAAGCTTTGGATTAGTAAAAGCTTCTAATAAAAAGGAATTCAACCAATTTTCGAAAATTTCTTTTTCATTCTTTTTACGGTCTAAATCGAGCATTCTATCTCCTTCCATTTCCTGGATTTTAGGAACGTATTTTGATGGTATTTTTGTATATTTTGAATCTTTATTTATAAACCATTTTTTAAAAGCATAATTATCAAAACTTGTTTCCCATTTAAATTGAGATTGATTATCCTTAGATGTTCCAGCTTCATTTTTTACTTGTATTGGAATTGCTGGTTTTTCGTCACTTGAATAATCTAGGATGTGTTCTTCATTTTCTATATTTTCAGGGTTTACTAATTCTTCTTCTATTTGAAATCCTTGTTCCATAATATTATTTTCTTGAGCCATCTTTAATTGTTTAAAAAGCATTGTAACTTCTTCTAATTTTTCTTCAATATTCATAATTTTAGTGGTGGTTTTACTTTTAAATCTGTTATGTTAATTATGTTGTGAAATTTTTCTTCTTTGGGATTCTCTTTTTCCTTATTTCTTTGAAATTTTATCGATACTAATATTTCTTCAAGCATGTCTACTATAGAATTTAATTGTGGGTTAAAGGTATGATAAAGATGTGGTGAATCATTTCCATGGTAACATTTTTTAGAAATTCCATGTGAAAAATAAGTTTTTTCAGGTTTTTGAAGTCCTTCAATAAAACTTATAGTAAAATAAAGATTTTGAGAAAAATCATTTTGTATTGATTTTAAGAATTCGGTGTCATTACAGTTAACATTAGTTAAAATCATTAATTTTTGATCTATTAATTTTGATAACTTAATTATTTCTTCTCTTAAATCCTCTAATTTACTTTTTTCCATTAAGTGACGCTTTTGTAAAGAGTTACGATTTTAAGTGAAAAGTGTGATTTTAGAATGTGTGGTTTAGATTTTGCCACCTAAGCATATCTTTAAATTTTGCTCTTTACCTTATATTTCACCTTCTAACAAATGTTGCTTTATATATAGGAAAAAATTAATCTCTATATGTAGAGCACCTTGGCACGCAGCATGAAATTTTATGGTCCGTTCGTTCTAGATCTGAATATGGATAATGCTTTATGGTCAAAATATCATAAATTAGATGATAACAAAGGTCATGGTCAAGGTCATTTATTAATTACATACTATAGTAACAACCAAAAAATGGATATTTAGGCTTGCTTTGTAAATATTTTTTAAAAAGGTGTTTAAATTTTTTTTTTAATTTTGTGTTTTATAAATTAAAAATATTGTATTTGTATTTATAATTTTTAAAAAATAAAAATATTTTTAAAAAAATAAAATTTTTTAAAAATAATTTACACCGATTTAAATTAAAATTTTAATATAATATTATACATTAATTAATTTTTAAATTTAATTTTTGTATTTATATTTATTATAATATTTTTAAATTTAAAAATTATTTTATTAAATGTATTTATTATTATTTATATTTATTAAAAATTATTTTTAATTTAATTTATTAAATATAAATACAATAATTTTTAAAAAATAAAAATTTTATCAAATTAAATCTTAGTGTGTCACAGCACTACCTAGCATTGGTGTAATACCCGGTCTAGCCAAAATTAATTAAATAATAAGTTAAATGGGAGCGAATATGGTTGGAAGATTCGGCAATTGGAATTTGATCATCTAAATATGATATTTAGATTCAGTGAATTTTTCTGAGTCAGAAAACATAGTTTTCTGCGTAAAAGCGCGCAGTGGAATTTTGACCAGCAGTACCGGCTGAGATCTGTCTGGTACTACAGCTAAGGAAATTGATTATGAGTAAATGAGATTAAGAAATGAGGAATTATAATTAGGGAAGGTAGAAATATTTAAAGTGCGATTTAGAGCACTAATCTTAAAGGTTTTGGCCCAAAATTGGGCCAACGGACAAAAATAAGTGAACTGGGCCTAAGTGGGCCCAAGACCCAACATATATAAACATTAGTTATGAGCATTTCAGCTCATTTTACCCTAAAAAGAAGGGTTGGGGCGCTGAAATTGAGAAGAGAGAAGAGAAGAGAGAAAACTTAACTCTCTTTGATCTTCAAACCACCATAACTTGAGCTACGGAGCTCCGATTGACGAGTCATTTACGGCCACGCGTTGCTCTTCTCATCCTCTACAATTCTATCTAAGTTTGGTGGTGAGTATTTCATTCATCTCTGCCCAGTTTTCAAAATTCCCCACTGTTACACGTTTTTGGGTAGTTAGTATTGAAATCTTGTGATTTTGGGTGTTTAGGGATACTCCAACATGGATTCTAAGTGGATTCTATCCCTACTTCATATGGGCTGAGGTAAGAAGTGCTCAAACCCTTGTGATTTGTCTTTTTTATGAGCCCTAGGTTGATGTATGTATGTGATATTGGTTATGTTAGTGTATTTGGTGATGTTGGTGCACAATTGGGAGATTGGTATTGCTTGAGGAGCTTTGGTAAGGCTTGGAGCTAAGGTTGGTGAAGACTTCCAAAGAAGAGGCTCAATTGGTTTGGCTACAAGAGGTACGGTTTAAGTTTCATTTAAGTACCGTGTATTGTGATGAGAATTCCTAGGCTAGATGCCCCTAGGATTAAGATTGGATTGCGTAAATGGTTGGTGCTAATATGCATAGTTGGTATGTAATGTAAATTAATGATTGGGTTGAGGATTGTGTAGCCTTGTATGCTTGGTGTATTGAGAATTTGATGTACTGGGTAATGAGTATTGATTTGTGGTTTATCCATTTAAATTGTGAAATTGGGTCGGAGGCCGTGAATTTTGGGCCGGAGGCCGGGGAAAGATAAGAAAGGTAAGTTGATGTGTGCATTGTATGATGACACAAGTGATTGGATGAATTTCAGATAATGAATATATGAATGATTGGGTTGGTTATTGAACAATAAGGTTTGAGGAGTTGAAGTGTGGAATTTGGTAAATTTGGGTGAAATTATATAGATGAGGCATGTTTGGTTTTAGTTGAGATATATTATGTGGTCATATATGTGATTATGATTATTGATGCCTTGGTGGTATTATGATGCATTAGAGATATGTATGTTGTGATATATACTTGAGGAGTGATTAAGGTTGATTTGTGGGTGAAACCACGTGATAGTGAGTATGATATTGATTATGTATAATGATGGTTGATTGGAAATAGTGTTGTTGAAATTTGGCATGAGGAAGAGTATATGATATGTAAATGTGTTTGAGTTTGAGAAAGTGTCAATGTGTGAGTTGAGGATGGCTTGATGTTGATTTTGGTACATTTTGATTGATTTCAAAAAGGGTTGAAATTGGCATGTTTTGATTGACTTTGGAAAGAGTTGAAAATGGCTTGTTTTGAAAATGGCACTTTGTGGTTTTGTATGAAAACATGGTTTTTTTTGGGCATACTTTGACGGGACATAACCTGGACTACGGATCTCTGTTTTTTGCCAAATCTGTTTAGAAATGACATTGGATCCGGAATGTCCATGCCGTTCGAAGAACGGGTGAAAAATGATTTAAAATGAGAAAGTTATGACCGTCGGAAGATTGGGGGTTGAATCTGTAAATTCTGCAGCTTTTAACTTAGAAAATTTTTAGCAGAACGACCCTACACGCGTAGGCGCACTTGGCGCGTGCGCGCCGTTCTTCCAGAAAGCACCATCCACGCGTGCGCATGGTGTGCGCAGGCGCGTCGATGTGCTGCACCAATTGCCCAGCCATTTTCCAGAGAGTTGTGCCAGGATTGTGCCAGTTTTGTGCCTGGGCGCAAGAGCACCCACGCGTACGCGTGGCTGACGCTTGCGCGCCGTTTGGATATTTTTTAACCCGCGCGTTCGTGCATATGGCACTTGCGTGTCGATGAGTTTTTGGCCATCCACGCGTGCGCGTGGAGTGCGCGTACGCGTGGCCCTGTTTTTATGCCAAAGTTGATTTTTGAGTTTTTAAAGCCAAATCTCATACTTCTAAGCCTCCGATCTCACCTCTTATGTATTAAATCATTATGATATGCCTAGCAATGAGAAAGGAGCTAGGGGATATGGTAACTTGCGAGTGAAGCAAGGGGAAAAGTTATGATCAAAGATGATTATATGAGATATGGAGGATGACGGTGGAAGTACTGTGTATGCCATGAGCCGAAGGGCTATATTTATTGATAAATGGCCCGTTCTTGATTGGACCATGAGCCGGATGGCTGAGTTATTGCCGGTTACGGCAAAGCCATTATTGTTTATGGATGAGTATAAATGCATATATGATTAATGAATGAATATGTTAAATGGATAATAATGAAAAAATATTGAAATGTGATGTGCGACCCCAGGTAGTAGGCAGTGGCGTTGTCCACTTGCTCCGGGTATGAGACGGGAAAGGAGGATTATGATAAACGAGTTTAATCATGGAGTTTTGAATAAATGTGTATTTGTGATACCTGGGTAGTAGCAAGGGTCGTGGTTCGTCCTGCTTGCTCCGGGTCATTGTCTGAGAATTGATAATAATGAAGGGTGATTATGAATAAATGTTTATTTGTGATACTTGGGTGGTAGTAAGGGTTGTGGTTCGTCCCACTTGCTCCAAGTTAATGTTTGAGATTTGGTAACAATGAATGTTGATAATATGAATTGAGATTGAATGAATATATGTTTGAGATACCTGGGCAGTAGCAAGGGTTGTGGTTCGTCCCACTTGCTCCGGGCCAATGCTTGAGATACCTGGGTAGTAGCAAGGGTTGTGGTTTGTCCCACTTGCTCCAGGTCAGAGATTGTGATGCTTGGGTAGTAGCGGCAGTAGTGGTGAATCCACTCACTCCAGGTTGAGCTTTTAAACACCCGCCTGGGTAGTAGCCGCAATAGTGATCCACTGGCTCTGGGTTGAGAGGGTAGTAGCAAGGGGGTTGTAGCTCAAACCTACTTGCTCCGCAATGGGTGTTTCTGTCCAATGGTTAGCTACCAGGACATGTCGGGTTGGCTATATAACCGACAGATGATATCATCAGCCATAGGGCAGGCATTCATCATTTGCATATGTTTGAATTGTTTGGGTTTGCCATTTGTCTTGGATTTCTACATCATATATGCCATGTTACCTGACTATATGCTACTTGTTCTACTTGTATCATGTTTGTGTATTACTTGCCTGTATTGCTTGTGTTTGTACAACTGAGAGGCCCCTCATGCTGGTGTCGGTGGGTGTGAGGGCTGTTCTTGATGGGATGAATTGATGATGCGATTGCATGATGATGTATTGATATAGAACTGCTGAGGCAGAACAACTGGTGATGGTTTTGCTTATGATTCTGAGTCTGATTCGTGGAAGAGTCAGCGAGTTGGAAAACATGTGAAACATGAATTGAATTTAGCACTCCCTTATGACAGTTGCCTATTCATGGATTAGCGAGAACCTAGGATGAATAATTGGTGAAGAAGTTTAGGATGCTTAGTGAGTTTTTGTTGCAGTACATTGAATTTATTTGGCACTTTTACCGTACTGGGAACCCATGGGCCCGAGGTTCTCATTCCATATATATCTCTTGTTTTTCAGATACAGGTCCAGGTGCTCAGAAGTGAGTTGTGGGTCGTCTGAGAGACGGCGAAGATCTTTATTTCCTCTACTTTATGTTTTGATTAGAATCTTTCCACCTTTGTTTTGGAAAGTTTATATTATGTATTGAACTCTTTGAATTTGCCTATAGAGGCTCTCATGTTTCCTTCGGGAGAGATTAAGATATACTGTTGTCAACTAATTTCATAATGTACCCTAGCCGACCTAAACTTCGCGGGTCGCGACTAGTGGCTATTTACTTATGTTATATATATCTATCTGTTATCTATCTCTTAATCTCCTCGACGCCTTGTCCGTATATCGTTTTCGGCTTCACGGTTTATCTTTTGTTGTCGAAACGTGAAAGATACGTCTTCGCAATTTTATTTCTACTCTTTTTGGGCTTCTCGATTAATACTCCTTTCGAAATTACCTATATTTATTTATTAAAAATCCACCTGAGAGTCGTACCACCGTAATATCATTGACTTATGACTCGAGCATAAGGATTTGAATATTAGGGTGTTACAATTGGTATTAAACTGTTGACAAATTTGTAAGCCAAAAACGATATTTTACTTTTTGATTCGGATTTGACATTAAGATTAGCGCTTATTAGAATCATGATAAGTTAAATTATTAAGAAATCAAAATTGCAGTCAACATCGAAAAAAAAAACTTATTAAATCAAAGATCATATTTAAAAATTAAAAATTAGGCCACCAATAAAATTGTAAACATTAACATTTTCTATTTATATGTAATATTTTTTATTTTTATTGTTAAAAAAATTGGTAGGAATGTGGAGCATTATTTGACCGATATAAAATCAGATATGATATAAATGTTATCAATTTCGTTCTTAAACTATCATGATTGAATTAGAATAAAATAGATTTTGATAATTTAAATTTTTCATGTCATTTCTATAACACCCCGATTATCCACAGAGTTAATCTCAGAAATCATGTGATGAGAAATTCGATAAATATTCGAGAATCACTTCACCATAAAATAATAGGGTGGACTTAGACTTGATAAGTGAAAAATATAGATATATCATTAGGTTTAGTTAACTGTGAACCAATATATATTAAACCACTTTTTTTCTTCGGTTCAACCGAACCAGAATCAAAAACCATTCACATCATTAGAAATCTTTGTAACCATGATTAAAGCCCTAATTCTTTTTCTTCTTCCTCTGATAAACCAACCAGAGAAAAATTCCTAACCAAGGTCACACCTCTTGGTCACCGCTTGGAATGATTGGCTTCTTATTAGGTGTCCTCTGAGGAAGAAACCACGCCACTCTCTTCACCACCTCATCCCATTTCTTCCTCTCCTATTTATATGTCCATTACTTCTTCTGGGTCTTCTTTTTCTGTGCAAAAAATGGAATTGGGAACGAGAGAGCAGGAGAACGACAGAGGGAGTAGGAGTGACACCAAAAGAAGGTTAAGGAGGAGTCTTTCCAATTCTTCTTGTTCTCCATCAATCAGAGCAGCAAGAGGAGCAGAGTGATGGCGTGAGATGGGGCTGACCGAAGCTGAAGGGGCTGGCCAAAGTTTGAAGTAAAGCTGACCAAGGGAGGAAGAGAAAGTTAGGACTGATTTCATGAGAAAGGGTGAACTCCATTGAGGTAGGGGTTAGGCTAGTTTAATCGTATATTTGTGTTTGTGTGAATGATGAAGTGTGATAATGAAATGTGTGATTTGCCTGATGATTATGTTGCTGAATTAAGCATCCTAATGGTGATGATAATGGTAGAACTACTATGCAGAATTTGATGAACATATATGTACTTGTGTGAGTATGCGCACTTGTAGAAAATGTGAATTGATGATTCTGAGGTCTAGCAGATAGGAAAACCACTCTAGCAACTTTGATTAGTTAAAAGAAGTATAGAATTATGGTTTTAGAGGAATTTTAGACTTAAATATAAGATTTGGTATGTGAGGTTGTTGGAATTACATTGTACAAAATTTCTGCAATTTCTGCATAATTGGCAGCAGAATGAACGAATTTCTGGGAGCAATCCAGACCAAAATTTTGGATGAAATTATTTTTCTGTAAAACTTCAGTGTGTCTTGAATGTTCCATACAAATTTCAAAGAATTTGGCCAAGTGGTTTACAAGATATGAATTTTTGAAAACAGTAGCTGCTGCAGAATTTTTCTGGTTTTTCTAGTTCTGCAGTGTCAATTTCAAACTACTGGAACTTTTGTTTTACTTAACATTTTGAGTTGATTCCAAAGGGATTTTAGAGGTTTGTAAGTCTATTTTAAATGAGTACAAATTTCAGGTCCATAGCTATTTTGTAGAGTTAGTTATGCCTCTTGGAAGCTGGGCTGTTCGCAAGAACTTCAGAACTAGTTTAAAGAAACAGGGCAGCCTTTCCAATTGACATTTAATTAACCAAACAAGGTGATATGAACCTGAAACTTGTTGATTATAAAACTTAGGGGTGTTGAGTATAATCTTACAAAAATTTAGGAGCAACGGATTAGAATTGAAATTATTATGAATTTTATAAAAACACTGTTGCCTGCTGTTTTTCTGAATCTTTACAAGTGCAGTAGCAGAATTTTAAAATCTTGTATAAAATTCAATTCTAATCCAAATATAGTAAAATATAATTCAAAGTAAAGGTTAGGATCTCTAGAGTTACTTTGATAAGAGAGATAGTCCGTGCGTAGGCTTTCACAACATAAAAACCACATAACAAGACAGCAAGGTGCTGTTCCTACAAACCTAGAATAACAGTCTCGGTTTTTCCTCAATAGCTGGAGGTAGACTGCCAAGAAAAATATAATTTCTAGACCTTTAGAAACTTGAGTTCAATACGAACATGTGGACATAAAATTTGTGCGAGTCCGAGTCCGTTTGTGATATTAATCGTTAGATAGAAAACCGGTCGCCAAAAAGGTATTAGGCTAAACAAGCTAAGAAGTGAATAAGAATGCAAGTTACCCCTAGGAAGGTTAAAGTTAAAAGGGTGATGCGGAGGTATGCTTAGTAATATGGTGATGTGGAGGTATGCTTAGTTATGTGGTGATGCGGAGGTATGTATATTTATAAGGTGATGCGGAGGCATGATGAAAAGACAAGAAATAAGAAACAATGAATGAAAAGGACAGTTGAATGTTATTTGTTTGACTAGGCCTTTGTGCCAAATTGCTAATGCAGAAGTGCCCGCCTGACTGATAGCTTAAGATTGCTAATGCGGGAATGTCTGCCTAACTGATAGCATATTGTATGTTGAATGGGACTTTGTGCCAAATTGCTAATGCGAAAGTGTCCGCCTAACTGATAGCCTGAGATTGCTAATGCGAAAATGTTCGCCTAATTGATAGCACTGTTCCTTACTGTGATGCACATTAAAATGTTATTATGATGAGGCCTAACTGACACGGATAACCGTGATGCCAAGGTGTCTAATTGACACAGTAAAGGAATCATATTCGGGGTTCATCCCGAGTAACGTTAGATTGCGGGTAGACAACCGACGCATGAGCTCATGACCTGCACTAGGAACAGGCATGCATCATAAATTGTTTGCACATTTGATTGTGATTGTTTACTGTTCATTCTTTCTGCGATGTGCCATTTGCTTCTTGTTAATTCTCTATTTTCTGATTCTTGTCTGTATTTTAAGATTATGACGTAACTTTCTCAAAGCTTAGAATAAGGTAATAGAGTTAGGAATAATAATCATAGAGAATAGCGTGAGAACGGCATTCATCCCAAAGAAAGATGCCAAGAAACAGTTATGTCAGAACCCACGATACGGAAGTAGCCGAGAGATTTAGTAAGTGAGTTGTTACGATAGAGCCAAAACTCTAGGTTTCACGAGAGAGATGCGCTTTCACGATGTCACCTTACTGGGAGCCATATAGGTTCTCACCCCTTCCTTTTCCTTTCCCCACAGATGGAAGATCCAGACTTGATCGCCACCACAGGAGTTATATTCAGAGAGGTACCAGAGGAACACGTGTCGTCGGACCCTACAGGAGATGCTCGAAACTAGTCTTGAGTTGATGGTTGCAAAGTTGTGCCTCGACGGTAGAAAGAATGTACGATAGATGGTATTCATTTCTTAGATTTTGCTTTCCCTCTCTTCTATAGCATTTTTTAGGGATAGGACCTGATATTTTTTTTTTTAGCCCGGTACCAGCTTAGGGGTTTTCTACATGAACCAGGTATCTGGAAAGTTGTCAGTTGCCTATATATATATATATATATATAAGTCAAGTTTGTATGAACTAACTTAAGACGTATATATGTTTTTATGTGATCTCATTGCTAAATTTAAATTTTGCTGTTAGTCTGGTGTTTATTTTATATTGTATATCTCTGAAGATGTTCATGGTTTTGTTAATAGGTTTGTTAAAAAAAGTATGTGATAAAAATAAGTTTACATATGCGATCCCGTTAGTAAAGAAGGCTTATATGTAGTAAATATTATCGAGTCTAGAGTTTTATAGGGCTACTGAGAAGTAACACCTGATGACTGGCAGTGGTCCGGACTTGTCGAAAATTGGGTTGTTACAATTTCCTATATTTTATTCTTTTTAGAAAAAAAGTTTTATTTTTATTTAAAAAAATAAAAATAATATTATTTATTTTCTATTTTTCAAAAGTATAAAAAAAATTCAAAACTATTTTCTAAAAGTATGAAAAAAATAAAAATATTCAATATTTTCTTATATTATATATAATATTTTAAATAAATACATATTTACAAATATTTGGATAAAATTATAAAATATATTTAATTAAGTCAGGACAGAGAAGGTCTTGATACTTTAAGTCTTCATCTTATTTTTGGATTTTTTTTTCTTTTTGTAGAAGCAAATTTTTATCTATATTTAAAAAATAAACAAAATATATGTAAAAATAAACAAAATATATGAGGACAGACAAATTTTTGACTAATTGAAAATATACAAACATTTTCCATTTTTTAAAATGCGAAACATTTAAGTCCTTTTTTTTAAAAAATATACGAGGATAAATAAGTCCCATAAAAAAACTTAGATGTCTCATATTTTACAAAATTAGTGACGTTTTTATATTTTCAATTAGTCAAAAATTTATTTATCTTCAAGTTAAAAACTCAAGGACTTATCCAATTTTTTTAGAGATTGAATAACAACTTTTTAGCATAAAATGTTGTTTTATTATTATTATTATTATTATTATTATTATTATTATAAAATATTTAAAAATTATCTAATATCTTTTATTTGTTGTTATTATTTGATTACTTTACATATTATGATATTTATATAAAAAATTTTAAATTATATTCAAAGTAATACTGATAATATATATTAAAAAATGTATAAAATATTACTTACTTTAATTCCATGCACTCGTTCAACAATATGTTGTTCTGCTTCCATCGTTATATCATGTTTATTATGATGTAGAGGGGGTATTTTTTAAATTTGTTTACACCACAAATATACTTAATATAAAATTAATGTACTCTCACACACTAATTTTAAGTAAAATATAAAATACTCTCCCACACACTAAAACACACTCGGTGTATGTCTTCTACCCCAAACAAATTTGCTATTCTAATGCTCACCCTTCTTTTATACAGTCTTTATTACTTATTTCTATAACTATTTTTCAATCTCTCTGTTATTTGTTTTTTGAAACTCTCAATGCTTTTTAGAAGGTTTTAATTATATTTTGAAAATTTTATTTTTCAGGCAGATTTCCAATGTATGTGCATGTGGAATAAAGACGTCAGGCGTATACATGAAAGAGAAGAAGCATACAGATGTGATCATGTGAACAAGGAGAAAGAAGGCACACACGTGACGCTATTGCATAAGCCCTCTCTAACAAAGAGAGCGACAAGTTGGTTGTCATGTTTTAGTGAGTGAAAAACGCTTGATACATCTATATATTTCCATTCATGTGTAGTAAACCTCAACTTTAGAGACACTAACTCTAGAAAACTTTGAAGTCATGGCAACTTCAACAGCATGAAAATGTTATAAAATTCTTTTTTTACATTTACCATATCAAGAGCAAACTTTTTCTAACAAGATGGGATGTGGAGAGATAAGAGAGGAGAGAGAAAAACAGAGAGAAAGTGAGAGGGTGGAGAGAATGTCACCCCATGAGGCACTCCATGGGTTTCCTATGGCTTCACTGTCCGAGCATCTCCCTGGTGCATCTGAAGTTTGGGAGGTGATAAGTTTCTTCCTATGCGAGAGGTGTTGCACCGTGAGCTCGGATTTCACCTCGGGTGAGCTCAGAAGAAGATGCGGAGGCAGGCAAACAAACACCATCGACCCAAGGAGTTTATGGTGGACGATTGGGTCCTCCTCCATGTGAAGCCATTTCGGCAGCAATCTGTGTGTCTGCACGAGCATCACAAGCTCAGTAAGAGGTTTTATGGGCCTTTCAGAATCAAGGAGAAGGTTGGCAAGGTAACGTACCGCTTGGAGTTAATGAAATCGTGCTCTGGTGCGGGAATTCGAGATTCCCACAGCTTAACCAGCAAGTGCACCGGATCATCCAAGTAATACCTCAGGTGAGTGAGTGTCGATTTCACGAGGATTGTCAGACTGAGCAACAATGGCTATCTAGTTGGTTTAGTTAAGCGAATTACAAAGAGGTTTTAATGGTCGAAAGCGCATAAAACAATAAACAAGTGAATAAAGAAAGCAAATAAGGGTTTGGTATAAAAACAGTGCAAGAAAATAGTTAAGGCTTCGAAGATGTTTATCTTTCCGGATTAAAAGTTCTCACCAACTATTTTAACAATGCATAATTCATTCCATGGCAAACTGTAAATGTCTAAACCCTAATCTCTTAGTGATTTAGCCTCCTCTAACTGTAAGACCCGGTTAATTAACGGCTAATTAACCCATAAATGAGAATTTATTCTAGAAAGCCAAAAATGTTATTTTTATGGCTAAATGTGATAGAGGAGATTGAGACGAGAATTTCGGTACCAATTTTATAGAAATCGGACCAAGATTGGACCAAACGGGCCAAACCGGTCCAACCGGACCCAAAGTGGGCCCTTGGCCCAACAAAACTAAACCAAAACCCTAGTTTTCAGCACTCTCTCTCCTCACAACACACTCAAACACGCTGAAATTGGTATGGAGGGGGGAAGAATACTCTCTCAAGTTCTCTCCCTTGGTTGATCTTCAAACCACCATAACTTTTGATCTAGAGCTCCGATTGCCGCTCCGTTTGCAGCCACGCGTTCACCGCGGAGAGCTCTACAAAACTCATACAATTAATCTTGAGGTAAGCCACGTTTTACTCTTCGAAATTCCAGCCCTTGATTTCGAGTTTCATGAGCAAAAATGTTGAGATTTTGGGTTCTTTGATGTTATAGGACCCAACTCTCTTGAAGGAGAAGGTTAATCTTGTCTCCTTGGACCTTGGGTGTGGTAAGATTCTCAACCCTAGTGTAATTTGTTGTTCTATGAGGTTTGGGCATTGAGATGTTGTGTATGGGTATGATGATTGTGGCTTAGGTTGTGTATATGTGAATATTGGAGCTTGATTGGTGATTTTGGAAAGCTTGGAAGAGAGTTTTGTGTGACAAAATCTGTTTTTGGAGGTGTTGAGACCTTGAGAGCTTGAGAAAAAGTGGTTTGGAAGTGCTCCGGTTGAGCTTGGGAAATCGGCTAAGGTATGGTTTCGGTTTCCCGTATCTAATATGTAATGTGGTAGGAAATACTTAGGCTAGAGGCCCTAAGATAGGCATTGAATTGTTAGTGTTGTTGAATGGTTGAGATATATGATGTGTTCATATATGTGATTATGAATATTGATGCCTTGATTGTGTGATATATAAGAAATGCATGTTGTGATATATGCTTGATGGATGATTAAGGTTGAATTGGTGGGTGGTACCATGTTGATGGTGAGTATGATGTTGATTATGTATAGTGATTGTTGATTGGAAATGGTATTGTTGGAAATTAGGATGAGAAAGGATGTATGACATGATATTGTGTTTGTCCTTTAGCCATTTGATAGAGAAGTGTTAAAATGGTTGGATGTGGTTTTGGGAATTTTGGTAAAATGTCAATGTGTGAGTTGAGGATGGCTTGTTGTTGATTTTGGTATATTTTGAATGATTTCAAAGAGAAGGGTTGAAATTGGCATGTTTTGATTGATTTTGAAAAGAGTTGAAAGTGGCTTGTTTTGAAAATGGCACTTTGTGGTTTTGAATGAAAACATGGTTTTTGGGCATACTTTGACGGGACATAACTTGGATTACGGATCTCTGATTTGTGCTAAATCTGTTTAGAAATGAAATTGGATCCGGGATGTCCATGCCGTTCGAAGAACGGGTGAAAAATGATTTAAAATGAGAGAGTTATGACCGTCGGAAGATTGGGGGTTGAGTCTGTGAATTCTGCAGTTTTTAACTTAGAAAATTTTTAGCAGAATGACCCCCTGCGCGTAGGCGCACTTGGCGCGTACGCGCCGTTCTTCCAGGAAGCGCCATCCACGCGTGCGCGTGATATGCGCGGGCGCGCCGAATGTGCTGCACCCAATGCCCAGCCATTTTCCCGAGAGTTATGCCAAAGTTGTGCCAGTTTTATGCCTGGGGCGCAAGAGTACCCACGCGTACACGTGGCTGACGCGTACGCGCCGTTTGGATAATTTTCAACCCACGCGTTCGCGCGTATGACGCTTACGCGTCGATGAGTTTTAAGGCCATCCACGCGTGCGCGTGGAGTGCACGTACGCGTGGCCCTGTTTTCATCCCAAAGTTGATTTTTGAGTTTTAAAAGCCAAATTTCATACTTCTAAGCCTCCGATCTCACCACTTATATCTTAAATCATTGTGATATGCCTAGCATGAGGAAAAAGGGCTAGTGAATGTGGTAACTTGCGAGTGAAGCAAGGGGAAAAATGAATGATCATTGAGGATCAAAGATGAAAATGTGAGATGCGGAGAATGGCGGTGGAAGTGCTTGTTATGCCATGGGCCGAAAGGCCATAATTGTTAATGAATTGGCTGGTTATGGATTTAACCGTGAGCCGGATGGCTAGATTATTGCCGTGTTACGGCGGAGCCATGTTTATGGCCAAGTATAAATGCATATATGCTGTTGATTGAATTGTGAATGTTTGCACTTCCACCATTGGAGATGAGGGTTTCCCTGGGTAGTAGCAATGGCTAGCCACCATGTGCTCCAGGTTGAGACTCGAAGCTCTGTTAACCCAATGTCGTAAGTGTGGCCGGGCACTGTGAAAGGCCCGGATGAGCTCGCCCCCATAAATATTCACCAGTGATGGTGATGGATAAATATTCACCAGTGAGGGTGATGGATATGGATCATGATTATGATCAAGTTTATGATGAGTATAACTCGAGTTGGGGATGCACGACAGAGAGACAGTCCAATGGTTAGCTACCAGGACTTGTCGGGTTGGCTCTATAACCGACAGATGATATCATCAGCCACTAGGGACAGGCATGCATCATAAGCATACTACATGAATTGTTTGAGATTGCCTATTGACTGCATATTACTTGCTAATTGCCTAAATGCCTTATCTGTTCCTATTTGTAAATCTCTTGTCTGATATAACTGTGTTTGCTATATTATACTCCTGCTGGTGGTTGGGAGGTCTGAAGGAATTGGAAAGGGAAGTATTAGTTAGACTGAAGGATCTTTAGTCAGTTGCCACTTACGGTTTAGCTTGTTTATAAGCTTTGATATTACATGGAGGAAATTCTAGGATTGCCTTCGGCTTTCCTCTATTATTATGTATTATATATGTGGAAGTTGTTACCGTACTGGGGACCTCTGGTTCTCACACATGCGGATTTTGTGGTTTTCAGATGCAGGACGCGAGGCTTCTCGTTGAGGCATGCTGGAGACTTCTGGATTAGCGAAGATCCGTTATTCTCGGGACTCTGTTTTGGTTTATATATCTTGTTTAGATACTTTTATCTCCATTAAATAATACAAACTGTGATGACTCCTTCTAGAGGGGATTTTGGAGAATAGGTTTTATGTATTTGTGTCCCTTTGGGTTTCCTTTGGGGTTTCCTTATTTTATTATATGGATATATTATTATGCTCGGACCGGTTATCTTCGCAGCCGGATTTTGAGTCTTGATATTCCCGTTTTTGACACTCCTTATATATATGATCTTGTGTTAGCTTATTCTTTGCTCGTTATGTTATCGATCGGAGTGTTGCGCGTTCGAGTTACGGTTTTTGTTTACCCCTTTTTTTTGCAAAGGCTCCTAGTTATAATCAATCATTCATACTACTATTCGTACTAGATTTTTGTTTTAGAGGTCGTAATACCTTGCCATCTCTGAATTATGACTTAAGCATAAGACTTTGTATGGTAGGGTGTTATACTAACCTTCATTAACTGCCACTCTCGTGGTCACTTAATTCCGATCAGAGGGTTAAGTTCAAAATCTAGTTTATGACTACAAAAACCCTAATTACCCAAAGCTAATAGGATTATATGTCACATATCCCAATTAGCTTATGTAATTAGTAATTTAGGAGGAATTTATTTTCAAAATGTTGTTCAAGCAAGATAACTCTGTCGAGAATCACAAGAACTCAAGTAGAATAAGGGTCATACTCTCGTTCCACCCAAATTCATAAGATTAAGAATGAAAACAATCCTTAGAATTGAATCAATACATTAATTAAAATAGAAGAATAATAATCTCAATCCATAGAAATAAACAGAGCTCCTAACCTTAACCAAGAGGTTTAGTTGCTCATAACTTACAGAGAAAACTATGGTTCTTCCAAAACTGTGTTGTGCGTCTGATCCAAGATGCCTTCTAAACGGTGGATCTTATTCCTTAAACCTAATTTGAAACAGAAATAAAACAAAATAATAAATTCTAAGGCTAAAAGATATTGTTTGTAAATAAAAATTAAAAAAAGAAGATAAAATAAAACTAATAAATGTTAAATCCACTTGAGAAGCCCAAAAGAGGAGGGAATTCAGGTTGTTGCTGGTGTTAAACGCCATTTTGGACGTTTAACGCCCCATAGGGAGTTAACTCGTGTATTCTGGTGTCCCTTGCTGGCGCTAAATGCTAGTTAGGCGTTTAGCGCCCAAGGGGGGTGCTGCCATCTTTGTTCCTTTTTGCTCCAAATTCTGCCAAATTACTCCGAATTTTACCTGAAATAATAAAAACACTAAAGCAACTCAAAGTGACATCCAAAAGAAATTTTTGTACTAAAATCAAGTAAAACTAAATAAAATCTAACTAAAAACAACTAAAAAATGCTAAGAAATAGGGTACAAGATGCTCGCGCATCATGCTCACTGCACCCGATTTTTCACGTGTCAGTGTTGAAAGCGTACAAAGGGGATGTGCCGTCAGCAGCAACCACTACCACTGATTTGCCCTCATTGCTACAACATAGACTAATTGTTGTGCTGGCTCACCGAACTATTATAACCTCGGATGGAACACATGTGGGTGTACTTGTTAATTGGGAAGGAGTTCAACGAGAGGAGGCAAGCTAGATGTGTGACTCAGATCTCTCCAGCTGGTTTTCTGAAATGGACCTTGTGGACAAGGTCATTATGGAAGAGGAAATAATTGATAGTACAAGCCCAACGATGAAAGAGAAAGTTAGGTCAAAAGAGAAGGGGATGAATGAACTTGGGCTTGAGGCAAAACAGAAAATTGAAGTTGGCCCAAAGAGAACTAGGAAAGTTTCACTATGGATGAAGGACTACTATACTAAATAATAGGAACGCAATAGAAATAATAACCAATTGCTGAGTTATTCAGTTTGTTAGACAATTGAGTGGTAACTTAAATATAGGAGGCGCATGACGTGAAGAGTGAATCAGAGAAGAATTTTATTGAGAATTGTAAAGAATTTCTCCCTCAACTCGAAGGAAGAAAATCCACTAATTTTCTTAGTTCAATATACTGCACTATACATTTATCTTTGCAAAAATTTTCTATTCTTCTTCTATTGTTCATAATTGTTACATATTTAATTCATAAGCCTAACATATGTCTTATTTAGGTGAATGCCAATCAATTAGATTTATGAGTTTCTAATTTAGGAAATGAACAACATGCACTCAAGAAAAATAACAATCAAATTGGTCCTAGTCCTCTATTAGTTTTTACACTGATTAAATGGGTCTCCCAATTAGGCATGGTAATTTTCTCCGGCGGGGCGGATATCTGCGGGGATTTACCCGCCGGAGAACAGATTTGGGGGTCAATTTCTCCCTGTGGGGGACGGGGACGGGGACCCGTATAATAATCGAGGCGAGGACGGGGATAGAGTTCCCCGCCCCATGGATACCCGTTATAGGAAATGACCAAAATATCCTTTATATATATATATATATATATATATATATATATATATATATATATATATATATATATATATATTAGTTTCAAACCCTCCTGGAACCTAAGCCGTCATTCACATTTCACACTCCCTCTTTTCATCCAAATCTGATGAAATTAACTTCTTGTCATCTCTAATCCACATCTTCTCCTAATGTCGTTCCGTCATCTGCCATCCACCGCCACCCTAAACCCTTCACCGTCACGCACTTGCACTCTTTTTCTCACTTAAATCGAGTTGTCGTCTTCATCGTTCATCATCCATTGTCAGCGTCTTCTCTCTTCACGCGTCCGTGAGTGTCGCCATTGTCATATTCGTCGAAGCAGTGAGGGTTGTCGTCATCGTCTTCCTCGCAGCAGTGAGGATTCTCTCAACGCCGTGTTCGTCGCAGTAGGAAGGGTTATCTTAATGCTGTCTTCGTCGCAGTAGGGAGGGTCGTCGTCACCGTTTTTATCGCAGCAGTGAAGGTCTCCGTCTTCATCGTTCTTCATATATGGTTTACTGTTATCACTGTATATGTGGATTTGTTGTTATCATTGTCTATGTTCTATGTGTGTTAATTCTATTATCAAAATTTCTGTGAATTTGCCTTATTCATTTGTGGATTTGTTGTTATCATTTGAGTATTTGCTTTCAGAGGTTCCATGGCTGTTGATAATTATCTCTATTTTTTTAATTTTTTTTCAATTTTTTGTTTTAAAAAAATATCCGCAGATACCCGAGTCCTCGGCGAATACAGGGTCCCCGTTATCTGTCGTGGGGACGGGACGGGGACGGGGACAGATAATAGAGGCGGGGGGCGGGGGGCGGGGGACATGTCTCTACCCCATGGAGACCCGTTGCCATCCCTACTCCCAATGCTTATACTAATCAAAGTTAGTCCCCCAATTTTAAAATCTATTCATGGACTATTAAAACAATCTATATATCTTTCTCTTTCTCATGTTGCATAGATCCATTGATTTTGCGAACCAGTCATTAACTAAAAAAATTAGAAATTTAAAAATTTAAATATTTAACTAAATTTCAGCTAGAATTAAACCTCTATAATAAAATAATATATTTATATTTAAAATATATTTACTTTAAAAAATCAATTTTGTACTTTATTATTTTTAAATCGGTTAACTACAAGTGAGTATAAATGAAAAGTTAGTTATAGAATTAAACAAACCTTTTAGTTCTGTTATTCTATTATTTTTCTGTTTCTGTTTCTGCTTCCCTAATTGGTACCTACTACATTGGTAGTACCTTAACCTCTGTAAATAGATAGTATAGTGTTGTATCTCAGTCCAAGAGTGTGTACAATACTCTAACTCAGTAAATAAAGTTCTGTTATGTTTTCTCTCTGGTCACAGTTTCTGCATCAATGCATGAACTAATCTTCATGCACCCTGTTCTTGCTTCAAGTTCAATTGTTAACATGGTATCCAGAGCTTGAAGATCTTGCTTTTTCCAAAATTGCTCTCTTTCTTTTTTTTTTCTCTTTCTTTTCCATTGTCTATCATTCCTTTCGTTGATTTTTTTTCTTTTCTTGGATTGAAGTGGAGCTGATTCATTCATTCATATACACTTTAGTTAGATGTAGAATTCTAGAGAGAGAGGCTCTCCTCTCTAGGTTTTAGGGTTTCTTCTTTTAATTTCTTAGATTTAGATTTAAATCTTGTTTTCATTTACATTTCCTTTTCAACCTATTGTTCCTGCACCTTTATCCTTTAATTCTACTTGTTATTTCCTTCACTTTATTGCCTTTATGTCATGCACTCTTGCTACTCTTGATCTTTATTAATGCAATTTATATTTTCATATTATTATTGCTTTCTTAAGTTGTTATTGTTCATTTCTTGCAATTAGTAGCTGTTAGATTTTATTATTATTGCAATTTTAACATGCTTTATTTTGTGCCTTCCAAGTGTTTGATAAAATGCTTGGTTGGATTTTAAAATAGATTTTTGTGTTCTTGGATTGGATTTAGTAATTCGGAGACTCTTGAATTGTCAAAGTCTCTTGTTGATTGATGATTGAAATTTGCTAGTTGGCTTGAGCTTCACTAAAGCTAATCTTTGGTTAGGATTTGTGAACTTAAGTTGATTTTGCTCACTTGACTTTCTTTCAATTGTTAGAGGTTAACTAAGTGAGAGCAAAAGGCAATTACTATCACAATTGACGATGATAATGAGGATAGGAATTCCAATTCTTAACCCTTGCTAGGACTTTTCTTAGTTGTTACTTCATTTTTTCGTTATTTACATTCCTTGTTCAACATTCAAAAATCCCAAAAATATTTTTCCACAACCAATAATAAGTACACTTTCCTACAATTCCTTTGAGAGATGACCCGAGTTTTAAACACTTCGGTTATTTTTATTGGTTTGCATTGTGACAAACATATTAAATGTTGATTGAGGTTTAATTGTCGGTTTAGATCTATACTTCGATGAAATTATTTTTGTGAAATTCTATAGCGACATTATTCCGCCGTCAAGTTTTTGGCACCATTGCCGGAGAATTACAAATGTGTGCCTTATTATTGGTTATTGTGAATATTGTGAATATGTTTGCCTTTTACTTCTTTGTTAGTTGTTGCTAATTTTAGGAGTTTATTTTCATTATTTCTTGTTAGTATTTGATTTTATTTTCTATTGCTATTATCTATTCTCATCCTTTTGGCTATGAGTGTTGTTCTAACTATGTTGTAGGAGATGGAAATTACAATGAGAACATGCATCAAGGATGGAACAATCAAAGGTGGGAGGAGCCATATGCTTATGATCAACCATCTTGGCAACAACCTCCTCCGATGCACTATGAGCAAGAACCACCCCCTTGATGTATTCCCATCCAATGGCTATGGTGGACCTCCTTATGATTATCAATAACCACCACCATATGCCTATCGACCCCCTCCTCAATATATCCCTCAACCATACTCACAAGCCCCATACCACCAAACACCTTCATATGATCCTAATCCTTACACACCACACCAACCACCATATGAGCCATACTTAGAACCACAATAATTCCAATACCTTTACTCCCAAGAACCACCTCAATATACACCACCTCCATACCCTTATCAAGATGAAACCACCTTCCTATCATGAACCCTTCCTCCCAAGCAATGAACCCTCATATCCACTCCAATCTCCAATAGATGACACCCTTGGTCTTATTCTTTAAGGGCAAAGAGAGATGCAAAGGACGACACTAGAACTCATGGCTACCTTGACCGAGGTAGTAAATAATTTAGCCTCCCTACGCTTCAACACTCAAAGTACCCCCATGGCTGCATGTGGAGAATCTAATGAGGAGCGTAGCATGAAGGAGAGATTAGAAACTCCGATGAAAAATGAGGAATGTGACTTTATATTGGAACAATTGGAGGAAGCCCTAATTGTTAAAGAGAAAGAAGTGGTTGAAGACTTACGAGATGCGAAACCTCCATGCGAATATAGAGTTGTAGAGTATTCCTCCAAGAAGCTTGAAATTGATATTGATGAGGATAGTGCACAACCTCTAAGGCATGTTCCCTATGAAGAGTTGGACGGAATAGATCAAGAGGCAAGTTCTCTTGGTGATGATGATCATGAATCAAGTCCTCCAAGTGATGAATTTGCATCCGCAAGTGAACTCTTTGAGTTTGAAGAACCTTCTCCGATGAAATTGAAAGCAACGTTGAGGTGGATTTCTGTCAACTTCCGGTTTATGACTTTAGTGACGGAGAAAAGTTGGGGGAACTTAGTGAAAAAATGATTGAAATTGAAGCATTATGTCAAGAGGTGAAAATCCTTCGAAAAGGTTGGACGGGAGTGGAATTAACTGCGTCAAGATCATTGGAGACTTCTCTACCTAGGTCACCATCTACTCCTTCATTTGAGTGGGTAAAACTTGTTTCTCTTAGCTTTATTGTCCCACTTGAGTATGATATGCTTAAAACGGATGGTCAACTTAGGAGGTTTTGTGGAATAAAGCATGAGAGAAGGATATTTAGTAGTTGGCATTGCAAATAAAGACTCATTATGGTTGAGACTTCAAGGATTAGATGCAAGGGTTGGTATAGTTCTCCATTGATTGGGTCTAGGAGGATGTCTTGGTGTTCATATGGGAATTCTATGTGCTTGACACTTAGAGGAAATTATGATGATCAACTTGAAGATGGGTGTAGAAACAAAGTTTGGGATCCCAGCATATGTAATGAGGATCAATTTTGGGAGCTCCGAGCTTGTGGAGAACTTCACTAAGGTTTGGTGCACTTGCATGGAAACTCTCGCAATCATTTGAAGTCCAAGCATTGGTGGAAGTTTGAGGATGAATTCAAGCACAAGAATCCTTAATTAGAGCCCTCCATAAGTCCAACTTAAGGACAATAAATAAAAGTACTAGGTGGGAGACACCCCACCATGGTAACATCCTTTCATTTTTCTTTTTTGTTTAAATTGGCAATAAGTTGAATTCTCATTTTTAGTTAGGTTTATTTAGTTTACGTTGTGATTTAGCTTGTTTATTAACATTTGGCATTGCTTTGGTAGCTTGTTAGTTTCTCATAAAAAAAAAAGGCACCCCACGCATGCGCGTGAGCGACGCGTACGCGTCGCTGGGATGCTGCTGCTGCTTGGTACAAAAACCAGAGAGTTGTGATGGAACCGTGCGAGTGCTGTGCGAGGAGCACGATGCACCTCCACACATACGCGTGACTGACGCGTACGTGTCATCTTCTCTTTTCTGATTCTCACGCGTACGCGTCGACTCCTCATTCTGCTATCCACGCGTGCGCGTGGAAAAACGCTTACGCGTCACTTCTCTTCTCCTGTTTCTTTCTGCTTTCTTCTCTCCTTCTTCTTTCTTTCTACCTTTCTTCTTCTTCATTCCTTTAACTATTCATTTTTATTCCATTTCATTTTCTTTTGTCTATTGCATTTGCATCCTTTCATTCATTCCATTTTAACCTTGTGCTTGTTCTTATTTTCATTTTAAAGTTTTCTATCATTCCATTGGTGTTGAATTTTGTTACTCAACTGTTGAATATTTCTTGCATTGTTTTGGTGCCTCGTGACTTGTTTCATATTGATTGGGTGATAAATTTTTTAGGTCAATGCTTAATCTCTATAGATACTTGTGTTCTTTGTGCATTGATATGAACTCACACTGTCTTTCATGACCCACTCTTTCCTATTTAAAGTTGATGCTTCCGAGTGTTATCTTCATGCCATTTACTTATGCTTAAACTTTACTCTTGCATCAAGTGTTAGTTGATATGCCATTCGTTTATATTGCTTTCTCACTTACATGTTGTAGCCACCACGTAGTTGAGAACCCCACTTTTATTCGGTATTAGCCACCACCCATATTTTATTTGCTTTGATATTTTGGACTTAATCTTCCATCTTTTCTCCCCTTTCAGGCTGGACACCAAGAAAGGAAAGGAAAAGCTTCTGAATGGGGCGACAAACAAGTTCCTCCGCACAATCCTTCGAAGGAGCTCATCAGTTGTAGCAACCCCCCTAATCCACTTTGCTCTTCTTTGCATGCACCGAGGACGATGAAATATTTAAGTGTGGGGAGGTCGAGACCGACTTTCGTGGGTAACTACTTCCTTCTCCAACACCAATTCTTAATCTTCTTTGTTAGTTAGTTGTTGCATTGCATGATATGTTGCGTGATATGTTGCATGTGTAGTTAGTTGCTTGCATTTAAGTACTGTTTGGTTGAAGTGATGATTTCTTTTCCAAGAAACTATTTTAGAGCATCTCACTAATTTGAATTAAAATTTTTGAGCTTGCTTGAAGAAATTTGTTTTGGAACATAGTTTTAGAGCTAGAACACACAAACCTAGTGAGATTTTGAGCCTATTTGATTGGTTGTGTAACACCCTACCATACAAAGTCTTATGCTTAAGTCATAATTCAGAGATGGCAAGGTATTACGACCTCTAAAACAAAAATTTAGTACGTATAGTAGTATGAATAATTGATTATAACTAGGAGCCTTTGTAGAAAAAGGGGTAAACGAAAACCGTAACTCGAACGCGCAACACTCCGATCGATAACGTAACGAGCAAAGGATAAGCTAACGCAAGATCATATATATAAAGAGTGTCAAAAACGGGAATATCAAGACTCAAAATCCGGCTGCGAAGATAACCGGTCCGAGCATAATAATATATACATATAATAAAATAAGGAAACCCCAAAGGAAACCCAAAGGGACACAAATACATACAACCTATTCTCCAAAATCCCCTCTAGAAGGAGTCATCACAGTTTGTATTATTTAATGGAGATAAAAGTATCTAAACAAGATATATAAACCAAAACAGAGTCCCGAGAACAAAGGATCTTCGCTAATCCAGAAGTCTCCAGCATGCCTCAACGAGAAGCCTCGCGTCCTGCATCTGAAAACCACAAAATCCGCATGGGTGAGAACCAGAGGTCCCCAGCACGGTAACAGCTTCCACATATATAATACATAATAATAGAGGAAAGCCAAAGGCAATCCTAGAACTTCCTCCAGATAATATCAAAGCTTATAAACAAGCTAAACTATATAAGGGTATCTGACTAAAGATTCTTCAGTCTAACTAATACTTCCCTTTCCAATTCCTTCAAACCTCCCAACCACCAGCAGGAGTATATTATAGCAAACACAGTTATATCAGACAAAGAATATACAAATAGGAGCAGTTAAGACATTTAGACAATTAGCAAGTAATATGCAGTCAAATAGGCAATCTCAAACAATTCACATAGTATGCATATGATGAATGCCTGTCCCTAGTGGCTGATGATATCATCTGTCGGTTATAGAGCCAACCCGACAAGTCCTGGTAGCTAACCATTGGACTGTCCCTCTGTCGCGCATCCCCAACTCGAGTTATACTCGTTATAAACTTGATCATAAACATGATCCATATCCATCACCCTCACTGGTGAATATTTCGGGGGCGAGCTCATCCGGGTCTTTCACAGTGCCCGGCCACACTTACGACATAGGGTCAACAGAGTCTCGAGCCTCCACCTGGAGCACGTGGTGGCTAGCCACTGCTTCCTCCCAGGGATCTCGTGCCTCTGATAGTGGAAGTGCAAATCTCAATTATCAATAATTCAGCATAAGCATGCATGAATTCTCATCCATGGATCAACATCCATATCAGCCATCCGGCTCACGGTTCAGTCCAGAACCAGCCAATATTCATATTATACACAGCCTTTCCGGCTCACGGTTAAATCCATAACCAGTCGTTTCATTAGCAATTATAGCCTTTCGGCCCATGGCTTAACAAGCACTTCCACCACCATCCTCCGCATCTCACATAATCATCTTGATCCTCATTGATCATTCATTTTTCCCTTGCTTCACTCGCAAGTTACCTCATTCACTAGCCCCTTTTTAATAGCTAGGCATGTCATAATGATTTAAGACATAAATGGTGAGATCGGAGGCTTAGAAGTATGAGATTTGGCTTTTAAAACTCAAAAATCAACTTTGGGATGAAAACAGGGCCACGCGTACGCGCACTCCACGCGCACGCGTGGATGGCGCTTTCTCGAAGAACGGCGCGTACGCACCAAGTGCGCCTATGCGCGAGGGGTCATTCTGCTAAAAATTTTCTAAGTTAAAAGCTGCAGAATTTACAGATTCAAACCCCAATCTTCCGACGGACATAACTTCCTCATTTTAAATCGTTTTTCACTCGTTCTTCGAACGGCATGGACATCCCGGATCCAATTTCATTTCTAAACAGATTTGGCACAAATCAGAGATCCGTAGTCCAAGTTATGTCCCGTCAAAGTATGCCCAAAAACCATGTTTTCATACAAAACCACAAGGTGCCATTTTCAAAACAAGCCACTTTCAACTCTTTTCAAAATCAATCAAACATGCCAATTTCAATCCTTCTCTTTGAAATCATTCAAAATGTACCAAAATCAACAACAAGCCATCCTCAACTCACACATTGACACTTTACCAAGGTTTCCAAAACCACATCCAACCATTTTAACACTTCTCAATCAAATGGCTAAAGGACAAACACAATATCATGTCATACATCCTTCCTCATCCCAATTTCCAATAATACCATTTCCAATTAACCATCATTATACATAATCAACATCATACTCACCATCAACATGGTACCACCCATCAATTCAACCTCAATCATCCATCAAGCATATATCACAACACGCATTTCTCATATTTCACACAATCAAGGCATCAATATTCATAATCACATATATGAACACATCATATATTTCAACCATTCAACAACACCAACAATTCAATGCCTATCTTAGGGCCTCTAGCCTAAGTATTTCCTACCACATTACATATTAGATACGGGAAACTAAAACCATACCTTAGCCGATTCCCCAAGCTCAACCGGAGCACTTCCAAACCACTTGTCCACAAGCTCTCAAGGTATCAACACCTCCAAGAACAGATTTTATCACACAAAACCCTCTTCCAAGCTTTCCAAAATCACCAATCAAGCTCCAATATTCACATATACACAACCTAAGCCACAATCATCATACCCATACACAACATCTCAAAACCCAAACATCATAGAACAACAAAATCACACTAGGGTTGAGAATCTTACCACACCCAAGGTCCAAGGAGACAACATTAACCTTCTCCTTCAAGAGAGTTGGGTCCTATAACATCAAAGAACCCAAAATCTCAACATTTTACCCATGAAACTCGAAAATAAGGGCTGGAATTTCGAACAGAAACACGTGGCTTACCTCAAGATTAGTTGTATGGGTTTTGTAGAGCTCTCCGCGGTGAACGCGTGGCCGCAAACGGAGCGGCAATCGGAGCTCTAGATCAAAAGTTATGGTGGTTTGAAGATCAAGTGAGAGAAAGAACTTGAGAGAGTGTTCTTCCTCCCCTCTCTTCAATTTCAGCGTGTTTGAGTGTGTTGTGAGGAGAGAGAGTGCTGAAAACTAGGGTTTTGGTTTAGTTATGTTGGGCCAAGGGCCCACTTTGGGTCCGGTTGGCCCGGTTTGGCCCGTTCGGTCCAATCTTGGTCCGATTTCTATAAAATTGGTACCGAAATTCTCGTCTCAATTTCCTCTATCACATTTAGCCATAAAAATAACATTTTTGGCTTTCTAGAATAAATTCTCATTTATGGGTTAATTAGCCGTTAATTAACTGGGTCTTACATTCTACCCACCTAATTGGGAATTTTGCCCACAAAATTCAAATGCAATTACCTGAGAATAAGTGCGGATAATCCGTTCGCATCTCCGACTCAAGTTCCCAAGTGTGTTCCTCAACACCGCCTCGACTCCAAGCCACTTTGACTAATGAAACCTCTTTTCCACGCAACCGTTTGATACTAGTATCATCAATTCTGACTGGAGCCACTGGAAGCGTCAAATCTTCTCTTAACTGAACCGATTCGGGTTCTAACACATGGCTAGCATCAGGAGTGTACTTTCGAAGCTGCGACACGTGAAATACGTCGTGCAGGTTTGAAAGATGGGGTGGTAAAGCCACCCGATACGCCACTGGCCCAATCCTCTCCAAGGTCTGAAATGGACCAATGTATCGAGGATTCAACTTCTTTTCTTTAATCGCTCTACCTACTCCTGTGGTCGGAGTAACTTTCAGGAAAACATGATCTCCTGCCTCAAATTCTAAGGGCTTCCGCCTTTGATCGGCGTAACTCTTTTGACGACTCTGCGCCGTAAGCATCCTATCTCGGATCTTCTTGACTTGTTCAGTGGTCTCAGCTATCATTTCCGGCCCCAACAAGCCTTTCTCTCCAGCTTCATACCAACATAGTGGAGATTGACATTTTCTCCCATACAAAGCCTCATACGGAGCCATTCCGATGCTCGCATGGTAACTATTATTGTATGCAAACTCTACTAACGGCATATACCGATCCCAACTCGCTGGTTGGTCCAAAACACAAGCTCTCAACATATCCTCTAGTGTTTGGATCGTCCTCTCGGATTGACCATCTGTTTGAGGATGGTACGCTGTACTCAAGCTTAATCGAGTTCCAAAAGCTTTCTGAAATGCACCCCAGAACCTCGAAGTGAAACGAGGATCTCTATCAGAGATTATAGTAGCAGGTACACCATGGAGTCTCACAATCTCCTTTATGTATAACCGAGCTAGCTCCTCAAGGGTGTAAGTCATCCGAACGGGTAAAAAGTGAGCTGACTTCGTCAGTCGGTCCAGATCACCCAGATAGCATCAAAACCATCCCTAGTCCTTGGCAATCCCGACACAAAGTCCATTGCAATACTTTCCCACTTCCATTGCGGAACCTCTAAGGGTTGCAACATCCCGGAAGGTCTTTGATGTTCAATCTTTACCTTTTGACAAGTTAAGCACTTTGAAACATATTCCGCCACATCATTCTTCATACCCGGCCACCAAAACATCGCCTTTAAATCATGGTACATCTTAGTACTTCCCGGGTGAATGGAGAATCCGCTTTTATGTGCCTCCTTTAAGATATCTTGCCTCAAAGTGCCAACATCCGGCACCATGATCCTACCCTTGAATCTCCATAACCCATCTTTCTCTTCCGACACTCTCCACTGTTTTCCTTGCTCGATAGCCGGTAACACCTTCCATAACGCTTCATCATTTTCATGAGCCTTTAGGAGTTCGGACTTAAAGTCGCTCGAGATTTCTAATCGGCTCAAACACAAGGTTCCAGATACTTCTCGAGCACCAATTTTTAGACTCTCGAATCCCTTGAGCAACTTCTCCTCTTGAAGCATCATCCAAGATGCATATAACGACTTTCGACTTAACGCATCCGCCACTATATTCGCCTTTCCAGGATGGTAATTTAACTCAAAGTCGTAGTCCTTCAACAATTCCATCCACCTTCTCTGCCTCATATTAAGCTCTTTCTGATCAAAGAGATACTTCAAGCTCTTATGATCAGAGAAAACTTGGAACTTAACCCCATAGAGATAATGCCTCCACACCTTCAAGGCAAACACAACCGCAGCGAGTTCCAAATCGTGCGTAGGGTAACTAACTTCATGAGGTCTCAACTGTCGTGAGGCATACGCCACCACATTATGGTGCTGCATCAGCACGCACCCTAGGCCCTTTAACGATGCATCACAGTACACCTCAAAAGGCTCGTTCGGCTCAGGTAACACTAACACATGTGCAGTGGTCAACTTTTTCTTCAATGTCTGAAAGCTCTCCTCGCACTCAGGAGTCCAAACAAACGGAGTGTCTTTGCGAGTTAACTTTGTCAACGGCAAAGCTAATTGCGAAAAGCCTTTGATGAACCTTCGGTAATAGCCAGCTAAACCCAGAAAACTCCTTATCTCAGTTACTGTGGTTGGTTGCTTCCATTCCATCACAGCCTCCACCTTAGTTGGATCTACGGCTATTCCCCTCTTACTCACCACGTGACCCAAAAACTTTACCTCATCCTTCCAAAACTCACACTTAGACAATTTCGCATAGAGTTTCTTCTCCTTTAAAATTTGCAACACGGTTCGCAAGTGTTCCGCATGCTCTTCTTCGGTCTTGGAGTAAATCAGTATGTCGTCAATGAAGACAACAACGAATTTATCCAGAAACGGACGGAATACTCTATTCATGTAATCCATAAACACTGCAGGAGCATTCGTCAACCCAAAAGACATCATAGTATACTCGTAATGACCATAACGAGTCCTGAAAGCGGTCTTAGGGATATCCTCACCCCTTACCCTTATTTGGTGATAACCGGATCGCAAATCGATCTTAGAGAAAACCCCAGCTCCTTGTAACTGATCCATGAGATCATCAATCCTTGGCAATGGGTACTTATTCTTTATAGTGACCTTGTTCAGCTACCTGTAATCCACACAGAGCTGCATACTTCCATCTTTTTTCTTTACCAGTAACACTGGAGCACCCCACGGGGAAACACTTGGTCGGATAAAGTTCTTACCCAACAATTCCTCTAACTGAGACTTTAGCTCGGCCATCTCTAACGGTGACATCCTATAAGGAGCACTTGAGATTGGTCCCGCCCCAGGCACCAACTCAATAGCAAACTCGACCTCTCGGTTAGGTGGAAATTCCTCAATATCATCGGGAAACACTTCCGGAAACTCACACACCACCGGAATCTGATCCAACTTTTGATCATCACCCGAAACACCAGCGGTTAACAACAGGATACCCTGACATTCGATTCCAGAACAGTTCACCATCATCGAATTCAAGTAATAATTATTCACCACGACCGGCCCTTCTGTATCTTCCGGCATAAAGTACACCAACTTTGTAGAACAATCAAGCAGGACATGGTTCTCAGATAACCAGTCCAATCCCAAGATAAGATCAAGACCGATCATCGGTAAGCAGATTAAATTATGGACAAAATCACGCTGCTTGAACCTGAACGAAACTTTCGGGCATCCTAGCCTAGTTACCATGGCCTCATGGGTAGCATTATACACTTTTAAGTCATAACCTAAGGTTACGATCTTCAATCTTAACTCATGGGCTTTCTCAAATGCAATAAATGAATGTGATGCTCCCGAATCAAATAAAGCATTTAAAGTTTGACCAGCCATTTCACAGTTACCTCGAATGAGTGTCTCGGATCCCTCTGCACCCACAGCTGAGGTGGTGAACACCCGACCCGTCTGTTGTGCTTTCCCAGCACCTTGCTTTTGCTTCTCTGGACAACTTGTGGCTTTATGCCCCGCTTTTCCACAATTGTAGCACAAACCCCATCCGGCTTTGCATGGTGCTCCCGGATGGTGACTTCCACACCTAGTACAAGCTTGATCATTCTGAGGCTGCTTCCCAAACCTTTTCCATTGGGAGTTGTTGTTGTTGGGCCTCCTAAAAGAACCTCCCCTCTTGAAGGGCGGACCTCTAGGTGCAAAGCTCTTCCCTCGATTTTGTGAAAATGATCCTTTGTGACTCCCTTTCTCAGTGGCTGCCCTCTTCACACACTCTTCAGCAACCCTACACTTGTTCACCAACTCGGAGAAAGTCCTAATCTCCATTGACCCCACCGAACCGAAAATATCACTCCGGAGTCCTCCTTCGTACTTAACACACTTCCATTCCTCATATTCCACCGGAGTCCCTTGACACATACGAGAGAATCTGAACAGCTCCTCAAACTTGTCAGTATACTCAGATACGGACATAGTACCCTGCTTCAGCTACAATAATTCAAGCTCCTTGGCCGTCCTAGCAGAAGTCGGAAAGTACTTCTTATAGAACTCCTCTTGGAAGACATCCCAGGTGATATAATCATCACCCTGCTGCAGAAGGCGTCGGATTCCTTGCCACCAATGCGACGCTTCCCCAGTGAGCAAATAGGTAGCGAACTCTACACGCTGCCTTTCAGGCACCACCTGCGCTTGCAATGCTCGTTCCATGGCCTGAAACCATGTATCGGCTTCAGTCGGGCTAGTAGTTCCCTTGAACTTCGGTGGATTAACCTTCAAAAAGTTCGCCAGTGTCATCGGACCCTAAACTCCACCTCCGTCATTACCATGGTTGTTCATCTGTTGACCAAGAGCCTCAGCAGTGGCTTGCATAGCAGCAGCCATGTTCTCTAACGCAGTCATAAAGTTCACCGGATCATTAGGGTTAGTCTCCGACACACGAGTATTAGTACGACCTCTCTCACGACCTCTACCGCGTCCACGAGGCGCCATTTGGTTCCTATACACACCAAACAATCGATATTAAGTTGATCAGTCTCAATATCGGAAGTTCAGTGCTTCAAAGTCCCAAATGCATGCTCATGAACGTTTATGCCAATTATATCAAGCAGATATACTAGTAGCACATAACACACACACAAAGAATGCACAGAAGCATAGTCAGTCCATTCCTCAGGCTCTACAGGAACGAACTGCTCTGATACCATAATGTAACACCCTACCATACAAAGTCTTATGCTTAAGTCATAATTCAGAGATGGCAAGGTATTACGACCTCTAAAACAAAAATTTAGTACGTATAGTAGTATGAATAATTGATTATAACTAGGAGCCTTTGTAGAAAAAGGGGTAAACGAAAACCGTAACTCGAACGCGCAACACTCCGATCGATAACGTAACGAGCAAAGGATAAGCTAACGCAAGATCATATATATAAAGAGTGTCAAAAACGGGAATATCAAGACTCAAAATCCGGCTGCGAAGATAACCGGTCCGAGCATAATAATATATACATATAATAAAATAAGGAAACCCCAAAGGAAACCCAAAGGGACACAAATACATACAACCTATTCTCCAAAATTCCCTCTAGAAGGAGTCATCACAGTTTGTATTATTTAATGGAGATAAAAGTATCTAAACAAGATATATAAACCAAAACAGAGTCCCGAGAACAAAGGATCTTCGCTAATCCAGAAGTCTCCAGCATGCCTCAACGAGAAGCCTCGCGTCCTGCATCTGAAAACCACAAAATCCGCATGGGTGAGAACCAGAGGTCCCCAGCACGGTAACAGCTTCCACATATATAATACATAATAATAGAGGAAAGCCAAAGGCAATCCTAGAACTTCCTCCAGATAATATCAAAGCTTATAAACAAGCTAAACTATATAAGGGTATCTGACTAAAGATTCTTCAGTCTAACTAATACTTCCCTTTCCAATTCCTTCAAACCTCCCAACCACCAGCAGGAGTATATTATAGCAAACACAGTTATATCAGACAAAGAATATACAAATAGGAGCAGTTAAGACATTTAGACAATTAGCAAGTAATATGCAGTCAAATAGGCAATCTCAAACAATTCACATAGTATGCATATGATGAATGCCTGTCCCTAGTGGCTGATGATATCATCTGTCGGTTATAGAGCCAACCCGACAAGTCCTGGTAGCTAACCATTGGACTGTCCCTCTGTCGCGCATCCCCAACTCGAGTTATACTCGTTATAAACTTGATCATAAACATGATCCATATCCATCACCCTCACTGGTGAATATTTCGGGGGCGAGCTCATCCGGGTCTTTCACAGTGCCCGGCCACACTTACGACATAGGGTCAACAGAGTCTCGAGCCTCCACCTGGAGCACGTGGTGGCTAGCCACTGCTTCCTCCCAGGGATCTCGTGCCTCTGATAGTGGAAGTGCAAATCTCAATTATCAATAATTCAGCATAAGCATGCATGAATTCTCATCCATGGATCAACATCCATATCAGCCATCCGGCTCACGGTTCAGTCCAGAACCAGCCAATATTCATATTATACACAGCCTTTCCGGCTCACGGTTAAATCCATAACCAGTCGTTTCATTAGCAATTATAGCCTTTCGGCCCATGGCTTAACAAGCACTTCCACCACCATCCTCCGCATCTCACATAATCATCTTGATCCTCATTGATCATTCATTTTTCCCTTGCTTCACTCGCAAGTTACCTCATTCACTAGCCCCTTTTTAATAGCTAGGCATGTCATAATGATTTAAGACATAAATGGTGAGATCGGAGGCTTAGAAGTATGAGATTTGGCTTTTAAAACTCAAAAATCAACTTTGGGATGAAAACAGGGCCACGCGTACGCGCACTCCACGCGCACGCGTGGATGGCGCTTTCTCGAAGAACGGCGCGTACGCACCAAGTGCGCCTATGCGCGAGGGGTCATTCTGCTAAAAATTTTCTAAGTTAAAAGCTGCAGAATTTACAGATTCAAACCCCAATCTTCCGACGGACATAACTTCCTCATTTTAAATCGTTTTTCACTCGTTCTTCGAACGGCATGGACATCCCGGATCCAATTTCATTTCTAAACAGATTTGGCACAAATCAGAGATCCGTAGTCCAAGTTATGTCCCGTCAAAGTATGCCCAAAAACCATGTTTTCATACAAAACCACAAGGTGCCATTTTCAAAACAAGCCACTTTCAACTCTTTTCAAAATCAATCAAACATGCCAATTTCAATCCTTCTCTTTGAAATCATTCAAAATGTACCAAAATCAACAACAAGCCATCCTCAACTCACACATTGACACTTTACCAAGGTTTCCAAAACCACATCCAACCATTTTAACACTTCTCAATCAAATGGCTAAAGGACAAACACAATATCATGTCATACATCCTTCCTCATCCCAATTTCCAATAATACCATTTCCAATTAACCATCATTATACATAATCAACATCATACTCACCATCAACATGGTACCACCCATCAATTCAACCTCAATCATCCATCAAGCATATATCACAACACGCATTTCTCATATTTCACACAATCAAGGCATCAATATTCATAATCACATATATGAACACATCATATATTTCAACCATTCAACAACACCAACAATTCAATGCCTATCTTAGGGCCTCTAGCCTAAGTATTTCCTACCACATTACATATTAGATACGGGAAACTAAAACCATACCTTAGCCGATTCCCCAAGCTCAACCGGAGCACTTCCAAACCACTTGTCCACAAGCTCTCAAGGTATCAACACCTCCAAGAACAGATTTTATCACACAAAACCCTCTTCCAAGCTTTCCAAAATCACCAATCAAGCTCCAATATTCACATATACACAACCTAAGCCACAATCATCATACCCATACACAACATCTCAAAACCCAAACATCATAGAACAACAAAATCACACTAGGGTTGAGAATCTTACCACACCCAAGGTCCAAGGAGACAACATTAACCTTCTCCTTCAAGAGAGTTGGGTCCTATAACATCAAAGAACCCAAAATCTCAACATTTTACCCATGAAACTCGAAAATAAGGGCTGGAATTTCGAACAGAAACACGTGGCTTACCTCAAGATTAGTTGTATGGGTTTTGTAGAGCTCTCCGCGGTGAACGCGTGGCCGCAAACGGAGCGGCAATCGGAGCTCTAGATCAAAAGTTATGGTGGTTTGAAGATCAAGTGAGAGAAAGAACTTGAGAGAGTGTTCTTCCTCCCCTCTCTTCAATTTCAGCGTGTTTGAGTGTGTTGTGAGGAGAGAGAGTGCTGAAAACTAGGGTTTTGGTTTAGTTATGTTGGGCCAAGGGCCCACTTTGGGTCCGGTTGGCCCGGTTTGGCCCGTTCGGTCCAATCTTGGTCCGATTTCTATAAAATTGGTACCGAAATTCTCGTCTCAATTTCCTCTATCACATTTAGCCATAAAAATAACATTTTTGGCTTTCTAGAATAAATTCTCATTTATGGGTTAATTAGCCGTTAATTAACTGGGTCTTACAGGTTGCATCTTATCAACCAATATTTTATTTTGGTGTGTGTTGTTCTCTCTAAGATTGTGATCTTTGTCTTGCTTGATTCTATATGTCCATTGTTTGATGTATTCATGCACTTATGTGATTGAGACCTTTGTTTCACAAAGCTCACATACCCATATGGCCTTACCATTTCATCATCCTTTGCAAACCAATGTTGAGCCTATTTTACCCCATTTGTTCTCTATTTTAGCACATCATTAACTCTAAGCGGAAAATAATAAGTGTCTTTAATTTGAATCCTTGGTTAGCTTGGACTAGTGAGAGTGTGCATAATTTAAGTGTGGGAAAATTGGGTTTGGGAACGTTTAGTTTGGAAATTGGGTATTATATATTTTTGTGAAAATGTGAAAAAGGTAGTTGAGCACATGTTCATGCATTCAATACCTTAATCATATGCATTGAGAAAAACAAAAGAAAAAAAAAACCAAAAACAAAAGAAAGATAAAAAGAAGAAAGCAATAAAAAGGACAAAATGCCCCAAAGTAAGTGGTGATAGCAATGCATATGTATTATACTCAAATTTGGGATGCATGAATATGTGGCAAAAGATAGTCAATGGGTAGTTAGGTTTTGCTTTGTAATTACATGGAGTGTCATAGGTTAGGTGGGAAGTTTAGGTTAATCAAGGATTTGGATTTTAGTCCACTTAACGAAATACATTCCTACCTTGGCCTTTACCCCATTACAACCCATGAAAAGACCTCTTAATATGTGTATTCATGCATTAAATTTTTGTTGATTAAGAAGAGAAAGGCTTAGAAAGCAAGATTTATAAAGAATTGAAAGAATCAACCCGAAAACACTTGAGCGATTAGAGCGGATACACTTCTAGTGAGGGTTCGATGCTCAATTCTTTGTTCCCAGCTTTCACGAGCTTTCTTCTTGTAAGTATGTTTGTACTTCATTTTGTGATTTGAATTAGTGTAATTATTTAATCATCATATTATTTTAGCCCTACATGTTCATATATGTTCTTGGAGGTTGATTCATTTTTAACCAAGTAGGTAAAAGCATTTTGCATTTAGTTGCATATAGATAGGTTGCATTTAATAAATCCTACCATCCCTCTTCACCCCTTTATAGATTCTCTTGAGCTTAGCATGAGGACATGCTAATGTTTAAGTGTGAGGAGATTGATAAACCACTATTTAATGGTATATTTTGGATTGAATTGAGTGGATTTTATCAACTATTCTCACACTTATTCATGTAAATTGCATGTTTTTAAGTTTTCTTCCTAATTTTGTGCTATGATTGAAAACATGCTTCCTAGGCCTTAAAATTGCTAATTTTTAATCCTCTTTTATTACCATTCGATACTGTGATATGTGCGTTAAGTAATTTCAGGGTTTATAAGGCAGGAATGGCTTAGAGGATGCAAAGGAAGCATGCAAAAGTGGAAGGAACACAAAGAATTGAAGATTTGAGAAGCTAGTACCGACGCGTACGCATGGCTGAGGCGTGCACGTGACCAAGTGCGTCATCTACTATGCGTACGTGTGACCTTGCGTATAGTTAAACGACGCGTACGCGTGACGAGCGTCACGTGCTGCACTAAAGTGAATAGGCTGGGGGCGATTTCAGAGCTCATTTCTGGCCCAGTTTTGAGCCCAGTACGCAGATTACAGGCTGGAAAGTAGAGCTGATTCATTCATTCATACACACTTTAGTTAGATGTAGAATTCTAGAGAGAGAGGCTCTCCCCTCTCTCTAGGTTTTAGGGTTTCTTCTTTCAATTTCTTCTTAGATTTAGATTTAATTCTTGTTTTCATTTACATTTTCTTGCAACCTATTGTTCCTGCACCTTTGTCCTTTAATTCTACTTGTTATTTCCTTCATTTTGTTGCCTTTATGTTATGCACTTTTGCTACTCTTGATCTTTATTAATGCAATTTATATTTTCATGTTATTATTGCTTTTTTTAGTTGTTATTGTTCATTTCTTGCAATTGGTAGCTATTAGATTTTATTATTGTTGCAATTTAACATGTTTTAAAATAGATTTTTGTGTTCTTGGCTTGGATTTAGTAATTCAGAGACTCTTGAATTGTCAAAGTCTCTTGTTGATTGGTGATTGAAATTTGCTAGTTGGCTTGATCTTCACTAAAGCTAATCTTTGGTTAGGATTTGTGAACTTAAGTTGATTTTGCTCACTTGACTTTCCTTCAATAGTTAGAGGTTAACTAAGTGAGAGCAAAAGGCAATTACCATCACAATTGACGATGATAATGAGGATAGGAATTCTAATTCTTAACCCTTGCTAGGACTTTTCTTAATTGTTATTTCATTTTCTCGTTATTTACATTCCTTATTCAACATTCAAAAAATCCCAAAAATATTTTCCCACAACCAATAATAAGTACACTTCCCTGCAATTTCTTTAAGAGACGGCCCGAGATTTAAATACTTCGGTTATTTTTATTGGTTTGCATTGGAAAAACATATTAAACATTGATTGAGGTTTAATTGTCGGTTTAGATCTATACTTTGACGAAATTATTTTTGTCAATTTTATACCGACATTATTCCTCCGTCACTAATCTAGCACAAACACAACCTCAGCTTACCTTTCCATCTGTAGGAGTTCCTAGTCTCGACGATGAAGTGGTGGAAGGTTTGAAAGAGGAGTTCGTTCTTTAAATTAGGGCAATCGACCTCAGTGCCAACTTTATGGTTGCCTAGATCATGTGGTTCAAACCTATTTCCATATATTTGACCCTAATTTTCAAGCCTATGAAACTAGTTTCCCTTCACAACAGCCTGTGTATCCTTACTCTAACAACCAACCACCGCCACCATCATCACAATTTCATCAACGACGAGCTTACTTCTCCAACCCTATCCTAATCAAGAATCTGTGTGGTTCCTAGATTCGGGAGCAAGCCACCATGTGACAAAAGATTCCTTCATTTTACAGAATTCAACCCCTTCAACTCCAAATTTTGATCAATTGTTTGTAGGTAATGGCCAAGGTGCAAAAATTTTTGCTCACAGACAATCTATTTTTTGTGATAAAAATTGTAAAATCAAGTTTTAATTAAACAAATTACTTCATGTTCCTCAAATTATATAGAATTTATTAAGTGGCTCCCAATTTGCTTTAGACAATCAGGTATAGAATTCTGACCTTATGATTGTATTGTCCGTGACCAGAATTTTCGAGAAGTTCTTCTCTAAGGCAAAGCTAAAAATGGAATATACTCCTTTAATAATCTATTTGTTCCTATTTTTGATAGACCTTTAGTACGTAGTTCTTTGAATAATTCAATTCTTTGTAGTACAAATAGTACAGAACCCCCTGCTAAGACAACATTTGTAGCCCAAAACAATAAGAATGTAATCATTGACCTTTGGCATAAATGTTTGGGTCACAGTTCAATGCAAATTGTCATTCTGTTTTGAAAATGTGTGGTATTTCTGCTCTATTTGATTCTAATCTTGTACAAATATGTGAACACTGCACTATGGGTAACATGCATCAATTGTCTTTTGCTAAATCTAAATCTGTTTATACTGCACCTTTAGATTTAGTTTTTGTTGATATTTGGAAACCAGCCGCTTTGCTTTCTAGGAATGGATATAGGTACTATTATATCATTTGCTGATACTCATACGAAATGCATTACTATTTTTTTGCTAAGTCATGAATCACAATCTTTACAAGCCTTGAAAAACTACAAGGTTTTTATGGAAACACAATCTCGACTAAAGCTTAAAGCTCTACAATCTGATGGAGGTATGGAATTTAGGTCCCAATATTTCACTCAATTCTTAATTGAACATGGTATTATGCATAAAATGTTATGTCCTCACACACATCAGCAACAACGCAGTATGGAAAGATGACACAGGCATATCATAGAAATATGACTATCACTATTAACTACTGCTGCATTACCAATGCAGTTTTAGGAATATTCATTCACTTCTACAGTGTTTATTATTAATAGACTACCTAGTTCTACCTTAAAGAATATATCCTCTTTTGAAACTTTATTTGATAAACTACCAGATTACCAGAATTTATAAATTTTTGGGTGTGCTTGTTTGTCCTATTTAAGACTATATAACAAAGTTAAGTTTGATTTTAAATCAGAAACATGCTTATTTCTTGGCTATGACAATAACTATAAGGGATACAAGTGTATGACAAAAGATGGTAAAATTCACTTCTCTCGACATGTTATATTTGATGAAACTGATTTTCTATATCTTTTTCTTTTCAATAATAAAACCACAGCAGCAGATACTGATATTTCTAACACCTCCCCAAGATTCACTTTTAGCACTTTATCCACATTACAACCCCCTCTTCCTGATCATAATAGACCTTCCTATACTATACCTCCTACAGCAATTCAGGACTCTTCCACATCACCTACCACCCTTGAATCACAATCCTTTGATGTTAACTTTGCTAATACCAGTACCAGACAGCATTCTCCTATTCCAATTTCTGGCCTTGAAGTGTATTTACCCTTTGACCATACTACCAGTACTGCTAATACCACATCTATCAATACTCATAAGATGTTGACAAGATCAAAAACCAAAAAATCAAAGACCTCAAGCTCTAGCTACTACCATTGCAGAATCTTATGATTTGATTAATAACACTCCCAAGAATATTAAGCAAGCTCTTTAGTGCTCACACTGGAAGACTGTTATGGATGCTGAAATTCAAGCTTTAACAAGATATAAAACTTGGGATCTAGTTGACTTACCTGTTGACAAAACCATTATAGGTTCCAAATGGGTTTTTGCAATCAAAAGGGACCCTTCAGGTAACATTATCAAGTATAAAGCTAGGGTAATTTCCAAGAGTTTTTTGCAGGTTTAAGGCATCGATTATGGTCAGATATACAGTCCAATGGTGAGATCAATTACAGTAAGGATTCTACTTACTATTGCTTTATCTCTTGGATGGACCTTAAGGCAGTTCGATTTTGATAATGCCTTCCTTAATGGCATTCTTGAGGAAGAGGTATACATGTCTTCACCAGGCTATCCAGTTGGTAACACATCATAGGTTTGCAAACTAAATAAATCAATTTATGGTTTGAAGTAAGCTCCAAGAGCTTGGTTCAATACATTGACTGCAACTCTATCAAAAATTCAGATTTTCTAGGACCAAAAGTGATATTTTCCTTTTTGTGAAACACACTCCTACTTTCACAACCTTTCTTTTGGCATATGTAGATGATATTGTTGTCACGATAGTGACAGTGATAAAGCAGCTAAACTAATTTCTTGTTTAAATAATATCTTTCTACTAAAAGATCTTGGTAAACTTAGCTACTTTCTAAGGTTAGAATTTTTGTATCTAACATATGGATCTATTATAGTCTCTCAACAAAAGTATGCTAGAGACCTGCTCCGAAAAGCTGAGAAGGAAGCTAAAAATTCAATCCCAACCCCAATGGTTTCAACTCTTAAACTCACATCCAGTAGTGCTGATCATTTTCAAAATCTAACCCAGTATAGAGAAATTGTGGAATCTCTGCAATACTTGACTATTTCTAGACCAGACCTTACTTTCTCGGTCAACAAAGTCTCTCAATATATGCATGCACCAATTGAACATTGGAAGGCTGTGAAACAAATTCTAAGATATGTGGCAGGTATAGTATCAACAGGCATTCAATTTCAGAAATGTACTAATTCCAGATTGCTTGCTTTTACAGATTCGGATTGGGAAGGGGATTTAGAAGATAGAAAATCAATTACTGGCTACTATACTTAGGAAGCAATCTTGTGTCATGGAGAAGCAATAAGCAAGCCAAGGTTAGCCGCAGTAGAATACAGGAGCATGGCAGCAACTCAGTCAGAATTGATATCTATCCAACAACTCTTAAAGGAACTTAGAGCTCAACAACCAATAGCACCAACAATATACTGTGATAATCAAAGCGCTTGTTCATTGGCTGCTAATCCAATACTTCACACAAGATGCAAACATATGGAAATTGACCTGCACTGTCTCAAGGAAATGGTGAATTGAAAAGAGCTTTATGTCCTTCATATACCCTCCATAGATCAAATTGGTGACATTTTCACTGAACCACTTTTAGCACCCTTATTCCACAAGTTTAGAGACAAATTTAGAGTGGTTCTTCAACCCACTACTATGTTTGAGGGGGGCTATAATTGAGTATAAATAGAAAGTTATAGAATTAAACTAACCTTTCAATTCTGTTATTCTGTTATTTTTCTATTTCTGTTTCTGCTTCCCTGATTGGTACCTATTACACTGCTAGTACATGTATCCTCTATATATAAGTAATGTTGCATCTCAGTCTAAAAATGTGTACAATACTCTAACTCAGTGAATAAAGTTCTATTCTCTTTTCTCTCTAGTCACAGTTTTTGCACCAATGCATAAACTAATCTTCATGCACCCAGTTCTTGCTTCAAGTTCAATTGTTAACGTAACTACTAAAATGTCACACTGATTTGACTAATTAACTTATTCTTTGAATGGTTTGCTAACTGATTCTCAATTAACTAGATTGAACCGTTAATTCAATCAAATTCTCAAAACCATGCCAAATAAGTTAAATGCAAAAAGTGTTGTAACATAAATAAATAAGAAAGAAAAATAGATATAAAATAAAGAAGCGTAAATAGATAACTTTAGTATGTGTGTGTGTGTGTGCGTGTGTGTGTGTGTGTGTGTGTGTAGCAACTTATTTGTAAAAGAGAAAGAAAGGAACAGTATATGAAGAAAGAGAGAGTGATTTTATTATTACTATTGTGTGTTATTAACGGAGGCCTAACCTCCTATTTATACACATACAAAATGTTATATTTTCAACATTATTAAATTCATTCTCTCTTGAGAATAGACATCCACATAATCAACCTTATCACAGCACTCCTCCTTGGATGTCCATTTAGGATTATGCCTCGTTAAAACCTTACTAAAGAAAAATCCAATGGGAAAAAATTTTAGTGAAGAAAAAAGAGTACAAAATTCTTTGTGATAGGGATTGCCTCATTAAAAACCTTGTCAAGAAAAATCCAATGAAAAAAACCTGACCAAGGGGAAAAGAGTACAGTCTTCCCCTCTTGTCGACATCATTTAATATCTCAAAATCATCGCATCCCAATCTGATGTACCAATTTTTCAGATTATCGCTTTAGCGGATCTGTTGGACATCAATTGTTCTTTGATTTTGAAGATCATGAGTGAAGAAGAATTTGGAAGAAATATGCTTTGTTCTGTCACCTTTGATGTATCTACCCTTAAGTTGAGCAATGCATGCTGTATTATCTTCAAATAAGACAGTTGGAGCTATCTTATGGTCAGTCAGTCCACATGATGACAGAATATATTGGATCAAACTCCTGAGCCAAAAACACTCGCGACTTGCTTCATGTAACGCTAGTATTTCAGCATGATTAGAGGATGTTGCTGCTATCGTCTGTTTCATGGTTTCCATGATATAACTGTACTGCCATATGTGAATAAGTATCCTGTTTGAGATGCCCCTTTTTGTAGATTAGACAAGTATCCTGCATCTGCATAGCCAACTAGTTGTGACTTGGATTCATATGGATAAAGCAATCTCATATCAACTGTTCCATGAAGATATCAAAAGATTTATTTGATTCCATTCCAATGTCTTCTGGTTGGAGAGGAACTATATCTTGCTAGTAAATTCACAGCAAATGATATATCAGGTCGTGTATTATTAGCAAGATACATTAGCGCTCCAATGGCACTAAGATATGGTACTTCATGACCAAGGATATCTTCATTTTCTTCTTTAGGACGGAATTGATCATTTTTCATATCTAAAGATCTTATGATCATTGGGGTACTTAATAGATGTGACTTATCCATATAAAATCTCTTCAAGATCTTTTCTGTGTATGTTGTTTGATGAATAAAGATCCCATTTTTTGTATGCTCAATCTGCAGGCCGAGACAAAATTTAGTCTTTCCAAGATCTTTCATCTCAAACTCTTCTTTTAGAGCTTTTATAATTGTTGGAATCTCTTCAGGGGTTCCAATGATATTTAAATCATCAACATGCACAACAATTATAATGAATCCAAATGCAGATTTCTTTATGAAAGCATATGGACAGATATCATCATTCTTGAATTCGTTTTTTGCTAGATACTTAGTAAAACAATTATACCACATTTGTCCAGATTGTTTTAGACCATATAAAGATCTTTGCAATTTGACTGAGTATAACCCTTGCGAATATTCATTGGATGGTTTAGATAACTTTAGTCCTTCAGGGACTTTCATATAGATATACGATCTAATTATTCGTATAAATAGACTGTTACCACATCCATTAAATGCATATGTATTTTATGGTATGCGGATAAACTGACCAAATAACGCAATGTTATTGCATCCACTATAGGGAAATATGTTTCTTCAAAATCTATACCAGGCCTTTGTGAAAAACCTTGTGCCACAAGTCAAGCTTTGTAGCGTACAACTTCATTTTTCTCATTTTCTTTTCTCACAAATACCCACCTGTATCCAACAGGTTTTACATCTTCTGGTGTATGGACTACAGGTCCAAAGACTTCACGTTTTGCAAGTGAGTCTAACTCAGCCTTCATAGCTTCTTCCTATTTTGGCCAATCATTCCTTTGTCGACATTCTTCGACTGTTCTTGGCTCAAGATCCTTACTTTCATGCATGATATTTAATGTCACATTATATGCAAATATTTCATTGATAATTGTCTTATTTTGGTCCTATTTTTCTCCTATAAACACATAATTTATCGAGATCTCATCATTTTTGCAATTTTCAAGTACCTGAATGTCTTCTGGCATCAAAACTATATCAGAATTTTGGACAATTGCAGGTTTCTTTACTATGTCTTTTTCAATAGAAATAGTATTTATCTCTTTTCTTTTTCGAGGATTTTTGTCTTTGGAACTGACAGGCCTACCACGCTTCTGACGTGAATTTGTTTCGATGGCTATTTGTCCGACAAGGACATCAATTCGAATTTGAGCATTTTCAGCTGGTATATAGAATTTAGTTATCCTTTTTGTATCAAAAAATGCATCACGCAATTCATTTGCTATTCTTTGCAAATGTATAATCTTTTGAACTTCTAGTTTACATTGCCCTGATCGAGGATCTAAATGCATTAAGAATGATGCATTCCAATTAAGTTCCTTTCCAGGAAGCTTATTCTCTCCCCCTAATATTGAAAATTTTGATTCATCAAAATGACAATCTGCAAATCGGGCTTTAAATACATCTCCAGTTTGTATTTTAAGATACCTCACTATAGAGTGAGAATCATATCCAACATATATCCCCAATTTTCTTTGGAGTCCCATTTTGGTTTGAGATGGTGGTACAATGGGAACATATATCGCACACCCGAATATTCTTAAATGAGAAACATTTGGCTGCTGGTCAAAAGCTAATTTCATAGGAGAGAATTGATGGTAACTTGTTGGCCTCAAACGAATAAGTGCTGCGGCATGTAAAATAGCATGCCCCCAAGCCGAGATTGGGAGATTTGTTCTCATAAGTAAAGGTCTAGCAATTAATTGGAGTCGTTTAATAAGTGATTCTGCTATAACCCATTTTGTGTGTGAACATGAGCTACTGGATGTTCAACGCTTATTCCGTTAGCCATACAATAAGCATCAAAGGCTTGGAAAGTAAATTCACCAGCATTATCAAGACAAAATGCTTTGATTGAATTTTCTGAAAACTGTCCTTTTAATCGAATAATTTGAGCAAGTAATTTCGCAAAGGCTAGGTTGCAAGAAGATAATAAGCACAAAAGTGACCATCTCGAAGATGCGTCTATTAGGATCATAAAATATCTAAAAGATCAACGTCGTGGATGAATAGGTTCACATATATCGCCTTGAATCATTTCCAGGAATTCAGGGGACTCAAATCCAATCTTTACTGGTGATGGCCTTAAAATTAACTTTCCTTGAGAACATGCAGCACAATAAAATTCACTAGATTTAAGAATCTCTTGTTCTTTAGTGAATGTCCATGGGAATTTTCAATAATTCTCCACATCATGGTTGTTCCCAGATGACCAAATCGATCATGTCAAGTTATGAATTCATTTGGGCTAGTAACCTTCTGGTTTACAATGGCATGTGATTCAATTGCACTAATTTTTGTATAATATAACCCAGATGAAAGTTAGGATAACTTTTCTAATATAACCTTTTTATTTGAATCATGAGTTGTGATACATAAGTACTCATGATTCCCCTCATTCATTATTTTAATATGATATCCATTTCGGCGAATATCTCTAAAACTCAACAAGTTCCTTAGAGACTTAGTAGACAATAGTGCATTATTTATTATGAATTTTGTTCCTCCAAAAAATAAAATTATAGCTCTTCCGGAGCCTTCTATCACGTTGCCTGAGTCAATAATGGTATTAACATATTCTTCTTTTGGCACAAGATAAGTAAAATATATATTACTTTTGATAATGGTGTGCGAACTTGCACTATCCGCAAGGCAAACATCTTTACTATATATATGTCCTTACCATTTTCTTCAAAGACAAATAATAATAAAATGAGTAGAAATATTTGCATAGTAAAATTATTTTCTTGATTGAAAATATATTTTTAAGAAGTATAGTATATACTAAAAATTTTATTATTATTATCTTGACACATTCAGTCATTTTGAAATTCATAAATATTTTATTAAACATTATTTATATACATCGTACTTGAAATTAAAATGCATAAAAAATAAAACTTAACAAGAAGTTTCTTACATTATTTATTTACATGAGTACTTAACAAATCCACATATTAAACTATTCTATCATTGATCAAATGACCAATATTTCCTTGGATCTTCAAAGAAATCAGATACTTCATAATGAGTGGTGTAATTTTCAGCATCATTTGAAACAAAATTCGTCTCATTTCCTTTGTCGTCCTTTTACAAAGATGCTTGATAAAGATTAGGGGTGTAAGTTACCGAACCGGACCGAAAAATATCGTAAAACCGAACTAAAAATTACAACAACCGATTGAAAAACCGAAAAAATCATTTTTTTTTTGTTTTTTTCGAACTAAACCGAACCGAATAGGATGCTGCATAAAAATGATTCTTTTTACTGATTTACCCTTACTGATTTAACCTAGGTATAAAAGCCTAGACTCTAAATACCCTCACAGCCTCACTCTCTCTTCCTTTCACTCACGCGGCGCAGTCACCCACTCACCCTCAGTGGTGCTCACTGCTCACTCCTCACACAGACACGAGACACCCACTCACCCACAGGCCACAGCTCACTTCCATCTTCCATTCTTCCTCCTCCACGCGGCCATGTCTGGGAGAATGAGAGCTTGAGGGAGCCTGAGAGCGTCGTCCATTCATCTCCGTCGCAGGCTCGCAGGCGTAGCAAAGATCAGCATCGTCGTGTAGCCAGCAGCATCGTCTAGTTCGCGTCCTCGTGCAGTCCGGAGTCCACGCCGTCGTCCAGTCATAAGCCGTCGAAACAAACCCTAAGTCGTGGCAAGAAACCCTAAGCAGAGCAGCACTCCAGTCGCCAAGCCCTCTCCTGCAAAAAGCACCTGAACAATGTCTTCTTCGGAGGTTAGATCTGATTTTCAAATTTTTATAATTGATTTTGTCTCTGAGGGCTCTTACTAGTTTATGCTTAATTTGTCCCTGATTGTTGTTTCTATTACTAATTAAAATTATTGTTGTTGCTAGTTTGTGTTTAATTAGAAAGATGAGTTTCATTGAAATTTTTTTCTGCAGAATTTTATTGTTGTTGCTTAATTATTGTTCTTGCTTTTTATCTTGTTTACCAAACCCTAGTCTCTGTTTTATCCAATAAAAAGTTAATAATGTTTCCCATAAAGAAGAAAATCAAGAATCAGTAAAAATTATGGAACGTACAACAAGCAAATAGGGGAGACTTTCATTAGTTAGTGTTCTGTTTCAATAACAAAAAGTAGTTAGTCTTATAGCTATATATATATATATATAAGGTCTATGGTGTAGTCAATGGATATAATTCTATCCTATCAATTCTAGTCATAAAATATTACTTAATCACTTCTTTTCTGCACTTATATCTCAGCTAGCCCAACATCTTGCTGCAGAATTTATCTTAGTTCTTTACTGCATTAATCTAATCAACTCATATAATTTGTTGTGGCTGCATATAATATGCTTTAATGCATATAATATGTTTTATAATCTGTTTTAATCATCTGAAACCAGATGACCTTTGTTGGAGTTAAATTATTTTGGATTAGAGGCATGATTGACAGACTGTGTCAAACCAGATTACCTTGCTTGTTAACTTTGTGCTCCTACTGGTTTTGTATTTTGAAGCAGAACAATGATTTTTTGTACTGTTTTCTACTTGATAATT